>NC_134897.1:20744864-20802364 GCF_041734735.1 Babylonia areolata | reverse complement strand
ACTCTTTTTTCGGAGGGGGGAGGGTCTGAAGGGGGGGGTGGCGGTGGGTGTGGGGGGGGGGCGGGGACGAGGGGGTTGGGTTGGGTTGATATATATATATATATATATATATATACATATATATATATATATGATAGTCAGTCGTGTCCGACTATGACCATCAGAACAGCAGAGGAGGCAACTGCTGTTCCGACTATTTGGGCTAGAATTTGATTATAGTGGAGAGTGTCTTGCCCCAAGTTACATCCCCACTCTCTCGGCCAAGAGGGTTTTAGGACAGTCGGCGTTGGGATGGTTCCCAAAGGCCAACTAGCCCACAAGGCTGCAGCACTAAGAGCCAGTGCAATTTTGCCTCCTAGTTTGAGAGTCATAATTCTTCACAAAAGACTAAGCTGTAAATGATTTCCCATTGACTGGAGAAACCATTGATAATACAGCTCTCATTTTGCTGTTGGCCCAAATGTAAACTTATGTCAATCTGTGATATAAGCCGAGTGTTGGGCAGGATGTGGTGCACTGGAAGAGCTTCATGCAGACAGATAAGAACTGTTTATTCATGACACTGAAAGTTCTTATGTGGGACACAGCACGTACTCATTTCTGCAGGGCACTGTGATATGTTCATATCCGACACCGTAAAAAGAACTTGGTAGAATTGGTTTAGTTTGACACACACACACACACACACACACACACACACACACACACACACACACACACCACACCACAACCACCACCACCACCACTAACAGTGAAAAGACGCTTAACTAAAGAACGAACCACCACCACCACCACCACACCACCATACCATACCACACTACACCATACCATACCGTACAATACCATACAATACCATACCACACCGCACCATACCACACCATACCACACCACACCATACCATATCACAGCATACCACACCATATCATACCATACCATACCACACCACGCCACACCACACCACACCATACCGTACCATACCATACCACACCACACCACAACACACCATACCATACCACACCATGCCACACCATACCATACCACACTATACCATACCATACCATATTACACCATGCCACACCATACCATACCACACTATACCATACCATACCATACCACACCACACCATACCATACCATACCACACCACAACATACCATACCATACCACACTATGCCATACCACACCATACCACACCACACCATACCATGCCATACCATACCACACCACACCACAACATACCATACCATACCACACCATACCACACCATACCATACCATACCACACCATACCATACCACACCATACCATACCATACCATACCATACCACACCACACCACACCACACCACACCATACCACACCACACCACACCATACCACCATACCACACCACACCACACCATACCACACCATACCACACCACACCATACCATACCACCATACCACACCATACCATACCACACCATACCACACCATACCACACCACACCATACCACACCACGTCATACCATACCACACCACACCACACCATACCATACCACACCACACCATACCATACCATACCACACCACACCATACCACACCACACCATACCATACCACACCACACCACACCACACCACACCATACCATACCACACCACGTCATACCATACCACACCACACCACACCATACCACACCACACCACACCATACCACACCACACCACACCACACCATACCATACCATACCACACCACGTCATACCATACCACACCACACCACAACATACCATACCATACCATACCACACCACAACACAACATACCATACCCCACATCACACCACACCATACCACACCACACCATACCATACCATACCATACCATACCATACCACACCACACCACACCACACCACACCACACCACACCATACCATACCATACCATACCACGCTATACCACACCATACCATACCATACCATACCATACCACGCCATACCATACCATACCATACCATACCATACCACACCACACCACACCACACCATAACATACTATACCACACCATACCACACCACACCATATACCATACTACACCACACCAGACAAAATCAAAATCAAAATCAAAATTCAAAACAACACAAACTATTGCTTTATTAACGCCACATGTATGAGAGCACTAAAAGTGTGTCAGGAAGTTAACTTGCTTTCCTGGGGCACGATTGACTTAATTTAAATACCCCGCGAGTGGAACACCAAAAAGTCATTTGCCCTGCTTTTACGAGGACTCAAATAGAGCACGGAAAGATTTCAGCCCTGTGCACTGTGTCGGGCCTGATTTTTTTTTTTTTTTTTTTCCATTGCGATGTCGCCATCATACCTTTTAAGGTCCGTTTATACAGAGCGCGAACGCGAACGCGTCCAACGCGAACACGAACGCGAACGCGACTTTTGAGCAGTTTTGCCATTCAAATAGAGCACGATCCCGAACGCGGAAAACCGTCGACGGCTTTCGAGGCGGCTCGTCTTTTTCTTGCTGTGAGAGATAAAATTTGGTCATTTGGAATCATGGCGCAGGTAGAGTCAGACACGGAGGAGATCATAGTACTGTATTTGTAATCTTTGTCTGCTTTGTCATACAGTACATGATTCTTCTCAATTTCAAGAATCATGGCTTCTGTCTTGTCCATTGTCTTGTCCACTCTTCTCCAAACTTCACAAGCAAAGTAGACTGACGCTAGTGCCTAGCTTTTTCTTGGAACGGTCAGGCGTACAAGTTTCTATTTGTGGAAATGATGCAAGGAAGTACCTGCTGATTGGTTGATAGCAAAAAAGCCGCGCGACCTTCTGAGAAAATTCGCTCTGGGGGCAATCAAGGCGGTCGTTCACGCGAACAAAAATTTGTTCGCGTTCGCGTTCGCACTCTATTTGAACGGTTCCTCTACAAATGACTAAAATATTCCAGGACGAAAAACCGCGTTCGCGTTCGCGTTCGCGCTCTGTATAAACGGACCTTTACACTCTCAACTCTGGCAATCCATCAACTTTTTTGTCGATAGAAGTTTTTTTGTCTGTAATTTTGGAAACATGTTTCCTGTCGAGTGGGTACAGGAAAGATGTCTCCAGAGGACAGAGTTGAACGATATGAATCTTAAAACCTACTGCTACTACCCCTACCACTGCTACTAGTACCACTGCCACTTCTGCTGCCACTACAACTCCTATGGGTATAAATAGCATCCCCGCCTTCTGGAGACTCTGTGCTAGAAATTAACTCTCTCTCTTTCTATCTCTCTCTTTGGTTCTGCCCTCTTTTTTTTCTTTCTCCACTGTTGTCTCCTTTTTCTGCCTTCCCAGTCCATTCCCTTTTCGTTTTTTTCAAGTAAGCCTTGACACATTTTTTTTTCTCTTTTCCGCAGTCTGTGATGTACTATCTGTGCTGTTTTGCTCTGGGGATTAGGTAGAGTGAGATGTAAACACTGGGATGGGCACTAGCTGCCCATTCTGTAGTGTTATTTGCCTATATGGCCTTTCTTTGTGTATTTTTTGTTTGGCTTTGAAGTATTGTTGTTGCTTTTCCTTTTTTTCCGATTTTTTTGTAATCTGGGGATGATAAATTAAGCGGAAGTGCTGGTGTCCTCAGCATGACCTAGTCTTATCTGCCATAAGGAGCTAAATGGTTGGGATAATGTGTCATTAACTGTCTTTTGCGGGTTTGTCTTCGTGTCTCTGGGTTGCTGTTTTTTTGTGTTAATGTGACAGTTTTGTGTTGACGGGGTTAAGCATTTGTATGGTTTGATAGTCCTGATATGGCCCTGTGCGGTCGGCTGGACTATAAGCAATAAGAATAAGAATACTACTACTACTACTAATACTAATACTACTACTACTACTTCTACTAAAACCGCCACCACTACCATTATCACCATCAACATCACCTCCATCACCACCACCAACAAATGTTTGTCATAAACCCAAAAGTGAATACACACACACACCAAAAAATCTCACTATTACAGTTTTTAACTCGAACATCACACATTACAGTTGGAAGACGAAACTTGTCTATTAACATTAATTATATATTTCTCTTTTGTTTTAATGTGTGTGTGTGGTGTGTGTGTGTGTGTGTGTGTGTGTGTGTGTGTGTGAGAGAGAGAGAGAGAGAGAGAAAGAGAGACAGAGAGAGAAAAAGGAGAGATAGGGAGAGAGAGAGCGTTCATATGAACGAGAGAACTTTGATCCGCAGCCCATGAACGCTGAAAAAGAAAACTTCAGTTCGGAAAGAGAACAATGAAACGTTGTCAGAAAACATAAATGATATATATATATATATATATATACAACGGATTCACTGGGGGGGGGGGGGGTGTTGCCAGTTCTGTGGTGTGTGTTTGCAAGATTTTGGAGCGACCAAGATAAATATTTTACCACAATACCCGGGCAGGAGAGAGGGAGGGGAGTGAGGGATATGGGAGTGGGGAGGGGGTGGGGTGGAGAGACAGAGACTGACAAACAGATCAACCGAGACAGAGACAATTATAAAGAATTGTTGTTGTTGTTGTTTTTTACTTGTCCATTCAGCGTTACAACGCCCCTCAGACAAGGGGAGTCGTGAAAGAACAAAACATTCTTGTCAGTGATAATTTGTATTTGTATTTGTATTTCTTTTTATCACAACAGATTTCTCTGTGTGAAATTCGGGCTGCTCTCCCCAGGGAGAGCGCGTCGCTACACTACAGCGCCACCCATTTGTTTGTATTTTTTCCTGCGTGCAGTTTTATTTGTTTTTCCTATCGAAGTGGATTTTTCTGCATAATTTTGCCAGGAACAACCCTTTCGTTGCCGTTGGTTCTTTTACGTGCGCTAAGTGCATGTTGCACACGGGACCTCGGTTTATCGTCTCATCCGAATGACTAACGTCAAGACCACCATTCAAGGTCTAGTGGAGGGGGAGAAAATATCGGCGGCTGAGCCGTGATTCGAACCAGCGCGCTCAGATTCTCTCGCTTCCTAGACGGACGCGTTGCCTCCAGGCCATCACTCCACTCCATTTGCATGCTCATTTAAACTCCACGCGCGCGCGCGCGCACCCACGCATGCATCCAATCAGAGTCAACTTCATCCACGCACGCTCACACTCGCGCGGTGCAAGGTCGCGAGCGCCAAATAATTGTGACCAAGACAGAAAGAGAGAGAGGGGGGTGATAATTGAGGGTGGGGGAAGGGAGGCAACCGCTTGCAATCAGAGCGACAACTGTCTGGCAGAGTTAAGTGAACTTGTTCTGGCCCAGTCTTCAAAGCACTGACCCACAAGACTTGTACGTCTGGAACCCCGCTACAGGACAGCACACAGACTGTTTTCGCCCCCACCCCCTCCAAATTCCACAACCCCCACCCCCACCAAAACCCCCGCCAAAAAACCTGTTGGATGGGGAGATGGGAGGTGTGAGTGAGGGCGGGGAGTCACGGTTTTGTGTCTTCTTCTCCCCATTCGAATATACAAAAATGTCGATATCTAATTAATACTAACAATCATCATTATGAATGATAATAATCCAAATAATAATAATAATAATAATAATATCATTTATTTTCAGTCTAATATCATCATCTTAGATGAACAGACTATAAATAAACGAACGAACGAACGAACGAACGAACGAGCTAGCCCTCTTCTCCCCAGCACAGTTCCTCGGAGGATTATTTTTCCAAGTCTACTGGATCTTGTTATATGGCATGGCTATGCCACCTCAGTCTTGGATTTCGTTTCTTGAATTAACTTATGTCAGCAGATCTTCGTGATTGGGGTCCATCCATTGTGCTGCTTGATCGTTTGGCGCACTTTTTGGTTAGCGATACAGTGTACCTTGAGGTCTGGTATCTTGTGACAACACCTCATTTCTGTGACGGGCTTCTACTTTCGGTTTTTAGCATGAGTTTTTGCCCTTGGCAAGCAGATCTTGGCGACGTGGGTATGATTGGTACTATATAAAAATTAAAATAAAATAAAATAAAAACAACTACTGTTGAAAATTTATTACAAATAATCACATGAAAAAAAAAATTTTTAAATAAATAAGAGAATGTTCTAGTCCCGTTTTCAACCTCTCAAGCGCTTTACAATGTCAGTCAGTCAAAAAGCTCACAAGAACATTCAGACACACACACATACACAAACACATGCAAGCACGCATGCACACACACACACACACACACACACACACACTAAACACACACACGCGAGCAGTGCGCGCACCTACGCACATACACACACACACACACACACACACACACACACACACACACACACAGTGTGTGTGTGTGTGTGTGTGTGTGTGTTCGTGCTTGGCTTGTGTTTGTGCACACACATTCATGTAGACATGAACACAACACAGCCACACATACACACACACATGCAGGCACGTACGCGCGCACTCAATCACACACACACACACACACACACACACACACACACACACACACACACACACACACAGAAAGCAGAGGAGGTGAGGGAGAAGGGGAAGCAACTGCTTACAATCACACATTTTCTGGGAGAGTGAAGTGTACTCGTAGCCCAGTCTTCGGGGCACTCGCCCAGAAAACTGCACGTCTGGAACTCCAGGACAGGATGCACACTGGTGTTCCCCCACCAAAGCCTTCCCCCGAGCGAAAATCTGCTAGGGTGGAGATGGGAGTTAAGAGGGAGAACTGAAAAGAGTTATATGTGTAGTTGGAAGAGTTTTTGCCCTTTGTAAGCAGATTTTTGGGGACTTTTGGCAAACCCGCTCCAGGACTGCACATAGAGAGTTGGTCCCCCTATAACCCTTACCACGGACGAATTATTAAAGTGTTTAAAGCGTTGGATTCTCAATCTGAGGGTTCCTGGTTCGAATCTCGATAACGGTGCCTGGTGGGTAAAGGGTGGAGATTTTTCCGATCTCCCAGGTCAACATGTGTGAAGACTTGTTAGTGCCAGAACTCCTTTAGTGTGTATACACACGCAGAAGATCAAATACGCACGTTGAAGATCCTGTAATCCATGTCAGCGTTCGGTGGGTTATGGAAACAAGAACGTACCTAGCATTCACACCCCCGAAAATGGAGTATGGCTGTCTACATGGCGGGGTTAAATTAACAAAACGGTCATACACGTAAAATGTCACATGTCTGTGTGCCGGTGTTTGCGTGCGTGACTGAAATCTGATTGAATGAAACATGAAACGAACGATGAGCGCCCAGTGGCAGTCGTCAGCCGGATCTACCCAGGTAGGCAGCCTGTTGTGCAAATGATGACCACGTTTAAACGGAGCTTGGTCTTCGATCGAGGATAGGTGCTGTACAAGTATCTATATCATCATCATCATCATCAAAAACATAGGTATCTTGTTTGAATTGTGATTTTTTTTTTTTTTTTTTTTTTTTTTTTTTTTTGCTGTTGTTTTTTACCCGTGAAAGGATATCATCACGGCGACAGAAGGAAAGTACCCGCCAGACGTCTGTTAGAATTCCACTAAAATGATAGATTACAAATTAATTTATTAACCCTTTGACTGTTGCTGACGGCTACGTTCCTCAGTGAAGGACCATCATCACCTCACTGAGATAAGACTGAGTTTTACAGGAAGCCAGTGAACAGGGAGTCAGAGAACGTTCTTTATCTGGGACTGCTTCATTTTGAGGTGGCATTACTTCTGTTCCAAAAAAAAACAAACAAAAAAAAAACCACCATTTAAAAGGAAACTTTTTTTTTTTTAATCGTTACACTTCAGATTCACGCCAGTGCGACTAAAACTGAACGTATCAGTATCAGTAGCTGAAGAAGGCGTCACCGCGTTCAGTCAAATCCATATACGCTACACCACATCTGCCAAGCAGATGCCTGACCAGCAGCATAATCCAACGCGCTTAGTCAGGCCTTGAGAAAAAGATAATAAAATAAAATAAAGAAATAAAATAAAATAAGATAAAATAAAATAAAATAAAATAAAATAAAATAACAAAACTTTTTTCTTTTTTTTAAATTAAACTGAACGACTTTGTTTCGACTGTACGCGTCTCTTTTCAGTAAAACTTTGTATATTGATAGCGAAAATAACACGATCTGTTTTTGGAGGGGAAATGGACTGTTAATGTGTATTTGTTTGTTACCTCGTATGGTCTTTTTTGTGTTTGTTTGTTTCTTTGTTGGGTTTTTTTTTTTTTTTTTTTACATCACTTATGTTATTTAAATAGTGTGGGTAAATAATGTTCATGGATATAATGTTTTAATGCTCCTAGGGTGGCATTTGAAATAAACTCCTTGCCTCGCCTTGCGTCGCCTTGCCTTGCCTTGCCTCGCCTCACCTTGCCTTGCCTTGCCTCGCCTCGCCTTGCCTCGCCTCGCCTCGCCTCGCCTCGCCTTGCCTTGCCTTGCCTTGCCTCGCCTTGCCTTGCCTTGCCTTGCCTTGCCTTGCCTTGCCTTGCCTTGCCTTGCCTCGCCTTGCCTCGCCTTGCCTTGCCTTGCCTCACCTTGTCTTGCCTTGCCTTGCCTTGCCTTGCCTCACCTTGCCTTGCCTTGCCTTGCCTTGCCTTGCCTTGCCTTGCCTTGCCTTGCCTTGCCTTGCCTTGCCTTGCCTTGCCTTGCCTTGCCTTGCCTTGCCTTGCCTTGCCTTGCCTTGCCTTGCCTTGCCTCGCCTCACCTTGCCTTGCCTTGCCTTGCCTTGCCTTGCCTTGCCTCGCCTTGCCTTGCCTTGCCTCTCCTTGCCTTGCCTTGCCTTGCCTTGCCTTGCCTCACCTTGCCTTGCCTCGACTTGCCTCGCCTCACCTTGACTTGCCTCGCCTCACCTTGACTTGCCTCGCCTTGCCTCGACTTGCCTGGACTTGCCTCGCCTTGCCTTACCTCACAAATCTGTCTTCACCAGTGTTCAGTGATCAATGGCATAGATAAAAATAAATAAGTAAATGAATATTTTTTTTTTTAAACATGTATTGATATACATCCATTCACACATACAGCCAAAGGTAGCGCTGGAGGTTGGTAATATGATCTCGTGAGGGATCCAGTAGATAAAATCAGGAGGACGGTGGGAGGGGGGGTGGGACATGTCGTTATTATGTGATATATGCTTGTGTGTCTGTCTGTCTGTCTGTCTGTCTGTGTGCGTGCGTGTGTGACAGACAGACAGAGTGTGCAGTGACAAGAGCTTTTGCCTCTAAAGCACAGCAACAGAGGCAGATAGGTGGAGCAGACGTATGTCTTAAGTATTAATGCATGTGCGTCAACCATAGTGTCTGCTGGCGCGTGCGCTTGTGTGCGAGCGTGTGTGTGTGTGTGTGCGTGCGCAACTGCGTGCCTGTCTTTATATGTCCTTGTTTGTGCGCGCGCGTGCATATGTGTGTGTGTGTGTGTGAGTGTATGTGTGTGTGTGTGTGTTTGTACGTGTGTTTGTGTGCATATGTGGGGTGAGGGTTTACTTTCGCCTTGTTCGCGTGTTTATTGTCTATATTGTCTTCATTTTTGTATCAATGTTTTGCACAAACCTAGGATAGGCTCTCATTTTTTGTATCAATGTTTTACACAAACCTAGGATAGGCTCTCATTTTTTGTATCAATGTTTTACACAAACCTAGGATAGGCACTCATTTTTTGTATCAATGTTTTGCACAAACCTAGGATAGGCTCTCATTTTTGTATCAATGTTTTGCACAAACCTAGGATAGGCTCTCATTTTTGTATCAATGTTTTACACAAACCTAGGATAGGCTCTCATTTTTTGTATCAATGTTTTGCACAAACCTAGGATACGCTCTCATTTATGTATCAATGTTTTGCACAAATCTAGGATAGGCTCTCATTTTTGTATCAATGTTTTGCACAAACCTAGGATAGGCACTCGTTTTTGTATCAATGTTTTACACAAACCTAGGATAGGCTCTCATTTTTGTATCAATGTTTTGCACAAACCTAGGATAGGCTCTCATTTTTTGTATCAATGTTTTGCACAAACCTAGGATAGGCTCTCATTTTTGTATCAATGTTTTACACAAACCTAGGATAGGCACTCATTTTTGTATCAATGTTTTACACAAACCTAGGATACGCTCTCATTTTTGTATCAATGTTTTGCACAAACCTAGGATAGGCTCTCATTTTTTTATCAATGTTTTACACAAACCTAGAATAGGCTCTCATTTTTGTATCAATGTTTTGCACAAACCTAGGATAGGCTCTCATTTTTTGTATCAATGTTTTGCACAAACCTAGGATACGCTCTCATTTATGTATCAATGTTTTGCACAAATCTAGGATAGGCTCTCATTTTTGTATCAATGTTTTACACAAACCTAGGATAGGCTCTCATTTTTTTTATCAATGTTTTACACAAACCTAGAATAGGCTCTCATTTTTGTATCAATGTTTTGCACAAACCTAGGATAGGCACTCATTTTTTGTATCAATGTTTTACACAAACCTAGGATAGGTTCTCATTTTTGTATCAATGTTTTGCACAAACCTAGGATAGGCACTCATTTTTCTATCAATGTTTTACACAAACCTAGGATGGGCACTCGTTTTTGTATCAATGTTTTACACAAACCTAGGATGGGCACTCGTTTTTGTATCAATGTTTTACACAAACCTAGGATAGGCTCTCATTTTTTGTATCAATGTTTTACACAAACCTAGGATAGGCTCTCATTTTTTTTATCAATGTTTTACACAAACCTAGAATAGGCTCTCATTTTTGTATCAATGTTTTGCACAAACCTAGGATAGGCACTCATTTTTTGTATCAATGTTTTACACAAACCTAGGATAGGTTCTCATTTTTGTATCAATGTTTTGCACAAACCTAGGATAGGCACTCATTTTTGTATCAATGTTTTACACAAACCTAGGATAGGCTCTCATTTTTTGTATCAATGTTTTACACAAACCTAGGATAGGCTCTCATTTTTGTATCAATGTTTTGCACAAACCTAGGATAGGCTCTCATTTTTGTATCAATGTTTTACACAAACCTAGGATAGGCTCTCATTTTTGTATCAATGTTTTGCACAAACCTAGGATAGGCACTCATTTTTCTATCAATGTTTTGCACAAACCTAGGATGGGCACTCGTTTTTGTATCAATGTTTTACACAAACCTAGGATGGGCACTCGTTTTTGTATCAATGTTTTACGCAAACCTAGTATAGGCACTCAAATCCTGGCCAGCGGGTTGGCGGGATGATGCACAGGTCAGGCATCTGTTCCTCGTGTGTGTGTGTGTGTGTGTGTGTGTGTGTGTGTGCGCGTGTGTGTGCATGTGTGTGTGTGTGTGTGTGTGTGGTGTGTGGTGTGTGTGTGTGTGTGTGTGTGTGTGTGTGTGTGTGTGTGTGTGTGATTTTGATTTCCCGAAAGTTTGATCAGCTTGCCATCCAGATATACCTGTCGGCCAAAAATGAATTACGGTATGGATATACTACGGTATGGTTTAAAAAAATAATAATAATAATAAAAGCACGGTTTTTGTATTGTCCCGAAAGTGTGTGATGAACATAAATGGTATGCTCTTATTAGTGAAGTGTCATATTTTACTAAGATTAAGTTTGCAGAGCTTCATATTACATCATTCAGCCTTCGACTATCACGAATGACCCGCTAAAATGTACCCGAACATTACTGATTCAAACTCCGCACTTTCCAAGTATCGCGTCGCCGCAATTTACAACAACGTTTTTTTGTGGGGTTTTTTTGGGGGGTGGGGGGTGGGGGGGGGTGTTCTGGTAAACAAAACATCATCATTAACTCTCTCCATACGAACGGCGAAAGAGACGAGGTTAACAGCGTTTCACCCCAATTACCATCATCAAAATATTGCAAGCGGAAGGCTCTTATACCGAAGAGGTGAATGTTGACAAAGAATACCACAATTCTGACGACGGAAGCTAAATGTTGGGTCATTCAGACACCCACTGGACATCCGAGGGGTCTGTGTAGAGAAGAGAGGACTGGCCGTACTAAGTGAGTTAATGATTCATATGTCCATTCACGTACATCAGCAGGGGGAGTTTTCACAATATCTGCTTTATAGTTTGGACAGTTTTTCTGTCTTTAATTACCTGTGTCACATAACGTCATTGTCAGTATCAGTATCAGTAGCTCAAGGAGGCGTCACTGCGTTCGGACAAATCCATATACGCTACACCACATCTGCCAAGCAGATGCCTGACCAGCAGCGTAACCCAACGCACTTAGTCAGGCCTTGAGAAAAAAAATAATAATAATGATAAAAATATAACAATAATAATAATAATAAATAGAATAAATAAAAATAAAAATAACGTCAGTTGCGGTTTAAGAATTCAGACAATGTAAAAAAAATTTTAAAAAGTAATAATAATAATAATAACTTTTTTTTTAACTCCCCTCTTTGGCAGTTGCGAAAGGTATGGCCAACACAAATAGCAGACAGTTTAAAGTTCATTGCAAAATTAACTCTAATCATCCAACAATGCTTGCTGACGTGTCATTCCCGTATTCCCTGAACTCTGCCCCGCCCACTCCCCGCACCCCCACCACAAAAATATCATGATGATGATATGGATACTTATATAGCGCCAATCCTCGGTCGGAGACCAAGCTCTTAGCCCTTTACAAACCCGAGTTCATTTGCACAACTGGCTGCCTACTTGATTAGAGCCGACTGACCCAGGCGCTTATCATTCGTTTCCTGTGTCATTTGATCAGATTTCAGCCACGTACACATACACACTCAGACAGACATGTTACGTTTCACGTGTGTAACCGTTTTGTTGAAGCACCCCGCCATGTAAACAGTCATATTATGTTTTCGAAAAGAGTTCTCCAACTGTTAAAGTAACAAAATGTAATGTTTAACAAGTTCCGTTTTTGTTTTGTTTTTTAAACATTGTGTTAACCAAGGTTATACTGCCTGTTCAGCATCTGTGAAGTCATTATGTTTAGAGACTAAAGGTAACGATTCATGTGACCTTGAGGATACATGTATTGAGTATCAGGAGCCTTGCTTTGGTCCACGGGCATACGATAAGCGGGGTAGGTTCATACTGGCAAAGCACCGGGCACTGGACTGTGAGTCCGGATTGGAGCACCCTGGTCTGCCTGATGGGGAGGGAAATAAGGGGCCAGGATCAGATGGCTGGTACTGGGAGGGCGGGGCGGGGGGCGGGGACGGGGGTGGGGTGGGGAGGTAAAGGGTGGAAGTGCGGCACTGGATAGATACTCTGAGGGCAGGAAAGGGTCCATCACAGGGACTGACGACGACCGTTGTCTGGCCTCCGCTGTTGAAAAGGCCGGAGAACAACGAGCATTGCTGAGACCCTGGGTTTGGGTCACACGCTCTGTGGTGTTGTGAACATGGGGGGGGGGGGGCGGGCTGTACGGGACCTTTGCTGCCAGCCTGTAGCATTTTCATGATCAAATGAGTGACAGGGGTCAGGAAATGTATGTGCTGGTATCACGGGGATTACGCCGCTACGGGTAGTATGAAAGCCAGAACCAGTGTGAGCACTACACTGCATGTCTGTCAGTATTGCAAGGCTGCTGATCAGTAGAAACGGTACGACCATTTCAGTTCGCACGGCTAGTTCTCTCATCACCACCACTGGACGTTGCCGGAATCCCTTGAGCAGCATGTCCAGTCTGTTGGCGGTTACCTGTCAAGTCTCGTTCAGTCAGGTCGTCCACAAGCCAGTTGATGAATGTGCGTTCGACATTGGAAGCAAGCTGCGCTGTACCCTTGCACACGAACCTACGCAGAAACACACACACACACACACACACACACACACACACACACACACACACACACACACACACACACACACACACACACACGTTCCCACCACCACGCCCCGCCCTCCACCCCCCACCCCCTTTTTTTCCGTCTAATATCACTTAAAGTGGAAAACGTTAAACTGATGACTATTACTACAACACACACACACACACACACACACACACACACACACACACACACACACACACACACACACACACACACACACACACACAAATATGTATAAATGTATTTTAAAATTTGTATATATATATATATATATGAAATTACATATAAACATTTCATGGAAAACTTCGCTGGCCGGAGGAAGGGGAGGGGTGGTGGAAAGAAAAAACACGAAGAATTAAAAAAAAAAAACCGACTTTTTTTTTTCGCTGCATTCACAGGCTATTGAATGGCTGCGTTTCTAGATGTGTTTTGAAAGCGGACATACTTGGTGAGCGACGGAGACCGATGGGGTGAGAATTCCAGACAGCAGGAGCTCTACACCGGCTGAAAGATACTTGGACCAAAGTTCCTTGACAGAGACTGGGGACGCGAATGAACCTTTCTCCAGACGATCTGAGAGAACGGGAAGGGGGTGGGAATGGTGTTACGTTATCGCATGCTAAGTATCAGTATCAGTATCAGTATCAGTAGCTCAAGGAGGCGTCACTGCGTTCGGTCAAATCCATATACGCTACACCACATCTGACAAACAGATGTCTGACCAGCAGCGTAACCCAACGCGCTTAGTCAGGCCTTGAGAAAAAAAAAAAAAAATAAAATTTAATAACAAAAATAATAAATGAATAAAATAAAATAAAATAAACATAAACAAAATAAAACAAAATAAATAAAATAACAAAAAAAGATAAATAAATAAAATAAAATAAAACATGCTAAACGCACAACTGATCGGCCACGAGTCTTGAGTATTTGTAAATGGAGACTGCTCTCTCTCTCCCGTCTTCCGATAATGGCTTCCCTGGTGACAGAAAAGCTTTCAGACCCGATCAGATGCTTTGATCAAATTCTCTTACTGTACGCGAGAGAACGAAACATTGTGGCAGCGGGTGGGATAAGTACACTTACCAGTATACTATGCTCTAAAGAAAATGTAAGTAGCTGCATCGATCTGTATGTTATTTCCTTCGTTCTGACGGACGTGAATCGTATCGACTTTCACTCCCAGAGCTCCATTGACGCAACTGTACGTACGTGTTGTCTTAAATCTAGAAGAAACGATAACGATAACGATGTTTTATTCAGATTAAGGCCAAAGCCCCTTACTGAAGGGGGTCATACAAGAAAATAAATAAGGCAAATGACTTGACACGATAAACCAACATCACCAAACAACCAAAAGTTGCTAATACAATACTCAACAACATTCACAAAATAACAATTCGAAGTCTCTTCAATGCCTCATATAAGTATATAGCCAAGTTTTGTTGGGTAAGCTCATGTTTTGACGACATAAATCTAGAAGAAAGACACTGTAGAAAGGAACAGAAGGCAGTATAGAGGGGCAGAAGAGAGACTTCGAAGTGGCGATAAGCTATTATGTCCGTTTTGTGAACTGGAGGGGTAACCAGTGAAGTTGACGTGAGAGAGGGGTAATGGAATATTTTGTTTGATTTACAGCTCTGTTGAAGATGATCTGAAAGTAATGACATCAAGTCAGAACACGAACCAGCAAGTAATGATCTATGATAATCTCGCCAGCTCCGTTCTTCCTCTGATACTCGACTTCTCAGGATACCTCACGTCAGAAGTAAGACCTATGGACACAGATCGTTTTCTTTTCAATCGCCAAAGACGTGGAACAAGCTCCCTGATAACCTCCGTCATTCTGATTCCCTCGCATCTTTTAAATCTCGTCTCAAAACTCACCTTTTCCCTCAGCAATAAGTTCAATTGTGGCAGGTCCACAACTACATGCATGTATATGAATGTGTATTGTGTGTGCGTGTGTCTATGTAAGTTTGTGCCTGCCTGTGCGTATGTGTTTGGGTAGCTGTTAGATACACATGTATGTTAAAATGTATGAATGCAGTGTGTGTGTGTGTGTGTGTGCGTGCGTGCGTGCGCTCGCGCGCGCGTGTGTGTGTGTATGTGGTCACATTTTGGTGTGTGTATGTAACATAGATATAATGTTTTATGTTATCAAAAGCGTTTTTGTACAGCACCTAGAGCAGATTTCTGGATAGTGTGCTATATAAGTATCCATTATTATTATTATTATAATCAGTGCGAGTTAGATATCAAGGAACAGACAAGTTCGGGTGTTGCCTCAACAAGTCAGACAAGGTTGAGTGGTTTGAAATGTTCTCCTTTCTTAAGGTTTTGTACAGTTTCACCTAGAATGCTGGCATGGGGTCATGCATGGGCAGATCTGAATTGTCAATTTCACATTCATGTTTTGGAAAACGCCACCAACGTTGAATATAGATGCTCTCTTTTTTTTTCAGCTTGTCAATCAGAGAGTGTGTGTTTGTGCGTGTGAGTGTGTGTGTGTGTGAGAGAGAGAGAGAGACAGACAGACAGACAGACAGACAGACAGACAGAGTGTGTTTGTGTGTGTAGGTGTGTGTGAGAGAGAGAGACAGACAGACAGACAGAGAGTGTGTGTTTGTGCGCGTGAGTGTGTGTGTGTGTCTGTGTGAGAGAGAGAGAGTGTGTGTGTATGTGTGTCTGACAGAGAGAGAAAATGTGTTAGAGACCGAGTGTGTTTGTGCGTGTGTGAGAGAGAGAGAGAGAGAGAGAGAGAGAGAGTGTGTGTGTGTGTGTGTGTGTGTGTGTGTGTGTGTGTGTGTGTCTGAGAGAGAGAGAGAGAGAGAGAGAACGAACGAACGAACATGTTTTAATGAAATTGAGCCATTGACCATAATTCAAAACCATACAGAATGTGTGTGTGTGTGTGTGTGTGTGTGTGTGTGTGTGTGAGTGAGTGTGTGTGTGTGTGTGTGTGTGCGCGCGCGCGCGTTCGCACGCGCGCGCGTGTGTGTGTGTGTGCGTGTGTTTGTATGTTTAGAAGTCTGTGTGTGTGTGTGTGTGTGTGTGTGTGCTATTGTGTGCGTGTGTGATATTGAGTGTGTTCGTGCGCGCTGCGCGTTTGTGGGTGTGTGTGGCGTGTTTGTGTCCGGGATTTATGGGTGTTATGCTTCACGTGTTAGTGAGGGATATAGCATGATCATACGCTTTCATGATTTTTTTTTAATGGCACATTCTGAAGTACTCACCTCTTTTCACATGACAGTAGAAAAGCAAGGATGATGGATCTGAATAGCGAGCTTTTATTTGCGCGTCAACCAAGCTGTGATTCAAAAACTTGAGCCGGTGTAACGGCAGCAGTCTTCCCATGTGCCGAAATACACCCCGGCGTCATCCTAGGCTAGCCTGGAATTATCGCTGACGTCTTTTCGGGGTTAGTTGTCATGATAGACCACTCCTCCTCCCCCTAGTTCGAAATTCTACAACGGGTTTGATCAAACTATTAAAAAGGGAACGGGGGATCGTCTTCGGCTAACCCTTACCGACCCCCACCCCTCCCAAACACACACACACACACACACACACACACACACACACACACACAGTAGCTCAAGGAGGCGTCACTGCGTTCGGACAAAACCATATACGCTACACCACATCTGCCAAGCAGTTGCCTGACCAGCAGCGTAACCCAACGCGCTTAGTCAGGCCTTGAGAAAAAAATTTTTAATAAATAATAAAATAAAAGAAATAAAATAAAATAAAATAACAATAATAATAGATAAATACATAAAAAAAGAACTACTACTAATAATAATAATGATATGTATAAGGCGCAAAAACTTGATGAAGTCAACTATAAGCGTACAAAAAAAATAAATAATAATAATAAAATAAAATAAATATATAAATATACAGCATTGCAGAATGGACAGGAAAACCATTGGCAGAGACCCAGACTTTGAAACGTAACAGACTGCCCTGAAGGAATCTGATGAACAGTTCTTCTCTGTGCTGCGCTCAGTGACTCCACAGAGTTGAGGGAGAACAAGAAGAAGAAGAAAAGAAGAAGAAGATGAAGGCGAAGAACCCTTCTCTGCATCAATCGAACTGAAGTAAATATTTCATACAGAAGACAGAATACTTCTTTTGTCGACGATTTTGATATTTAAAAAAGAATCTTTAGATCCTGTGGTGTACCTGTGACAGTACACATGCGTGTATTCGTATCGGTCTTTATTTCACGATATAATTATCATTTCTGTCAACGACAGCACACTTTTTCTCTGGGTATATTTTCTTCTATTAAGTTTGATTCGTTTTGACATTACACCTATTCTCTGTTTTTTTTGTTTTCGTTACGAGTTATCCTTTTAACTCTTTTTAATATTTGGAATGTGTTTTTTTCTTTATTATTGTTGATATTTGCATATTTTATCCATTATCATGTAGGGTATTCGAACTGATTCCATCTGGAGTTAACGCTAAGGAACTACGTTTAAAAAAAAAAAAAAATGTACCAAAAAAAAAATGTTCAGCTTATTTCAACAGTATTACACCAAATAGAACAACGAAATTAGAGAAGTGAAAAAAAAAAAAAAAAAAAAAAAAACTTTCTCCTCTAATTATTCGTAGCAAACATGATGTAACCTACAGACCAACCGTGATGCACAGTATTGCGCTCCAAACTGAATGCTTGTTTACGCAGCTTCAGTGTGTCAGAGGGGAACTCTGAAAGACATGATTATGAAAGAAACCTGTTTGACTAGTTTTGTGAATTTTATGTGAGAATGCTTCACTGACGCTCTTTGCAATGCATTATTTAACGTCTTTGAAAGATCCCCTACACCCCGCTACCCCACCCACCCGATACCCCCACATCCCCTCACCGCCCCACCCCCGGGCCCCAGCAAGTCAGGGTAATAATAACAAGCCCAATTCTAAAGTCAGGAGAGATTATCTAAAGGCAGACACCACAAAACACTAAATTGATGTTTGAGATGAGACCAATAGTATTCACAGTTTCAGTTTCAGTAGCTCAAGGAGGCGTCACTGCGTTCGGACAAAACCAAATACGCTACACCACATCTGCCAAGCAGATGCCTGACCAGCAGCGTAACCCAACGCGCTTAGTCAGGCCTTGAGAAGTATTCACAAAGACTGGCAACCAACTATTTTGAAAGCACTGTTGGGCCTTTTGGAATCTTTCCAAACTTACCAGACCATGGAAAGGGGAGCATGACTCACGCATCAATGCGTGCATACGAAGGCCGTTTCTCACATGGTGGACGGGCAGTGGTGAACCTGGATACCGATGTTTACACCAACACTGTCAGGCTGTACATGGTGTGAGGAGCTTTTTAATCAAAACCTAATAACCAGGGAGTGTCTGACTAGCCCGTTTCATTGCTGCCTTGGACGCCCCTCGTGAAAAGACCTGTTTGTCGTCGTCGCGGTGTTGACGTCCTCTCTTTCTCCGGGCCCGCCTTGAGAACCGCACACTCACTTCACGCACCATGAATCTGATCGTCCCCCTTCTCTTGGCCTCCGTGCTGGTGCAGGTGGATTCTGGAGGTGTATCTGGTAAGTAAACGAAACGAATTTTATTTCAGGAGAGCAGTGGAATAAGCATTGCTATTTTCTTTTTCTTTTTTCTTTTTTTCTTTTTTTTTTTTTTTTTTACATGCAGGCCTCTGAGCGAAAGGGGAAAAAACCGAACAAACAAGAAATAAAACTAATCAGAAAAAGTACTCACGAAAATAGTCTTGCACAGGTCATATTCCATACACAGAAAGAGAAGAGAGAGCGTGAGAATACTAATGGTTTATCCAGCAAAGGCCTTTGACCCTTGTGAAGGGGGGGGTGTAGACATCTTCAGTCCTGTCGTTTTTCTTTTCTTTTCAAGAAAATGTCATGTCAGCGCATTTTCTCTTACTTTAAACGCTTTATGCAAATAAAGCCACATTTTCCGGACAGTATCAGCATTTCTAGAGGACATCAATAGCCTAAATCTCGAAACATTTTCGGTTGTTTTTTTATAAACACTTTGGCAAAAATACGTTTCAAACAAATTTTAGAAATGGACAACAGAAAAAATATGCATCTCAACTTCTTTTGTTAGTTTCTTTACACAGTGGACATGATAAATCGTAATCTGTGTGATGATTGTACCGATAAGCATAAACATTCTTATCAGATATTCTAGAACGAAATCTGATCATTAAAGACACTGAATGTCTGTCTATATTAATCGGTAAATAAGTCTCCATACGATACAAAGGGTTATTAAATGTGCGATACCTATTAAATCTTTCACTGAGTTTGCATATAGTCATTCCAATTTTGCCATCTCCAATCAAACGATTGTTTAGACTCTCTTAAAAATCAGTAACTGACTCAACAACTTGATTTGTCCAAATAAATCCAAATCCAAACTGAAAAAAGACATTTCCTTACATAAGTCCCCCACGTTGTTTTTCCTCGGACATCTAACTCACAGAGCATTACAAAAGCTTTCCTTGGTAGTCTGACCGTTTCCATCCGTTACTTACTTTACTTTAACCAGTAGCGAATGCAATTAACAGTGAAGATTATTATGACTGTGTAATCAATTCATTTCTCCACAGACTAAATCATTAGGTGCACCCCTGTCGACACCACGAAACTTGTTTAAAGCAAATGAATTGACTTTTTCACAATGTTCAGCTGCTTTATGCAATACCCAAATTTCATAACCATATTGCATTAGAAACTGTGAGTCTGAGCATCTGGCAACCCTAAAAAAAAGGAGCTTGGGTGATTTGTTATTCAAAACATATAGCCACTGCATTATCGCAACAAGAGCTCTCTTTGCTTTGCTTGCTAAATCCCTGCATGCAGTTGTAAAACCAAGCTTAGCGCGGAAATGCAAATCCCTAATTATTTATAAATGTTTACAACTGGCAATACATGTCTATTATACGTCCAGTGGTCTCTGCTGCTCTTATATCTCCCCATTCCTGAAAAGAACGATATTAGTTTTATTTTGTGTTCGGAGATGATTTGACTCCACATGTCACTCGCTTTGACATCATGATGATGATGATGGAGTCTCCCGTCGGACCGACGGATGAGTAGGCAGGCAGGTTTATCTGTCAGTGTGTGTCCTTATATGGGAGAAGAGGCCGATTCTGGATTCGCAGCACTTTCCACAGGTGTTGCAAGGGAAAACGTCTCCAGAAGTTGAGCCCTGCTTCCTTAGTTCACGCTTCTCCTTAATGCCAGCGTTCTCTTGTTTTCAAACGTCTTTATGCCACTAGAGCACAACATCCTCCAGTGAGAGCGGTCAAGGGCATCAGTTTCCCAGGAAGCGATGTCTATGTCACAGGCTTTGAGGTTTGTCTTCAAGGTGTCCTTGAAGCGTTTGAAGGGTCTTCCAAGTTCGCGGTGGCCTTCCTTCAGCTGGCCATACAATAGCATCTTCGGGATCCTGCTGTCTATCATGCGGACGTGTTCTGTCCAGCGAAGCTGGCACTGGATCAGCAGGTTTTCGATGCTGGGCAGGCCGCTCCTCTCTAGGACCTGGAGACTGGAGACCCTGCCTTGCCACTTTATGCCGTTGCTACTGGTACCATGTAACCCAGTACTACCTGCCGCGTGTGAAGAAATTATCATACATGCTTCTTATACAACAAAATAACTTCCCTTTCACACCATTTTTCAAAAGTATAGGCCAAAGCATATTTCTGTTAATCGAGTCAAACGCTTTTCAACATCTATAGATGCAACATTATAACAGAGTTTACATAAATACCAGATTAGGCATCCATTATGAATCAGCGTACTCACTGAAATTTGGGGAAATGATCAAGCGTTCAGTGGATGTAATGCCCATGCTATAAAAAATATGTATGTCGCCTTTTACCAGCAGACATGTCGATAATTTATCTTTTAGAGATGATACTGCATCTTGACCCCTCTCTCTCTCTCTCTCTCTCTCTCTCTCTCTCTCTCTCTCTCTCTCTCTCTCTCTCTCTCTCTGTATGTCTGTCTTGAGCCTATGCTGACTTACGGGGCAGAAGTTTGGGGTCTTAATAACAATAAGGATATAGAAAAGGTACACACATTTGCTATTGAGCGTTTCCTTGGTGTTCCACTTCATCAAATAAGATTCTATACGGGGAGACAGGCAGATACCCACTTCATTTAAGAACATTTGTAACATGTATTAAATACTGGATTAAGGTAACACGTTTACCAGTATCAAGTTTATGTAGACAAGCCTATGAAATGACGTTGGTACAAGAGGAAGCAGGGAAGCAAAACTGGGCATACTTTGTTAAGAAGGCATTAATAGAAAATGGATTTGGAATTGTGTGGTTGTGCCAGGGCGTAGGGTATGAAAATGGATTTATTTCTGAACTTAAAGATAGACTGATTGCATCATACAAACAAAACTGGCATGCACAAATGGAATGCAAAGAAAAATATACTTGGTTCTTTTCATTTAAAAGTATATTCCAAACAGAAAAAAATATTATGATAATATCAAATAGGTGGCACAGAACAAACCTGGCCAAATTTAGACTAAGAACACTTGGCTTTAATGCCAATAAAAGATGGTTTGAAACTGGCACAGTAACACAGTCTCCCTGTCCAATATGTAACTCAGCTACTGATGATGAAAACCATTTTGTGTTTCAGTGCAAATCTTATGATTTTATTCTTAAAAATGTATTCTTTTTGAAAAGGATGTAGTAAAAAGAGAAGATATGACAATGCTGCTCAGATCGAATGATGAAACATCATAAAGTCGTTTGCTAAATATATTTCAGAAGCATGGGATTTTCGAAAGAAAATGATAAACAGAAGTTTAGATGTACAAATAAGAGTAAAGCAAAATTCATTTATTCATTTATGGGGAAAAAAACTATTATAGGACATATTATTTGATGATAATTTGATAGATACACATGATTGTGTGCGTGTGTATGCAAAAATATTTATTCATTTTGGATGGTCGAGCTGACCGAAGTGATCAGTTGATTTATGTTTGTCCCATTTTCGGTATATACATTATTTGTGTGTGTGATGAGAATGTTGATTTATATTATGTTTCTTTGTTTGATCTTATGTTTCCTGATAATGTATTGTTCCCCCCTGTCACAAGGACTGTACAGTCAATGACAGTGAAACATCAAAGCGTCAAGCGTCTGTATGTCTGTCTGTCTGTCTCATTCATGTAGAGAAATAGGTTGGAAGGGGCATCTTTGTGTGTGCGCCAGCCTATCAGGGTGAATCTAGATGGGTCAGGTCAGAGAGATGTCCAGGGTCCCATTGCATGAGTCTCGCCATCCGTGCTCCCGCCAATGTGTCCGTCATTACGTGTGCAGCTCTAAGTTTTTGATATAGACTGAAAAGTTTGCATCTGTCTTCTTCCGATAGTTCCTCTAAACGGGCAGTGCATGGGCAACAGCGACTGCAGTGACGCAAACGCCATATGTGACTCGGTGTGCAAGTGCAAGACAGACTACGCGGAGAAGGACGACCTATGCAGTAAGTACTGCCGATGTTTGTGAAAAGTCTCTCCCTCGTGAAAATTACAGTTTCAGTTCCAGTTTCCAGGAGGTGTCAAAGCGTACTGACTATCTCGTAAGTATTCGCTCTACCACTTAATTGATAAAGATAAAGGAGCAGACGACTGGCCTGTAACATAACCCAACGCCTTGGTTGAGTCTTCCCAAAGTATGGCAAAAACACCAGCATAAAAATGAAATGTAATTAAACGTATTGACGCATCATAACATAGGATTCACAAAACGTTGAAGACCACTACGGAACTTGCACAGTTTTCTTCCTGGAGGCATGGTTCTCTCACCTGGATGTTTATCATCATGTTCTGTCACCTGGATGTTTATCGTCATATTCTGTCACCTGAATGTTTATCATCATGTTCTGTCACCTGAATGTTTATCATCATGTTCTGTCACCTGGATGATTATCGTTATGTTCTGTCACCTGGATGTTTATCATCATGTTCTGTCACCTGAATGTTTATCATCATGTTCTGTCACCTGGATGATTATCGTTATGTTCTGTCACCTGGATGTTTATTAATATATTTTGTCGTCTAGATGTTTATCATGATATTCTGTCACCTGGATTTTAATCATTATGTTCTGTCACCTGCATGTTTATCGTCATATTCTGTCACCTGGATGTTTATCATTATGTTCTGTCACCTGGATTTTTATCATCTGTTTATCATTATGTTCTGTCACCTGGATTTTTATCATTATGTTCTGTCACCTGGATGTTTTAGAATGATGTTGTACATAGAGATCATGTCACAACTGGCATACTTTGTTAATAGGGATTATAGAAAATGATTTGAATGTTGTTGTGCAGGTCGTAGTATGACAATGGATGTTATTTCTGAACTTAAAGTAGATGATTCATCATCAACAACTGCATGCACTAATCGAATGCAAAAAATTCTTACCTGGTTTTTCATTAAATATATTTCCAAACAGTAAAAAATTTATGATATATCAAATGTGGCACAGTATATACCTGCAAATTTAGCTAAGAACACTGGCTTTAATGCAATAAAATGGTTTGACTGGCACGTAACACGTCTCCCATCCAATATGTACTTCACTACTGATGATGTAAACATTATGTGTTTCATGCAAACTTATGATTTATCGTAAAAAATGTATTCTTTGTACAGGATGTAGTAAAGAAGATAGACAATCTGCTCAGATCATGATGAAATATAACGTTTGTAATTATTTCAACGCATGGTTTTCAAAAATGATAACAAAGTTTGATGTACAATATGAGTAAGCAATTATTATTCTGTATGGGAAAAATTTTAAGGCATATTTATCTTGATGTATTATCGATAACATGATTTGTGCGTGTGATGCAAAAATATTATCTTAGATGGTCGAGCTGACGAGTGATCAGTTATTTATGTTTGTCCCATTTCGGATATACTTATTTGTGTGTGTGATGAATTTATTATATTAGTTCTTGTTATCTGATGTTTTCTATAATGTTTGTTCCACCCTGTCACATGATGTACAATCAATGACATGTGAACATCAAGCGTCAACGTCTGTATCGTCTGTCTGTCTGTCTCATTCATGAAGAATAGGTTGAAGGCATCATTTGTGTGTCGTCCACCTTCGGGTGTATCTAATGGTCAGGTAGAGAGATGTCAGGTCCCTTGCATGTTCTCGCCATCGTCTCCCGCAATGTGTCAGCATTACTGGCAGCTTAGTTTTTGATTATAGATCTGAAAAGTTGCATCTGCTTCGATAGTTTCCTCATAAAGGGCGTGCAGGGCACAGCGATGCATGACGCACACCTAGTGCGGTGTGCAGTGTCAAACGACTACGGAGAGACGACTATGTCAGTAAGTCACTGCGATGTTTGTGAAATAGTTCTTCCCTCGTGAATACGTTATCAGTTCCAGTTCTCAGGGTTCACAGCGTATGACTATCTCTAAGTATTCGCTCACCACTTAATGATAAGATAAAGGAGCAGACTGTGCCTGTACATACCCAACGCTTGTTGAGTTTCAATAGTATGCATAACCTCTAAATGAAATGTAATTAAGTATGAATTCATTAACATGGATTTCTAAAACGTTGAAGACCACACGAACTTGCAGTTTTCTTCTGAGCATGGTTCTCTCACCTGGATGTTTATCATCATGTTCTGTCACCTGGATGTTTATCGCATATCTGTCCTGATTTATCATATGTTCTGTCACCTGGATGTTTATCATCATGTTCTGTCACCTGATGATTATCATTATTTTCTGTCACCTGGATGTTTATCGTCATGTTCTGTCACCTGGATGTTTATCATTATGTTCTGTTACCTGGATGTTTATCATTATGTTCTGTCACCTGCATGTTTATCATCATATTCTGTCACCTGCATGTTTATCATTATGTTCTGTCACCTGGATGTTTATCATTATGTTCTGTCACCTGGATGTTTATCGTCATGTTCTGTCACCTGGATGTTTATCGTCATGTTCTGTCACCTGGATTTTTATCATCTGTTTATCATTATGTTCTGTCACCTGGATTTTTATCATTATGTTCTGTCACCTGGATGTTTATCGTCATGTTCTGTCACCTGGATGTTTATCATTATGTTCTGTCACCTGGATTTTTATCATCTGTTTATCATTATGTTCTGTCACCTGGATTTTTATCATTATGATCTGTCACCTGGATGTTTATCATTATGTTCTGTCACCTGGATGTTTATCATTATGTTCTGTCACCTGGATGTTTATCATCATATTCTGTCACCTGGATGTTTATCATTATGTTCTGTCACCTGGATGTTAATCATTATGTTCTGTCACCTGTATGTTAATCATTATGTTCTGTCACCTGGATGTTTATCATTATGTTCTGTCACCTGGATGTTTATCATTATGTTCTGTCACCTGTATGTTTATCGTCATGTTCTGTCACCTGGATGTTTATCATTATGTTCCGTCACCTGCATGTTTATCGTCATATTCTGTCACCTGGATCTTTATCATTATGTTCTGTCACCCGTATGTTTATCGTCATATTCTGTCACCTGTATGTTTATCGTCATATTCTGTCACCTGTATGTTTATCATTATGTTCTGTCACCTGGATGTTTATCATCATATTCTGTCACCTGTATGTTTATCATTTATGTTCTGTCACCTGTATGTTTATCATTATGTTCTGTCACCTGGATGTTTATCGTCATATTCTGTCACCTGGATGATTATCGTTATGTTCTGTCACCTGCATGTTTATTAATATATTCTGTCGTCTAGATGTTTATCATGATATTCTGTCACCTGGATTTTAATCATTCTGTCACCTGATGTTTATCGTCATATTCTGTCACCTGGATGTTTATCATTATGTTCTGTCACCTGGATTTTTATCATCTGTTTATCATAATGTTCTGTCACCTGATGTTTATCATTATGTTCTGTCACCTGCATGTTATCTTTATGTTCTGTCACCTGGATGTTTATCGTCATGTTCTGTCACCTGGATGTTTATCATTATGTTCTGTTACCTGGATGTTTATCATTATGTTCTGTCACCTGCATGTTTATCGTCATATTCTGTCACCTGCATGTTTATCATTATGTTTCTGTCACCTGGATGTTTATCATTATGTTCTGTCACCTGGATGTTTATTCGTCATGTTCTGTCACCTGGATGATTATCGTCATGTTCTGTCACCTGGATGTTTATCATTATGTCTGTCACCTGGATGTTTATCATTATGTTCGGTCACCTGGATGTTTATCGTCATGTTCTCTCACCTGGATGATTATCATCATATTCTGTCACCTGGATGATTATCGTTATGTTCTGTCACCTGCATGTTTATTAATATATTCTGTCGTCTAGATGTTTATCATGATATTCTGTCACCCTGGATTTTAAATCATTCTGTCACCTGCATGTTTATCATCATATTCTGTCACCTGGATGTTTATCATTATGTTCTGTCACCTGGATTTTTATCATCTGTTTATCATAATGTTCTGTCACCTGGATGTTTATCATTATGTTCTGTCACCTGCATGGTTATCATTATTTTCTGTCACCTGGATGTTTATCGTCATGTTCTGTCACCTGGATGTTTATCATTATGTTCTGTTACCGTGGATGTTTATCATTATGTTCTGTCACCTGCATGTTTATCATCATATTCTGTCACCTGCATGTTTATCATTATGTTCTGTCACCTGGATGTTTATCATTATGTTCTGTCACCTGGATGTTTATCGTCATGTTCTGTCACCTGGATGTTTATCGTCATGTTCTGTCACCTGGATGATTATCGTTATGTTCTGTCACCTGGATGTTTATCATTATGTTCTGTCACCTGGATGTTCACCATTATGTTCTGTCACCTGTATGTTTATCATCATGTTCTGTCACCTGGATGATTATCGTTATGTTCTGTCACCTGGATGTTTATCATCATGTTCTGTCACCTGGATGTTTATCATTATATTCTGTCACCTGGATGTTTATCGTCATGTTCTGTCACCTGGATGTTAATCATTATGTTCTGTCACCTGGATGTTGTCATGGTTTCATGGTCTGAAAACCACGTGTGTTTCAGGATTGGTAGACGGCAAAACCTGCAGCGAAGACGAAAACCTGCGTTTCCCTCAAATGCGGTGGCGATAATAAATGCTGTAAATTCACGTGTTTTTTTCTTCTTCTTGTTACTTCATATGTACAGATATATATATATATATATATATATATATATATATATATATATATATATATATATATATATATATATATATATATATATATAATATATATATATATATATATATATATCTTTTTTTTCTCTCTCTAACACACACACACACACACACACACACACACACACACACACACAACCACACATATACACACACACACGCGCGCGCGCGCACGTATTATATATATATATATATATATATATATATATATATAATATATATGTGTGTGTGTGGTGTGTGTGTGTGTGTGTGTGTGTGTGTGCAGTGCAGTGTAGTGTAGTGTAGTGTAGTGTAGTGTAGTGTAGTGTAGTGTAGTGTAGTGTAGTATTGTGTTGCGTATCATAGGCGGCTGCGTGAGTAATCTGATCTTTTTAAACTTTTTTTTTTTTTCAAAATTATGAGGTGCGTTTTTAATGCATCTTTTTCCGCTTTTTAAAAAGTACTGTTTGTTTCACTTTACATTGTGGTGAGTCTGTAATGTTTGTTTCACTATACAGTGCGGTGAGTCTGTAATGTGTGTGTCACTGTACAGTGCGGTGAGTCTGTAATGTGTGTTTCACAGTACAGTGCGGTGAGTCTGTAATGTGTGTTTCACAGTACAGTGCGGTGAGTCTGTAATGTGTGTTTCACTGTACACTGCGGTGAGTCTGTAATGTGTTTCACTATACACTGCGGTGAGTCTGTAATGTGTGTTTCACTGTGTACAGTGCGATGAGTCTGTAATGTGTGTTTCACTGTACAGTGCGGTGAGTCTGTAATGTGTGTTTCACTGTGTACAGTGCGGTGAGTCTGTAATGTGTGTTTCACTATACAGTGCGGTGAGTCTGTAATGTGTTTCACTGTGTACAGTGCGGTGAGTCTGTAATGTGTGTTTCACTGTGTACAGTGCGGTGAGTCTGTAATGTGTGTTTCACTATACAGTGCGGTGAGTCTGTAATGTGTGTTTTCACTATACAGTGCGGTGAGTCCGTAATGTGTGTTTCACTGTGTACAGTGCGGTGAGTCTGTAATGTGTTTCACTGTGTACAGTGCGGTGAGTCTGTAATGTGTGTTTCGCTGTGTACAGTGCGGTGAGTCTGTAATGTGTGTTTCACTGTGTACAGTGCGGTGAGTCTGTAATGTGTTTCGCTGTGTACAGTGTGGTGAGTCTGTAATGTGTTTCACTGTACAGTGCGGTGAGTCTGTAATGTGTGTTTCACTGTACAGTGCGGTGAGTATGTAATGTATGTTTCACTGTGTACAGTGCGGTGAGTCTGTAATGTGTGTTTCACTGTGTACAGTGCGGTGAGTCTGTAATGTGTGTTTCACTATATACTGCGGTGAGTCTGTAATGTGTGTTTCACTGTGTACAGTGCGGTGAGTCTGTAATGTGTGTTTCACTATATACTGCGTGAGTCTGTAATGTGTTTCACTATACACTGCGGTGAGTCTGTAATGTGTGTTTCACTATACACTGCGGTGAGTCTGTAATGTGTGTTTCACTATACACTGCGGTGAGTCTTCTTCTGTAGTGAGGCGCCGTGCACAGCGGGCTCTCATTTTCTCATTACTGGTTTGATGACGACATTCGATTATGTTGATGATGACGGTGAAGATGATGATAATCATCAACACATTATGATTATTAGTATGATAAGATCATCAACAGCATCATCATCATGGTCGTGTCGTCGTCGTTGTCGTCGTTATTATCATCATTATCACACGCACACACACACATACACGCGCGCGCACACACACACATATGTTCATATACATACATACATTCCTTTACCACCCCTTCTTCTCCCCGCAATCTCTCCCGTATCCCTCTACCCCACCCCGCTGCCCCCATCTCTTCTTTTTTTTCAAACATTCATTCGAGTAATGTCGTATTTTAAGAAATCCTTTTATTTTATTTTGTTTGTTTTGTTCTTGTTGTTGTTTAGGTTTTTTTAATTTTTTCTCAGATACCCATTTTCCATCCGTGAAGTATCACTCAAAAAGCTCAAAACTGAACAGAAACACACGAGAAAGTCACAACCAAGTATAGTTAAACTAACCAACCGCTGCCCCATGTTGCAGCCTCTGGAACCTCTGCGGCGTCTTCTTTGATCCTGATGATCGTGACCTTGGTGATCGCCCGCTTCCTGTAGACCCACAGCGCCCTACACATGACCTTGACCCTGACATGCCAGTGCACAACTCTGATGTGTCCCGATGCGTTTCACTTTAGCCAAAAGAAGAATATCACCTTAATTGCTGCCATGTGTGTGTTTGTGTGTGTGTGCGTGCGTGCTTTTTATGTACATTTATTCGGATCTTCTCTGTAAAGAACAATTCATGTTTTTGATTAAAGTCTTAACTCCCGAGAGCAAGGTTTCGGTTGCGCCCCTTTTCTCTGCATTCAAATTTTGTATTACGTGTAGCTGACACATTTTGTACTTTCCAAAGTCAATTCAGGTCTAGATTGGAAGCTGCTAGGCAAATCTCGCTCTCTGCCATAAATGAAGCCAAACCGTAGCTTTATTAGGCTTTTATTTTGAATAAACCTTCACCGACGTCACAGTGTCAGACTCTGGTGAGAAACTGGCTTGATTCAAATCGCCCGCCATTTATAGTCCGGTTCAGGCTTTGCTAGCGTAGACTCTCATGACCTGACCAATGCGCTGCGTTTATATGAAGGACAGGCATATGCTCTCTTTTTTTTTTTTTACCCATTTTTCTTTTCTTTTTCTTTTTTCTTTTTTCTTTTTTTTTTTCTTTCTTTTTTACAGCAGATGTGGTGTAGCGCATATGAATCAGTCCACACTCTTTGACACTTTCTTGAAACTGAAACCGGAAATGTGAAGAACAAGTGTCATATTTTCTTGTGTCATGCAGACTCAAAGAGATGAAAGCCTTATGTAGCACAAGCAATTAAAAATTGCGATCGTTTTACGTTTATTTTTAAGAGCTTTTTTTTTTATCTGCTATTGTCCAGGGGTGGAGTGGGGGGGGGGGGGGGAATGATAATCAAGTTGAAACTAACAAATAACGGATTCAAAAAGAAAAAAAAGCTGAAAACAAATGATGATAGCTTTGCTAAGATCGGTCGTGATGGAGGGTTATCATTTGAATAATTAAGTTTTAGAATAATTGACTACATGAGTAAACAGTACCCCATACCCAGTATATTTTTTTTTCTTACTTCTCGTCTGTCTTAAAATAAAATGAAGATCTTATTCAAGTCAAGAAAGACAGATCAAGACAAGACAACGTCTTTATCTTCTTCTTCTTCTTCTTCTTCTTCTTCTTCTTCTTCTCCTTCGTTCATGGGCTGCAACCGAAGCCCCACGTTCACTTGTATTTTTATAACACGAGTGGGCTTATGTGTATGACCGTTTTTACCCCGCCATGTAGGCAGCCATACTCCGTTTCCGGGGGTAAGTTCTTTATCAACGAGGGCAATAGGAAGAGAGTCACATGCATTCTACACCCAGCCTTCGCCATAAAGAGGAACTACAAGCAAAGGAAACGAATTCTAAACAGATCAAAACAAAACTCTCATATTCCACCAGCCACCGTCATCCCTCTCAGATCATCAGAGCAAAAGAAAACACAACGTGTGTCCAAAAGTTACCACACGTTTCGCTTCAGTACCACTTCACTGCCACCCCCGAAAGCGGAGTATGGCTGTCTACATGGCGGGGTAAAAGCCCACTCGTGTACATACGAGTGAACGTGGGGGCGGGGTGGGGGGGGGTGCAGCCCACGAACGCAGAAGAAGAAGAAGTCTTTCAGTATGGTCATATCTTTAATGTAGATCTTTTTTTTTTTTTCCTACCGCTTTGTTGTTTTCATTTATCTTTAACTTACGTAATTTTGACGTGTCTTTTTTGTTTTGTTTTTTGTTGCGTCCTGTTTAACATATATCATTAATCTGATTTTGAGTGGTCTTACTGTAATGCGCTTTTCAGATATTCGTAAAAGAATGTTACTCCATAGTTATTTACGTCCAAAATCTGTATACTCGTTTCGTAATTCGTTTTCTGCAAGCACGCTTGGATTCAGCAAATTCGTTATAACCTTCACGTACATAAAACACTTATTTCAACTTTGCATTGTGTTTTATTGAATTGTAGTAATTGTATTGGATTATATAGTATTGTGTTGTATTGTATTGTATTGCATTGTATTGTATTCCATTGCTTTTTCTTCTTCTTCTTCTTCTTCTTCTTATTTTCTGTCTGCAAGTTGTGGTGCTCTGTGTTTTGATTACATCTTACGTGGAGAAGCACTCTTTACAATGAATTCAGCCAGCAGGCAATTAGCTGGATCCGAACGTTTATTCTCTCAATAGACCTAGTGAAGTGACTAGTGAATAGTCAGTGAAAAGTTCAGTCTCTTCACCTCTGGACGTTCCGGAAAACTTCCCAGCAACGCATACATAACCAGACTGATCTCCCTTGACTGACTTCGGTGAACTCGATAGCTCAGTGGTACTCATCCTACACAGATGTATGGTGTTTTTTTGGTTTGTGTGTGTGGGGGGGGGGGGGGGGGGAGGGGGGTTGTTTTGGGGTTGTTGTTTTTGTTTTTTTGGTTTTTTCTTCTTGTCAAACTGTCTTCTACAGAATTCTGCCACGGACAACTCTTCTCTTTCCATTGGCTGTTATACGTGCGCAAACGTTTTATGATCTAGTTTTGTTTTTTTATTGTGTTTTCTGTTGGTTTGGGGGATTTTAGGGTGGGGGTCTGGTTGGGGTTTTTTTTGTTGTTTTTGTTGTTGTTGTTTTTGTTTTGTTTTTTGTTTTGTTTTTTGCTGTTTTTTGTTGTTGTTTTTTGGGTTGTTGTGGTTTTTTTTTGGTTTTTTGTTTGTTTTTGTTTTTTTTGCTGCCCCATCATCTGCACTGTTTCAGTGGCACTAGTCCCACGCCGCTCATTTAGATTCCCCCATACACGGCCACACCCGGGTTTGTCCGTCACAGTTCGAGCGTCGGCAGTCCACAGGGAACCATCGATGTTAGGTCGCCAGGAGGCCACATACCAGAGCAGACCCTGCACTGCTGCTGAGTCACTTCGGTGGTGTTCAGTGGTGCCTATTCTGATTTTACGTACTTAGGAGACCACCTATTGAGCCCCCTACTAACGACACTAATGGCTTAGTCGTGGAGCCAGACTGAGTGAGGTCACCATGAGAGCAGGGCATGAAAGGCTACTGACTTTGAGACTGTTTTGTTTCTATTGAAGATGATGGAGGAGGAGGATGAAGATGTTGCTATGGAGGACCATTTTGGTTTGGGGCTGCGTGACAAGGCTGTACTCTACGCTTCCTGTCATAATGATATCCCGGCTTTAACCAGGCCTGAGAGATACAGACACTTGCAGTGTTGGTCAGGTAATTAGAGCAACACACCCAAAGACGTATCCATGAAGTGGATGACACTTGACTGTGTGGTCCCAGTCTCCCCATTTAAGCCCACAGCACACTCAGCTCTGGGTAGGAGCCGGCCACGGGCCGAAAAACCCACCTCCACTGGGATTCGAACCCGCGTCCTCCCAGCCGTCAGTCCGCAGCGCTAACCACTTCGCCACGGCGGCTGGTTGATTTTATTTTTCTTTCTTTCTTTCTTTCTTTTTTTATGTTGTTTTCTGAAATCCTCGATGGTCCCACAGGGGTCACAGGTTAATTAAGATTTTGAATCTTGAGTCTTCTGATCATAAGGGAAAACACAAAATCAATAGTATCAATCTATCTATAATGGCGCTGTTGGTATGAATCTGTCCCCAAACAGCGTGAAATTAAACGGCAATTGATGAACAAATGATTGCTAATGGATATCTATTATTTCCAACAGTATGAATATATATTCTAAAGGACAACATTATCCCACGACTTAATGTGTGTGATCTGGAGCCAAATTGTTTTACTTTGTTTGCTTTTCCTTTTCATCTTGTCAGATATGTTTTTGACGCGAAAAAAAATTTTTGTTTTGTTTCAATTTACTTTCACTTATCTCAGTAGTTTAGCTCTCTGTTGTTATGAGATTAACTATGTCATACTAAACAATTATATCATAATAAACATTTCCTTCCTTCTATCTGTAACCAAGCGCTATGCTTGCTTCAAAACTTGCTTCACGCACAAGCTGTATTAGCAGACGACAGTTTTCACAACAAACCCGCGCGCAGAATGTGTGACACTACTCCCGGTTTGAACGCAAAACCCATTCTAAACTTATTCCCTAATCATCTATTAAATCAAGTATCTGGGTCGTTCACTGCAATATTATATGTGTTGTGCTTACACACACACTTTAATAAGTTAGAAGCGTGCTTGATTTCAGTTAATCGTTCGTCAGTCTAAAGATTTCAGCTGACACTAAGCTTACGTCATTTTGTCCTCCTCGCCAGACAACCTACTCACGGCTCGACCAGTGTCGCGTTGCGGTACGCTATTGGCTGAGCTGAAATCCGTGTTTCTGCTCCACTGTATCTAATTAATATCTCTTTTGTCGGTTCAGTAAACTACAAGTATTATATACTGGCAGAATCGTCGCGATTCCATCTTTAAGTCTATTCCATTTATGTTTGCCTACGTTAAACTGATTTAACGCAGTTTGTAATTTTCAGCGACGAGCTCGTTAAAACCAACCCTGTTCAGGTGACTTAAATTAAGATTATAAATTCATCTTAAATAATCAACACTTCATTTTATATTCATTATAAAGTAGGTGTTGAGCTCTTTCTTTTGCGACTTATCCGACGTAAATCGGTTCAGGAATCATTTAGAAATCTATCACTGAACACCTTGTCAGAAACACAGTTGTCATCGGATTTGGGCTGGTTTGAACCGATCTGCTTTGCGCACACGTGATTGTCTTTGCAGTCTGCTTAACTTGCATAAATTGGCACAGTGAGTGATGAGTGGTCACTTCATACCTGGTCAGTCATCTGACCAGAGGATCTCTCTCTCTCTTGCTGTGTCGCGAGCAGTGTGTGTGTGCATTGTGTGTGTTCCCACAACGGCTGACAACTCGCTACGTATCACTGCACTGTCTTGTCTTCTTCTAGTCTTCTTCTATTCTTCTCTCATTATCTCTTCTCCTTTAGTTTATGTCTTCTTTTCTTATGTTCTCATAACTATTGCAAATAAAACAATAGAAAAACCCATTTGTGACTGGCCTCTATATGTTCCTGGCCTGTGTGTGGGAATTCTTGTCTATCCTTTAATTCAGTAAATCATCATTTAGTTCTTTTGCACCGTACCCTTGAATAACAACTCAGTTCAGTAACACGGCTACACACACACACACACACACACACACACACACACACACACTACACTACACGCCCCCCCCCCCCCCCCAACACACACAAACACACACACACGCGCGCGCGCGCGCGCTCACGCTCACACACACACACACACTCTCTCTCTCTCTCTCTCTCTCTCTCCCTCATGACCATGATGCAGTGGACACCAAGCTGGAGGAGGTCAAGCAGGAGATACACGTCCTCCGTGAGGAATACGTCGCCATGCAGGATGACCTGAGAGGGCTGAGAGAGGAGGTGGGTGGACTTCGTCAGCAGAACGAGACTCTACAGAAGAACAACGACGAACTTGCAGCGAAGGTGGACACCCTTGAGAAGAAGACCGACGATTTTGAAGGAAGATCCAAGCGAAATAACCTGATCTTCTATGGACTGGACAGAAAGCAGAACGAAACGAATGAAGACTGTGAAGGCAGGATCCAGGATCTTCTCACTGACACTCTGGAACTTTCTGGTGACATAAGAGTTTGATAGGGCTCACCGTCTGAACTCTAAACCGGACTCACTGATAATAGTGCGATGTGCCTTCTATAAACAAAAAATGGACATTTTGAAAGCGAAACGTAAACTGAAGGGCACTAACATTTTCATAGGTGAGGACTTCTACACCAGAGTAAGAGACCTGAGGAGGAAGTTGACACCCCACCTGAAGAAGGCGAGGAGTGACGGTAAGAGGGCATCTATGGTCTACGACCATCTCCTAATTGACGGTAAGCGTTTTACTATTGGCGATGATGACACTCTCGTTGAGTCAAAAAGGAAATTTACATGAAATTTTGCCTGTGCTCGTGGTAGGAAACATTGATGAGGCGACACTGGCGGAGCTGACACAGGGCCGTAATGGCAGAGTAAGCGAAACAGCACGTGCAACATGTGAATCTGTGTGCTATGACGATAGCTCGGCGATTTCTGTGTCATGTTAGGATGGGAATACTACGTGTAGTGTGTCGTTTGAAAATGTGTGCAGCTCGGCTTCGGCTGTTGTAAATGATGCGTCGACTGATGTTGGTTTTCATAATAAATTGATTTATTTTTCCTTTGTGCATTGGAATGTAAATGAACTATTTACAAAGCTAACCAATAGAGATTTTGTCTCCTTTGTTCGTTCTTTTGATTTTGTATGTTTAGTGGAAACATTTATGGGAGATTTTCAGTCCACTATATTTGATGGCTATACAGCATTGTGTAAACCTGCTTTGAAACTGTCGGCACATGGAAGGCGTTCCTGCGGAGTTCGAGTGTTAAATTAATAAATGTCTTGTCTCATCATTTTTTAGCAGTTTTGCTTCATAAATCTTTGTTTGGCGCAACAAAGCATATTGTGTATGTATGTGCATATGTGCCGCCTGAAGGTTCGCCTTATCATGTGCATTTTGATACTGAAAATGGGATTGGGTTATTGGAACACAAATGAAAATGGCTTTGAATTTGATTGATATCAGTATTAATGAGGCTTTAAGTGCTTTCAATGACTGTATTAAGAGTGCAGCAAAATGTATGAAAAAGCAAATACGTGTAAGTAATAATATGAAAAATGATGACTGGTACGATAAGGAATGTCGAGATTGTAAAAGAAAACTTCGTAACTTGTTAAAAAAAAAGTTTCGTCGTATTTTGTTTCCACCCGATCGAGATTCTTTTTGTAGAGCTAGACGTGAATACAAACATATGTTGAAAAGAAAAGAGAAACAGTTTAATGATGCTTTATTAATGGAATTACAACGTTCAATAGATAATCAGAAAGAATTCTGGAACTCCATGCACAAAATAACAAGGAAGAGAAAACAACCTGTGAATAATATTAGTTTACATAAATGGTTTCAACATTTTAAAGAATTGTTAGAAAAAAAGTGAAGATCATATTAGGAATCTATCACAGGGGTTTGATGAAAATAATGAAGAGCATTTCATAGATAATGATGATAACGATAATTTGAATCGTTGTATTTCAGTAGAGGAAATTCTGTTTGCTTTGAGAAAATTGAAGAAGCGGAAAGCTGCAGGTCCAGATGGAATTATATGTGAATTGTTAAAGAATGCATGCAAATCTAATTTAGTTATAGACTTCCTGGTTAAGTTTTTCAATTCTTTATTTGATAGAGGTATTTATCCTGAAAGTTGGACTGAGTCAATTGTTCGTCCATTGTACAAAAAAGGTGATACTAAGAATACCAATAATTATAGAGGAATTTCCCTGTGTAACGTATATAGCAAATTATATGGTGCGGTAATAAATAGAAGACTCCATGAATGGGTGGAGGAACATAGTATTACAGGAGAATTTCAAGCCGGATTTAAGCGGAATTACACTACTGTGGATCATATGTTTCATACAGAAACAATTAATGTAGTAATCCTTTGAATTGTTTCCGATTGGTAGTTTCAGCTAAGAGTGTTCGAGTACTGTAATGAATAAAGTAACAATCTGTGAAAAATTTCAAATCAGTGGTTTCAACTAAGAGTGTTCGGGAACTGTAATGAGTAATGTAGCAATCCTTTGAAATATTTCAGATCTGTGGTTTCAACCAAGAGTTTCAGTTTCAGTAGCTCAAGGAGGCGTCACTGCGTTCGGACAAATCCATATACGCTACACCACATCTGCCAAGCAGATGCCTGACCAGCAGCGTAACCCAACGCACTTAGTCAGGCCTTGAGAAAACAAAAGAGTTAATAAATAATAGATAAATACATTAAAAAAAAGAACTAATAATAATAATATGTATAAGGCACAAAAACTTGATGAAGTCAACTATAAGCGTACAAAAAAGAATAAATAAATAAAAGATAAATAACTAAATAAATTAATTAATAAATAAATAAATAATAATAATAATAATTTTAAAAAATAGTAATAATAATGATAAACTCAATAAATTAATTAATTAAATAAATCAATAAAAAAGACAACAATGATGATAAATAAGCAATTAAATGTAAAACATGCAGACACACATTCACACATACACACACATATGCATAACAGATATGCACCAAACATGCAGTTTCACAGATATGAAAGCACAGTCAAATACACATAAACGTACATGAGCCCCAACACACACACACACACACACACACACACACACACATTACCCTGCACCCCCTCTACCCCCCTCCTCCACACACTCATTTCTAGGCTACGTATCGCAGCTTCCACGGCACACACACACACGCGCGCGCGCGCGCGCGCACGCACACAGAGACACACTTACTTGTACAAGCACACACACATACGCCCATATCCCCCGACCCCCAACCCCACACACATATATACAAAGATATATATATGCACACCCGCACGTTCCAATATTCCGTTGCTCCCACAGTGTAAGCATGCATTCACTCATCCTCTACCCCCCTCCCCCCTTCCGCCCCCCCCCCCCCCCCCCCCCACCCCCCACCCACCCCCCCCACACACACACACATACACATATACGCACGTGCGCAGAACTCTCCTGACACTTGTGAACACTCACAGCCTCGCGCATGCACAAACGCACACAAACACACAGACCCACACATACACACAAACACACACATACACACACGTACAGAGGCTGCCACTGATTGGCCGCAAGAGGGATGGGAAAAGAACTCTGATGCCAAGAACGTGACGTCTTGTGTGTTGCTCAGTCTATTGTATTTGGAAAAGCCCACGGAAACTCTGTTCCGTTTTGAAGAAATTTGCGCAATGTTGGTTTGGAAATGATGCCGATATTTGTTTGATTTGCAAAGCATCGTGCTCTACCTTTCATGCTAGACTTACGGCCGCTCCCTCTCTCTGCCTTAATTTCTTTGAGGCGATCGATGGTGTGATGGCCTTCTACCTGTTCTTTTTGATATTCTTTGACTTTTCTGAGGATTTCCGATTTTCCTAGATGTAGGCCGCTCGTTGGTGTTGCGTCACCAGCAAGTCTGTCAGCTCGCTCATTTCCCTTAACACCTGCATGTCCCGGGCAGTATGACCATGTAAGTTTTTTAATCTGAAAGTTGTGCATTGCTTTATGTCACTCTGGCTTCCCATTCCATCTTCAATTTTCTGTATGAGGTTCATTAAGTCGGTTGCAATCATGGCATGTTGGTTTCCGGGCATATGGATAGACGATAGCCACTGGAAGGCATGTGTCACAGCTTCAACTTCCATCGTTAGGCTGGAGGTTGTGACTTTGTAGGCAGCATTCTCTTTCCTAAATGTTTTTCCATTTTGTTTCGCAGTGAATCCCCAACCGGATTGGTCTTTGGTGACTGAGCCATCTGTGTATATGATGATGTCCTCTTCTTTACTGTTTTCTTCTATGAGTAGCTTCACTTCCGCATCAGTTTTGCCCTCTGGCCATTCCCGACAATGTCTTCCTAGAGTGGGTGAAATGGCTGTGTTGAATAGATGGTTGAGGTTTTTCGGGGTTTTTCTCCCATTCTTTTGTGTGACAGAGTGAGTTACGAATGCCTGTGGCCAGAGGAAGAACATTTGAAATACCTGTATGAATGTGAAAATGTTTTGCACGTGTTAAGTGTGGGTGAATCGTGAGCTGTGCATGTTCATGTGTGTGTGTTCGTATACGTATGTGCTGTAACGTCAGTCTGAATGTATCAGAGCTCGGGTGATGTGCGTCTGTGAGACGGAGTGAGCCTTGACTGTTCCGAACATCAGGTGGGGAAAAAATAAGTTTTTATTTCATTGTTTATTCAATGATTAGTTGCTGGATTATTTTATTCGAAATTCAACTTATGATTGAATAGTTTGAGAATTTAGTAGTTTTTGCTGTTGGTTTTGAAATGTTTGCTTTTTGATAAATTAATACTTTTTTGTGTAATTTATGACGTAGTGACTCATAAATGAATATTGTATTGTTAATTGGAAAATGGTATGAATGCATGAGTGGTGTGAAAGGATAGTAAATATAAGAAAATAACATAAGGAGGAACATTGAAAAGGATTAGCTGGATGCTCGTTCAATGTGAAGAAAGAATTTGAATGGAGTGTGCCAAGAGCTGAAACACGGAAAAGGGGTTTATCAGGGATCCATGTTGACCGGCCACGGAGTGGAGGGACCCCATGTGGAACTGAAATGTTCACTGAGGAGGAGGAGCCCGAGTTTCCCACGAGTAAGTGGGGTGGACATTGACACACGCTACTGTTAGTAGACGTAACTGGCCGGCCTAGGACTGAGTTCGATCCCGGGATTGGATCATCAAGTTGTGCACAGAGAGAATTGACTTGTGACAGTCAAGACATTTTGTTCCTGGGTTAAAAAAACATAATTAAAATAACTTGTTTCCAGGTGGAAGTGTGCGTGAGTGGAGGAAAAACTTTTTTGTCTTAATAACTGGCTCAGGGGAAAATTCCTTGTCTGTTTCCTGTTTCTTTACTGAGAGAGTGAGAGACTGAAGACTGAAGCGAACTCACTAAATATTTCTTCCCTTGTCTGTCTCCTCACTGTCACGGATCAGCCCAACCTTTCGTTGCTGCGGAAGTATAGGCGGAAGTGCGAGCGATTTAGTATGGCTCAGTGGCCGGTGAAAGTGGTGTTAGTTCCGATGGTTGGGAGTTCGAATCCCAGTTTCGCTAGATCATGGTTTCTGACATGTTCTTGGTTTGGTAAAAGCGTGTGTCTGCACACTCGTTTTACCTGTGTAAGAGTTGTGCAGCACGTGCACACACCGCTCTGTAGGAGCGAGAGGGCTCTTGTCACATTGGCATGACTGCAACTGCAGTGCAGTGCGTGCAATGTGTGTTTTCTCCGGTTAGCGTGCCAAGTGCAGAACTCGCGCTCACCTGCCGTTTACCTGGCTGCAGCTGACTGTGATTAGGTGTGACTTGACTCTGAGACGTCAGAGAGCGCGGACCTTGTGGCAGAGCCCCGGAAGGCTGATGGAGAGGAATTCTTGGCCAGCCAGAACCTCTGCCTGATTTTTAGCGAGCCGGTGAGCAGAGGCTGCAGTGCCCGGCTGAAGGTCCCACCCAAGTCACCACCTTCGCCCATCACAAGCTGTCGTGAGGTAACCTTGTATCAGGCGGTAACTGTTTCGAGTGTCTTTAGTTGTCTTTTCCACTTTTGGGAGGTCTGTGGTTTGGACAGTGGCTGGGGTCACTTTATGAAACTGTTACGATTACCTGATGTTACAGACTGTCGTGTAACGGTCCAGTGTTATAATTATCATTCCGTGAGTTACGGGTTTGAGTTTATATTAATACACTTGTGAGGAAGTGTGAGGAAGTGTGAGGGAATAGTATAATCTCCGTAATTTGTTCGACAGAGTGTACGTTGGATATGTAAAGCTTACAAGCTGATGTTAGTATCGGGAATGTGAGGGAGACGTTGGGGGAAATACTGTGTTTCGATAGGTCCTTAAACCTGCGTAAGTGGCCGCTGTTAGCAGCGTGTCAGAAGATAGTGTATTCCGTGTAAGCTATTGTGGCAATAATAGGTTACTGAGTTCTCTCCCTGTATGGACCGAGCACTGGAAGAGTTTGTGTATTGATTTGTTCACTTTAATTGCGCTGCTTGTGATCCGAATGGCTTTGGCAGCCATGTGCTGACGCTATCATAATTTTTCCTTTTTGAATGTTCTGTTCCAACATGTCTGCTTGTGCAAGGGAGGTTACCTTGATTGGGCCTTCGATTCTGGCAGCGTAGCGCTGTGGGAGCGTGCTTCAGGATGCGCGGCACAAGGTTTGGGGTTCGAGTCTTGGGTTGACCTGTGCCACCGTATAAGTAGGGCGACGGCCGGTACCCTGGCAGGTTCCGGACCCCTCACTTCCAGGCATGCATGTTGTCGTGCGATTGGTGTGTGTCAGTGGTTGTTCATTATTTTGCCTTAGAGTGCTTGTTGGATGAATGAGAGCACAACCTGTGGCTTCTTAGGTCGCCCAACGCGCATAGGGTTATGCGGTTATGGACTGGTACTGACAGGGGGTTATCCCCGTCCCCAGCTTGCTTGTTTGTCAAGTAGCGGCAAATCGACTGCTCTGCTGTCCCAGCTCCGAGGTCGCCCCTCGGGGTCTTCCACCTGAGGAGCCGAGCGCTGACACAAAACCCTGGGGTCGCACCCTGGGGTCGCACCCTGGGGATCCAGATCGTCCCTCGGCGTCGACCTTCGACCGCAGCCTGCCCTGCTTGCCGCGACCTCCCGGACTCATCGGGTGGGGTGCTCTGTGGGTGAGCTGGACGTCGGGGGAGAGGTTGTAGTCAGCGTTCGACTCTCAGCCTGGAGCAGGGATTTTTCAGTCCGTCAACGAGTGACAGATGAGTTAAATGAACGTTGCCGCTTGTGCAGTGAATGTGCGAGTGTGTATGTGTTTGGTTCGTTTTTCTTCCGTTTCTTGATTTTGTCCCGGTGGGGGTTAAAGGTGGGTTAAGGAGGGGTGGTTTGGAGTTAGGTGGGGGCGAGGGTTTGGGTTTGGGGATAGCTTAGGAAGTAGGTCCCGTACCCATATGTGTGTGATTGTGTGAATAAAAGTTGTAAAATCGTACACGGTTTCCGCGTCCTTCTTGGGAGTGCGTGTTGCGCGGTGTCGACCCTAAAAGTCCACGTCTCCTGACTTTTGGGCTTGCCCAGATTTCTGGAGTGTGTGACACTCACCCACTTAGTAATATTTTGTTTCTTTCAGGTCTTGTAGTCGGCATACTAGCTGAATTGTCTTCTGCTTGCCCCATCCATGATCTTCCTCGTTCTAGACGGCTGTCTTTTGGTTCTTTGACTGTGTCATGCAGTGGGTTTTGAGGGTTTTCTAATGCTTTGAAGTAGGTCTTAACCTGTTCTAACTTGTTTCTGACCTGCACTGAAGGAAGGTCAAGCAGGTATCGCATGGTTTCCGTGGGTGGGCGGTTTCAACTAAGAGTGATTGGGTACTGTAAAGAATAATGTAGCAATCCTTTAGAACATTCCAGATCAGTGGTTTCAACTAAGAATACTCAGGTACTGTAATGAGTAATGTAGTAATCCTTTGACATGTTTCAGACTGGTGCTTTCAGCTGAGTGTTTGTGTAATGTAGCTATCTTTTGAAATGTTCCAGACCGGTGGCCACAGCTAAGAGCTTTTGGGTACTGTTGCAGTCTTTTGAAAGGTTTCGGAATAGTTTTAGTGACCAAGTAAAGGATATACTAATATGGTTGTATCATTTCAAACGATTTAGAATTGATTTGGTGGTTTTGGTTAATTAAAAGTATGTATGGGGGGGGGGGGGGGGGCACTGAAACTGAGCTCACCATCACAGCATGACATGAAAGGGCACAGAATTTGAAGTCTTTATATAGGTTATTTTGACTGTATTACTTTGATGATCAATGGTGAGATGGAGGTCCATTAATATCTGGGACAATGTGACACAGCAGTACTCTAAACTTCTTTCATGATATATCCCAGAGTCAACCATGCCTGAGAGAGATGGGCACCTGCAGTTGGTCAAGAAATCTAAGCAACACACCCGAAGACTCATCCATGAAGTGGATGATGATTGAGTGTGGGGTTCCAGTCTTCTCATTTGAGCCCGTAGTACACTCAACTCTGGGTAGGAACCCGACCATGGGTCAAGAAATCACTACCTCTGGGGACTAAAACCTGCATCAGGTATCAGTACACACAAAGCCAACCAGTTCACCAAAGTGAGTCATGTACTAAAACTCTTACTTTTTTTTTTTTTTTTTTTTTAACTCAATCCCAAAACAGTTACACATTTCATACAAACTGGTTGAGAGCATTTTCTCGTTTTTCCTTTAGTATGTCTACCAATGTGCATGTAAACCCATTTATTTGTCTTTTAAACATATCTGCCTCAATGTAAATGGATCCATACAAAAATGCCAGCAGATTTTATTCAAACAGATATATTTTATTCAAACACATATATGTGAGGTGGAATGGAGAATACGCAATAAGTCATGTCTATTATCTTACATCCAACACAAAGTAGTTATATAAAACAAACATAGCAATCACTCTGTTTATATTGCAGGTTTTGATTAAGGGAGAGCGGGAGAAGCCAGTTTTGCATTTGAAAATATTCCATTCAAAACCGGACACTAGAAACTGAACTGATCCTACACTAAACATCACATGCACAATGGTGAAGAAAAGCAGACAAGCTCATGATATCAAAGATTCCAAGCGGAGGAAAAAAAGTGGCTGACTATGTGTGTTGAATGGTATATGGCGTGGTGTAGTGTGGCATGGTGAGTTATGGTACGGTGAGTGGAATGGAATGGTGTGGTATGGTATAAATCAAGCATCTGCTTATCAATGGAAGTGTGTGTGACAGAGACAGAGAGACCAGACACATGATCCCCTGAGGTTAGGTTCATGTCTGCAGGAGTTAGATCATGTTTAACTATGACAAAGTATCGGTGTATACTTGAGCAGTCGTGAGTGAACCTGCGCGCCTACGGACAAGCCAAATCAATAGCAAACAGGACAGAGATGAATCAACACTGCATACTATGCATCTATCAGTGTACAGTATGATCTGTTCAGATCATTTCTTCTCATTATCCTCTGTTCCAAGGTAAACATACAAAACGTATTCTGTGAAATTTTGAACAGAAGGCAAAGATATTATGCAATCTCCATGCTCACAATGTGCACAGTTGTGGCAACAATGGTCCATTTAACTAGCAACCAATCGCAGGAAATCAGTTTGTTATATATTTAAAAATTAAAAAAAAAATTTTAAATACACATTTACTGTTACACAGGAAATCATTTGCGGACACATGAAAAATTACAGGAAACAATGTACACTTGTGCACACACACACAATTTCACAGGAAATCATTTACAGTTACATAAAAATAAAACAATCGCACATGAAATTATCAATAGTTAAAAGAAAAATCTAATATTCAGTGACAGTGACACAACAAACCAGGCACCAAACCAAAGCGTAGATGATAAAGTGGCAGTTGAACGACGGATCACAACATTCTTCGCCCAGGGGTAAAAAAACAAAACAAAAAAAAAACACAATCCAGTGATATCACAGGCATGGAACAGAAACAGAGAGCGAGACAGACTCATTGCAAACATCAAACCCATTCACCGCATTATGTGCCACTCATTGCTGTACCACCAGGCTTACTTTCTTTTACTGATTCTGATCCACAATGAAAAGATTAGCAATGTAGTTATCTGTGCTGCTTTCAGCTCAGCCAAACATACAAAGCCATACTAGGACTGGTTAAAAAAAAAAAAAAAAAAAAAAAAAAAAAAACAGAACCTAAAGGAAAAAAAATTCAGCAAAGTCAGTCATACAAATAAACCCAGGATATGACGATGATAGTTCCATCAATTTTCAGCCAGATTTTTTTTTTTTTAGTAACCTGAACATTTACCTAATTTTACATAATACACGAAAATTATATATATATATATACATAACAGGCTTTGAAAGAAAGATGGGCAGAGAATGAACACCTTGCAATAAGTTCAGCCCTGGAAACATTGCAGCAAAAAGAACCCATCTACTGCACAGCAAAGCGACAATCCTGCAAAGTCATGTCACAACACTACATATGTAATGAGTGACAAAGTTAAAAAGATTAAAATCACTTTTACAGCCATCAAGGCTGTGAATTTATATCCAGTGTCAATACTTAGAAAGATGGAGCCCATTCTCTCACTTCCACCACATTTAAATCTTTCCCCCGACCGAAGTCAGGTAGGTACCCACCCATTCACTCCTGCATGGAGTGAGGAAAATCAGGGTCAAGCGAACCCTGATCGCTGACAAACACTGGATTGATATGCACCTGTACGTATCCTAATTTCTACTGTATCAGTAATTGTGTATGATTTCGATTTATGTTTTTATCTTGTTATGTACTATCCCTCCCAATATTCCTTGTGACTCCGGTACACTTGGTAATAAAGACATTCTATTAGTTCAACTCCTAACCAATTCTGCCACAGCTCCTCTAATTACAAGGACTGAAGTCAAATCCTAAAGAGGGCAGCAAACTGAGGAGCAGATCCAAGGGAAGTGCGTGCACACCGCCGCATGTCCTAAAGCAAGACATTGCTGTGACACAGCATTTAAAGACAGGACTCAGATCTTTTAAACAATTTCGCCTCAGTATAAAAATGTAGAGCAAGGCACAGTCCGCTCACACACACACAAGCAGATCATTTACAGCTGTGTCAGTCAAGAGGTCAGGGTCATCAGCAGGTCAGCTCTCTCATCCACCTTCTGCAGTATCAGACTGACCAGTGGCCGCACAAACTCCTCCTGCAACACATTGCCACATCAACAACAATCATTGGACTTCTTGAAAAGATCAGAATTATTTCTTCATCTCATAAAGAGAAACTGCACCATGTGCAGCAAAAAAACAACAACAAAAACCCAAACGCAGACAACTGCTCAACACAAAAACACCGCAATAAATATATAAGATATGCATATATGAAAAAAAATAGCACTGCCTATTGTATATATTTACTCTGAAAAGTTGTAATTAATATAATGACACAAGTGTTAATATTGCACATTCATTCTGCATATTGTCCTATACTTTAGCTTGGTACTAATAAAAATTGTTAAAAATTCTATAAAAGCTAAAACAAAGCACAATCTGTTATTCACACACTTTCACATGTGCTCACATGCAAACACACACACACACACACAGGTTTGCCATAAAAAAAAAAAAATCTAATTCCCTCTTTATTCTGTAATTTGCTGAAACATCACAATCCTGTCCCGTCATCAGCTCCAATGTTGTCAAAATCCAGCAAACTGCCGTTAATGTACAAAAACATTGGTTCACTGTTATAGTCTGATTTATAACTTTTGTATGCTTGTTAATTAACTGTTATTCTTTCCAAAGATGCTGCATTGATCATTGCCTTTTAGAACAGATGTTCAGTTAGTGAGATACAGTTTACTTGTTTTTGCTTTGTTGTTTTATTGTTTGTTTGTTTCGATCTGTTGTTGTTTTTTTTGTGGGTTTGTTTGTTTGTTTGTTTGTTTTTTTAGTAAGCAAGAGAGGAGTTACGTGCTCATATCTCTTCTTTCTGAGGATGAGCTGGGTGGCAGGGTTTTGTATGAGGTGAAGAGAGAGAATGAACTAAGCAGGCAAACCAGACAAGAGAGAGTTACAGGTGTCAAGGCCAGGGAGAATAAGAGAAGCGACGAGTTCCAATGTGAACAGGTGTTTACGAACAAAACCGATGCGTGGCAATCGACAGCAGCAGCACCGACATGTCTGACAGTTATTTAATTGCCTGGTGTCATGACAATATCCAAACTATGTTCAGTCTGTTTATCAGTCTGTCTGTCTGCCAGTCTGTCCGTTTATGTCTGTTTTTACAGGCGTGTTTTCCGCTGATTTTATTCCGATTTGTTTGGTTTTTTTCTCTTCTAATTCTGTGTTTGCTTCTCATTTGTACTTTCTTATGTGTACTGGAATCAAGCCTAATCCTAGTAAGAAGTGATTGTGAAATGTTCACCTATTTAACTGAATATTAAAAAAAATTTTAAATAATTAATGCTTGACAGATCCACGAGGTAACGATACATCTGTCCCCCCCCACCCCCCAAGGGAACAGGGATGATGCCAACACACTGACCTTGCTACAGAGATGCCAACCCCTGTCATGTGTTTGTAGATGCAGATGTTGTTGGACCAAGACACAACTTGAATCAGCCACATTCTCTCTTGTTTGGGCAAACGATTAAGCTCTTTGGTCCACTCAATGCTGCTCAATGTAAACACACACGCGATTAACTGAGCATCATCACATGAGGCCAAGGTTAGTGACTGCCCTGGCCTTGTGATTGATAGATCTAGACCGTGTGGGTAATGTTACGACAGGAAAGCACATGACCACACAATGTAGTCGAAAATGAACTTGTCGGAACAATTCTGACACTGGCATAACGTCAGAACAAACTGCGACTGAACGTAACGAAAATACAGTGAAGTCGTAACAGTTGGCATCTCTGTGCAAATGACCTTCTGACACACACTGACCTTGCTGCTGATGACCTTCTCGCATTTCCTCAGCCACCTTCTGTCCTTCTTCCCATCCTGAACAGCGCTGCTCTCCTGCAACACAACAACACAGGGCTGCTCCGTCACTGTCTGCCCCTATCCCTTTCTGCTTCGTTACAGTACAAACTGCTGCAGGGTAATCATCATCATCATCATACTAATTGATAATGGTGATGATGATTATGATGATGACGATGATGATGATGATAATGCTACTAATAATATTATTCATAATTCTAACAATAATTATGGTAATCATGTTAATGATGATCATAACAATAACCTGATAATAACACTAATAATAATTAGGATAATAATGATGAAGATGATGATGATGATGATAGCACTAACAATAATAATAATGATGATGATGAAGATGATATTTATAATAATAATGATGAGGATGAAGTGATAACAGTACATTTATATAGCGCTCTCAAACACATCAAACCGCGTGCGCGCGCACACACACACACACACACACACACACACACTCTCGCTCAAGACCTAAATGACTGGAGAAGATTTGCTGGCACCTTTTGCTCCAGCCAGGGTGAAAAGGATTAGCTCTTTCCCTGCCGTAGACGACTTTAATTGACTAAACAGAGCTCTGGCATATGCAACTTTAGTCAACATCAAGGGGTAATATTAAAAGGACTGTTTTCCACATTGAAACAAAGAAAACTTGAAAACTGCAGCCAGTTTCCTGCGCAACAGAACAATGACTAACCGTCGCTCCCTGACCTAGTCTGAAGTGAAGTCGAAGCCTGTGACTGGAGAGCTTTGAGTCTATAAAATATTTGGCGCTAGGGAGTGTTTCTTCACGCACACAGAAACTTGGCCGATAAAGAGTTAATCAAGTTAGTGGAACAAAACAGTCATACACGTACAATGCTACATGTCTGTCTGAGTGTGTATGTGTGTGTGCCTGAAATCTGACTGAATGACACAGGAAACGAATGATGAGCGCCCAATGGCAGCCATCAGTCTGCTCTACCCAGGCAGGCAGCCTGTTGTGCAAATGACCCCCAAGTTTGTGGAGCGCTTATAGCTTGGTCTCCGACCGAGTATAGGCGCTATATAAGTATCCATATCATTCACGACATGCTTATCACGCACCGCTCCCCAAGACCCCCCTCGCCCACTCTCCCCACACTACCTGAGCGACGTGATCGCCGTCAGCGCTCATGATGTCGTCCAGGTCGGACTGGCTGATGTTGAGGATGTCCCTGGCCGTGTCCTGGGCACGCTTCAGGGACGCCGTGTCGCTGTCCTGGCCCCCCCTGGCCCCCTCCTCCCTCGCTGCCGCCGCCGCCATCGTCTCTCTCAGCTGTCCCCGCGTCCTGGCCACACGGTCCAGCAGCTCCCCGCACAGCAGCTGAAAGAAGACGCAATGCAACACAACACTTAATCAATAATAATTAGCACAGAAAGCGCCTGTGAACACTTACGCAGCATGCATGATAACAAGTTCTAATAATAATGATAGTTTCTTTCATGCAGTGCAATACAATACAATAGAACACTTTCTTCTTAATATTCAGCATAGAAAGTGCCTTTAAGCATTTAACACAGCGTGCATGATGCCAATTATGGTAACAAAAAGTCTATTTCACGCACAGCAACTGAAACAGCCACAAAGCACAGAAAGCATCTGTAAGCACTTCTGCTGTGTGCATGATAACAAGTGACAAAAATAATAAGAATAATAATAAATAATAGACAGCAGCTGAAAAACGTGCAAAGCAGTACAATACAAAGCATCTTTATCAACAATTTGCACAGAAAGCACCAGTGAACATTTACGCAGTATGATGACAAGTTATAAGAATAACAATATCAATAATAATAATGACAATTTTCATTATGATAAAAATCCGAATCACCTGTGAGATTTCCACAACCTCACTCCCACACAAACAACGCAAACATTCACCTCAATTGCATTGTCTACATCCAAATATCATCCATGTGATCACAACACCAAACACAGACTCACACACACACACACACACACAAACCAAACACACAACAAACACACACACACAACACCCCACCCCTCCCATCCACCTACCCCCCCCCCCACACACACACACACAAACAACCGCTGCTTACTAACCCCCCACTCCCTCCACACACTCCCACCCCCTCACCTTGACAAACTGCTGGTACTGGGCCAGCATGCTGTGGGTGGCCGTGACCTTGGCCTGAGCGGCGTCGACAGCCGCCTCACTGTGAGTGGCCACCCGCTGCAGCTGCTGCTGGCTCAGAGACTCCAGTTGCGACATGGCCGCCTCCAGTTGCGAGCGCTGCTCGCGGAGCGTGCTCAGCTCCTTGGCCCTCCTCTCCAGGCTGAGCGAGGCCTGCAGGTACTTGTCCTCGTAGTCGCGCTTCTCCTGCGCCACCACCCGCATCCGCTTCTTCAGCGAGTCCAGCTGGAGGGACAGGTGGAGGAAGGGAAAATAAAGAAAGGTTCGACACTATTGTGCCCCAACCCCCATCAGTGCAGCTGCACTACAGTTTCAAGATTTGTTCTCTACATCTTGATAAGTAAATAAATAAACTTACTTCCGTTAGAGTAGAGTATCTGTAAATATATACACATACATACTGATCATTACAAACTTGAATATGGAGAGAGACAAGACAGAGTGAAGGAGAGAGAGAGGGATCTTATATGCCTGCAACCGTGTTAGCCTTCAAGCTTTCTGGAAGCTGAAACATTTTTCCTTCTACACATTATCAAACCAGAGAGAAAAAAAAAGAGAAGAGGACTTCAATACCAGGACTCTCATCCACCCTAACGACACACACACACACACAGATCAATTGCACCACTAATCAGAAGTACTCAAGAAGTCATTCTTGCACTTCATACTCTGCACATTGATTTCATTACACCACGGCTCAGCAGTCAAAGATAAATATTGTGGGTTTTTTTCTGTTCTTTAGTTTGCAAAATATAAATGCTGTAAAGGAAGAGAATCATACAATACAACTGCATACTTAACACACACACATGCACGCGTGCGCACACACAGAAACTTAAACACAGTAATAAATCTACACTAGTCCAAAGGACTGCACACACCCACACATGCACACACCTATCTGGACATGTACGAAGGGCAAATACTGTACACAAAAACCAACATGCATGCACAAACGAGTTATTCACGCACGCAAGCATGCACACACACACACACACACACACACACACACACTCACACACACACACTGTTTACCTGAATACGCATCTTTTCCACATTCTCAGCAGAAAGCTTGACTTTGGTCTGCAGTTCCTCCTGGGAACGGAACAAAACAAAAATCCTAACCATTCAACCGAAGTTACCGACGGGCGCAATAGCCGAGGGGTTAAATCGTTGGACTGTCAATCTGAGGGTCCCGGGTTCGAATCACGGTGACGGCGCCTGGTGGGTAAAGGGTGGAGATTTTTACGATCTCCCAGGTCAACATATGTGCAGACCTGCTAGTGCCTGAACCCCCTTCGTGTGTATATGCAAGCAGAAGATCAAATACGCACGTTAAAGATCCTGTAATCCATGTCAGCGTTCGGTGGGTTATGGAAACAAGAACATAACCAGCATGCACACCCCCGAAAACGGAGTATGGCTGCCTACATGGCGGGGTAAAAGCGGTCATACACGTAAAAGCCCATTCGTGTGCATACGAGAGAACGCAGAAGAAGAAGAACCAAAGTTACCAGTCTAAATGGAGCTTCAGTAACACTACAGTAATTACCAATCTCTTCTCTTTGAGCCGGACCACAGACAGCAGTAGGTGACAGGCAGAGACTATAGAGTAGTGCTATGGGTGGTAACTGATACAGCATCACGTGTGGTTGGACACGCTCAAACAGAAGAGACAGTCTCTCCCACACAGCACACGGTGAAGTTAATTAAACATTATGATAATTATACCATGAAGAAGACAGTGACATACAGAACAGCACCGTGATGCAATCATGGGCCTTGGTGTGAATACAAATTAAATATCATGATAATCATATTATGAAGAAGACAGTGACACAGGCAACAGTACAATGCTGTAATCATGGGTACACAAATCAAATGTTATAATTATATAATGAAGAAGGCAGTGATGCACAGAACAGCACCATGATGCAATCATGGGTCCTGGTGTATGCAAATTAAATATCATGATAACTGTATTATGGAGAAGATTGTGACACAGGCAACAGTACAATGACGTTATCATGGGTCTTGGTGTATATAACTCAGATATCACGATAATTATACAATAAAGACAATGACACAGGGAACAGCACCATGATGTAATCATGCGTTTTGGTGGACAAAAATTAAATATCATGATAATTATATTATGAAGAGGACAGTGACAGTGTTTAAAACTTTGAATTGTGGTGCAGTTATGACAGATTGTTGCATTCATGAATCAACTCAGGTGGTGCTTTGTAAGGTGATTTGAGTTGGGGGTTTTTGTTTGTTCTTTTTTGTTGTTTTTTTAATGGAAGGATGAAAGGTGTGTGTGTGTGTAGGGGGTGGGGGTAGGGGGGACGATTATGCTTAGGCCTGTAAGTATTTTCCAAAGGAGGGGGGGTGTAGAATATGGGTGTGTGGGGGGGGTGAAGAAGTTGTGTTAGGGCTTTTGATTAGTATGAATGAATGAAAGTTGTTCTTCTGTGATGCCTCTTATTTTTCGTGAACTATGGAAGTGCTGCTTTTTGGTTTAATTCTTAGTCTTAGTCTGGTGATATCTGATTTTTAAATGAACTGTGATCTTTGTAGTTGCATACTTTGTGAGAGAGAGAGAGACAGAGAGAGAGTGTGTGTATGCGTGTGTGTGCACATGGTGTGTGTGTGTGTGTGTGTGTGTGTGTGTGTGTGTGTGTGTTTGAGTAGTGTGGGAAGATGTACAATGCAGCTTGGCTGACTGAAATGGAGAGGCACATGAATTTCAGTAATCTATATATTTGTATATAGCTATTTCCATTTGGTGCCATTTATCTTTTTATTTTCCATTCATTTTATTTGTTTGTTGTTTTCTTCTTATATTGGACATGTGCTGTTGCCAAAAAGAAAATCTCTGTACCAAAGCATAGACAATAAAGTTTGTGTATTGTGTATTGTATTGTATTGTGAAACAGAGAACCGTACAATGACGTCATCGTGAGTCTTGGTGGCATCCTGGGAAGCCTTCAGCTTGATGCGCTGACTCTCCACCAGGTTGCGCTTCTGGTTGTTGTCCCGCTCCAGGTGGTTCACCCTGTAAAATAGACGCAGTGTGTTGTGTTGAGTTGTGTTGCGTTGTGCTGTGATGTGTTGTATTGTGTTGTGTTGTACTGTGTTGTGTTATATTATGTTGCACCTTATTGCACTGCATTATGTTGTATTGTACTGTATTATATTGTGTTGTGTTGTCTTGTGTTGGGTTGTGCTGTGTTGTACTGTGTTGTATTATTTTCTTCTTCTTCTTCTTCTTCTGCGTTCGATGTTTTGGCTGCGTCAGACGGTCACCCCCGTCGCCACGATGTAGCCCACGGTCTTCTCCAGGTCGTGGCGGTCTCCCCAAAGCTGCGCCTGTAGCTCCGTGCCCCCTGGCCAGGTTTGACGCCGTAGAGCTTCATGGGTTGGGCAGTGTTGGAGGATGTGTTCAGGGGTCTGGGGTCCAGTGCCACATGGACACTCATCAGTGTGGGCGATCTTCATACGGTGAAGGTGACTCAGTAGTCGGCAGTGGCCGGTTCTCAGTCTGAAGAGGACAGTCTGCTGGTGTCTCTGGAGCTGGTGGATTGGATCGACACCACTGTTTGCACCCAGCCTTCTCATCCACTGGTTCTGGTAACGGTTGTGGATGATGGTCCTGGCCTCTCTGTAGGTCACGGGGTGGCTGAACTGCTTCATTTTGCTGCCTGCCTTGGAGAGAGCATCGGCCTTTTCGTTCCCCATGACCCCACAGTGAGAAGGAACCCACTGAACAGTGACAGTCGACCGTTTTGAAAGGTCATGAAGGGCTGCTTTGATGTTTGTCAGCTGCTGTTCGTTTCTGGTTGACTGGAGTCCCTGCAGGAGAGATCTGCAGTCAGTGAAGAAGGCTATCTTTGGTGGTGGGTTGACTGACGTCCTGAGGCCTTGTGCAGCATGGAGTAGTGCTGCTGTCTCCGCTCTGTAGTTCGAGGAGATTCTTCCTGTGGGGAAGGCTCCAGGGGTCAGTCTTCCATCTGTGTGCCTGATGAAGATGCCTGCTCCTCCATTCTTCACCGCTCCCTCCGAGGATCCATCTGTGAAGACGTGCGTCCATTCGCTGGGGTTGTACTGAGTCTCAATCATCTCCAATGTCAGAGCTTTCAGCAGGGGAGGGGCTTGGCAGTCCTTTTGGTCGATGCCAGGGACTTTTGTGATGATTGAGACTCCTTCCAGTTGGTCGGCCGGTTCCTCGAAGTCGGGGAGTGTTTCCATCTCGGCAGGGGACGAGGGCAGCAGGTCTTCATGTTGGCGGTGCAGGGTCTTGGAGAGGTGGTTGAAGCTGGTCCGCTTCAGTCTGTTCTTTGTTGGGTGCTTCAGTTTTTCGTGCATTGGGTGAGTTGGCATGCGCAGGAGCTTCTCGCTGTGGATGAAGACTTTTTCCTCTCGTCTATCTTTGAGTGGGTGGAGGCCTGTGTGTTTCTCCATCGCCTGAACTGGAGTCGTCTTTATCCCGCCAGTGATCAGCCGTAGCCCTGCGTTCTGAACTTTGCTCAGGCGGCTTGTGTTGGTTGCTGATGCCGTGGCCCAGGCAGTGCTGCCATACTCCAGGGTTGGCCTGACAGTTCCAGTGTACACCCTCTGCAGTATGCTGCTGTTGGCACCCCAAGAGGTCCCGGCGAGTTTTTTCAGGATGGCCAGTTTTCTGGTTGCTCGTCTCTCGATGTCCTTGAGATGGGGGTTCCATGTCAATCGCTTGTCGAGCTTCACACCCAGGTACATTGGCGTGTCATCCTGTTTCAACTGCATTCCGTTCAGTTTGAGGTGGGAGGTTTCTGACATCGGTGACAGCGAGAAGATTGCTGAGACTGTCTTGGTGGTGTTGATGTCTACTCCCCAGGCAGAGGCCCATGTTCCCACGTGATTGAGTGCTTCCTGCATTCTGTGGCTGGCGGACGTGAGGTATTCCGCAGCACTCCAGGCAGCAAAGTCATCAGCGTGGAGGGCTCTGGAGACATGCTTGGAGATCTTCTCAGCGATGTCGTCGATGAAGATGAGGAAAAGTGTAGGGGAAATGACTCCTCCTTGCGGCACACCTTGCTGTAGAGTGACCCGATGGCTGATTTTCCCGTCGAGTTTTACCCTTGCCCTGCGGTGTTGGAGGAAATCCTGGATCCAGCGGTACATCTTCCCTTCCACTTTCTTGTTGAGGAGCTTCAGGAGAAGTCCTGCCTTCCAGACCTTGTCGAAGGCCTTGGTTAGGTCCACGAAGACTGCAAGCAACTTCTTCTTTTCTTGAAAGGCAGTCTCTATCTCCTGTGCAAGGTACACCAGCTGGTCTTCGGTGCTGCGGTTTTTCCTGTAGGCTGATTGGGTATTGCTGAGCAGGTGGTTTTCTTCAAGGTGTTTCAGGAGTCGAGTGTTCACCATCCTTTCCATCACCTTGCCCAGACAACTCAGGAGGCTGATTATTTTGATTTGTGTTGCATCTTATTGCACTGCATTGTGTTGGGTTGTCTTGCATTGCGTTGCACTGAGTTTTGTTGTTGGAGGGAGGAGTCAAAAATTCTGGTCCCTATTTGGGACTCGAACCTGTGGTCACTGGCTTCCTAGTGGGGCACACTACCAACCACCTGTGAGTGGCTGGAGATCCCAGTGTGACCCAGTCAACCACCTGGTCAAAGCCAACAGCACTCTTCCTCTTCTCACAATAATAATGACAGCAACAAGACAGCTGTGGAGGCCAACACTACTGGCACCTTTTGTGTCAAGGGTGTCACAGTGGCAGCCAAATGCTAACAACTGACCAACTTTCTTTTTTTCTTTTCTTTTTTTCAAATTTTTTAGTGTAGGAATCACAGATCAAAGTAGCAGTAAAAATGACGGGCTGGAGCTGTGCCAGTCAGGGTTTATCACCGGGGAGTGCTTCGCAAGCCGTAGCAGTCTTGCAGTTGCACAGATACTACAAAATAAAGGTCCTTTTTTTTCCTTTTTTTTTTTTTTTTTTTTTTAGGATTAGTGCTTCTTCTTTCTTCCAGCAGATTCCCCCCTCCCTGCCCCCATTACTGACAGAATAATAAAGAAATGATTGTGGCCACTCCATGGAAGGAAGGAAGGAAGGAAGGAACAGTAATAACAATTTTCATTTTGTTACTATTATTGTCATCATTGTTATCATCAATATCATTATTATCATCATTTTAATAATGGACATTTACAAGCAATCTACCTCTCCAGCATAACGGCCCACAGGCCCATCAATGTCTGGAGAAAAATATCAACAAAAAATTACAACACAGGGCATGATGATCAAGGCTTACAAGCAAGACAATGAGAATAAAATAAAGACAATTTTCTCTCACACACACACACACAGATATATATATATATATATATATATATATATATATATATATATATATATATATATACATATATATATGCACACACCTGCACACAGATAGACATACACCCACACATGCATACAAAAAAAAAGTGTGTGTGTGAAATAACTGACCTGTCCTGAAGGTTTCTGTTCTGGTCCTGAAGCGTGTCCAGTTCTGTCTTCAGGGAGCGGATCGTGGAGGCCTGTCGGGACACCTCACTGGTCGACATCTGCAGGAAACATGTATGCTTATGACACAACCACTGGGGGGGAAAAAGAACTCTACATCTGCAGGAAACATGCAGCTTACAACACAACCATTGGTGGAAAAAAGAATTCTACATCTGCAGGAAACATGCAGCTTAGGACACAACCACTGGCGGAAAAAAGAAATCTACATCTGCAGGAAACATGCAGCTTACGACACAACCACTGGTGGAAAAAAGAATTCTACATCTGCAAAAAACATGCAGTTTACGACACAACCATTGGTGGAAAAAAAAGCATTCTACATCTGCAGGAAACATGCAGCTTAGGACACAACCATTGGGGGAAAAAAAAGCATTCTATATCTGCAGGAAACATGCAGCTTAGG
>NC_134897.1:20719864-20739864 GCF_041734735.1 Babylonia areolata | reverse complement strand
TATCAAACACTCACACACACACACACACACACACACACACACACACATGTATGCACATACACAGAGTGAGAAGCGGAAAGAAATGATCTGAAAGTAAAAGAAATTGAACTGCACATCAGTACTGATGCAAACAGCATAAAAGAAAGTGACAGAAAAGCAAGCGTCCAACAAACAATGCACTGATGTCTTGAAAAGGTTGCAGCAAGACAGATCTAAACACTGGTAGACTTTTCAGGTGAACCGTTGGCCAAAGGAATGACTGTTCAGTGCTGAATGAAGGCTGGCAGAGGTGTCTCAGTGCTGAGTAAGTCATGAATTCCGGCCAATAAAGCAAACCAACATGCAGAGTTTGCATCAGTTTGATTCGACATAGTACATATATGACACCAAACAGTGAATCAGACCACACACACACACACTCCCCACCCCACCCCCAACTGCAGCTGCTGTTCCGTACCTCTCTCTCTGGCACGAACAGGGCTGCGACTGCGACCACGCCTCTGGCCGCCCTGCCTGTCTGGGGACGGGATCCGAACCTGAACACTCTTGCTGGGAACCGGTGCCTCAGTCTGCTGGCTCTTGGCTTTGCTGGGTGTGCGCTTTGTTTTGGCCTGCACCTTCCCTTTTCCCTGGGCCTGTGCGTGCCAACACACATGGAGAATAACACATTTAAAAGAACTGTTTTGTGTGTGCCAGCCCAAACAGAAAATAACACACTTCTAAACTGTTTTTTAATTCACCATGCACCTCCCAAAAAGCAATCCTTTCTTGTCTAAAAATTGAAAGGTTACATGCGAACACAACATTCACAACTGTCACCGCCACTGCAGAAGAAGTGATTCTCTAAAGACGCTGGAGATAGATCGGCCACACTCTCCGCAAGCATGCATCCAGCTAGCGCTAGAAGGCAAGCCCTCACCTGGAACCCGTACGGGGAAAGTGAAAGAGGGCGTCCTATGTCCCAGGTGGGGCAACAGGGGTAAGTAAGTGTGTGTGACCACCACTGCAGTTCAGGTGAAGAGATCAAAGGGAGAGAGTTCCACAACCCATGCAGGTGAAAGGACCAGGGCTGGGTAGCATCAGCGATCTTAGCAGTGTAAGTCTCCTTAGCGTTAAGAATCTTCCAATGTCTGCGGAACTAACATCAGCATGGGGGGACCTTTCTCCACACCAAGCAAACTAAGCACTGCGAAGATCACTCATGCAGCTCAGCCCAGAACAGAAGAACACAAGTAAGGATGAGAACTGAGATCACAGAAAGGCAAAATAGACAGAAACAAAGAGTGCAGAAGAAAGGAGGAAATTTCTGACAGTGAATTTCCAGCTGAAGACTACAGATTTGAACAACTTGATCTTACTCCTAGGGGCTTTTGCCAACATGTCTTTCAACTCAACTCTACCAGCATCCCAGTGAGAGAGCTGGCTTTGTTTTCTTTGGGGGTGGGGGGATTATTGCTTCTGAAATCAATAATCAAAAAAGCAAAAACACAAATAAAACCAGTAATCATGATCATCATGAAATGAGTCCAATGTCACCAAGACAACACATTCTGTGTCCACTGACACTTACACAGTATGCTGCCCAACAATTCTATTCATCTATTCATTTATTAATCTTCGTTGTTTACAGCCCAGCCACCCATACAGAACACAATTATCAGGGCTGAGAAAACTATAAACATTAACCCCACAAAACCTGATTAAAAAAAAGAAGGAAAAAATGGAAAAGACAAGAGAGGCAAGGCCTTCAAGACTCACCTGTGATACACTTTAAAAAAAATCCAAGCTTTTTATGCATTGAGTATAATTTCAAAATGTAATGTTTAAGATGAGAAAGATCAGTTTAAAGCAAATTAACTCACCTAGCATTAATTACAGAGTAATTTCCCTTTTTTACTATCTGCACCAAAACATTTGCAAAATAAATAAAACTTCCATGCTTAGCAAAAGAAGTTCCTGTTTGAACAAAAAATGATAATAATGACTGCTCTTGTTGTTGGGTCAGAATATCTGATCAAAGTGCCAAGTTTAGAGAATACAAAAAATATAAATATAACAGTAAATGCAGTTTGCATATAATTAGGCTTCATTTTTTTTTTTTTTTTGGGTGCCCATCCCAGAGGTGCAATATTGTTTTAAACAAGATGACTGGAAAGAACTGAATTTTTCCTATTTTATGCCAAATTTGGTGTCAACTGACAAAGTATTTGCAGAGAATATGTCAATGTTAAAATTTACCACGGACACACCGACACACAGACACACGGACACACACACACACACACAGACAACCGAACACCGGGTTAAAACATAGACTCACTTTGTTTACACAAGTGAGTCAAAAAGGGAGTACTTGTACAAGAAAGCATGCCTGGTGGTTATGAACGATGCTCACTACACTGGCTGCATGCATACACAGCTGCTCACCGAAAGGTGGTCCTTCTAACTTTTTTGTCAGCACTGTATACAACAACAACAGGCCCTACAAAACAATTGCCCACCTTGCTGGAAGGGACCCGGGGTGCAGCGCCCGGGATGGTGGTGGTGGTTGTGGCGTCGCCAGGTACACCGAGTGACCCCCGGGGCCTACGCTGTGCCTGGCGGACGATGGCCACGCCAAGACTGTCCACGGTCGCCTCTGTGTCGTCCCCTTCCTCCTCCTCCTCCTCCTCCTCCTCCTCTTCCTCCTCCCACTCGTCTCTGCAAGTTTCAGTTTTAGTTTTTCAAGGGGGCATCACTGTGTTCAGACAAATCCATGCATGCTGCACCACATCTGCTTGGCAGATGCCTGACCTGCAGCATTACCCAAATGCACTTGTCAGACCATGAGTCCATCCATGCATATGTATCATTTATCACTCAGAGCGGACTTCTTTTACAGAATTTTTGCCAGAGGACAAAAGTTGCGTTGCCATGGGTTCTTTTTCAGACCTCCAAATGCTCGCTGCATACAGGACCTCAGATTATATCATCTCACCTAAATGACCAGATGCTCAGTTTGATTTTCCAGTCAAACATTGAAGGCACAGGATGTATTATATTACTTCTCTTGGATTTCACTGTGCTAAATTTGGGCTTGTCTCCTTGAGAATAGCATGTCACCAGGTAACCTACCACTCAGTTGTTGTTGGGTTGTTGTTTTTTGTTGTTTTTTTGCCAGTATGTATATATATATATGTGTGTGTGTATATATATATATATATATATATATATTTGTTTACTTAACAAAGTGTATCTTTCTACACAATTTCGCTGTCCAAGTGGTTCTTTTTTCTGTTGTACTTGAATCATCCTGCATACAATACCTCAGTTTGTTCATCAACAATCCTGGGCCACTCTCTTCCTAGACTGGCACTATTCCACAAAGATAGGGAGTCGAGGGCGATTGTTTTTACAGTAACAGTATTATTAGCTAGTTTGTATTTTGACATTTTTTTATCATATTTTTTCTCCCTTGCTATTCCCCACAGACGGCCCATTTGTAAGGGTTTGACAAAAAAATTACAACAAATACAAAATACAGAGTAAGAAAATGAAACTTTCAGAACTGGTTTATTACATGTTGAGCTGTTACATATAAAACAAGGAGAAAAGAGAGGCAAGGCCTTCAAGACTCACTGGTGATAAATTAAGTCCCCTAGCATTAATTACAGAGTAATTTCCCTTTTTTACCTCTGCACCAAAACGTTTGCAAAATAAATAAAAATTCCATGCTTAGCAAAAGAAGTTCCTGTTTGAACAAAAAATGATAATAATGACTCCTCTTGTTGTTGTGTCAGAATAAGAGGTCAAAGTGCCAAGTTTAGAGAATTAAAAAAAAATATAAATATAACAGTAAATGCAGTTTGCATATAATTAGGCTTCTTTTTTTATTTTTTTGTGCCCATCCCAGAGGTGCAATATTGTTTTAAACAAGATGACTGGAAAGAACTGAATTTTTCCTATTTTTATGCCTAATTTGGTGTCAAGTGACAAAGTATTTGCAGAGAAAATGTCAATGTTAAAGTTTACCACAGACACACACACACACACAGACAACCAAACACTGGGTTAAAACATACTCACTTTGTTTACACCAGTGAGTCAAAAATCAAATTTCTCATCTTATTTTTACAGTTTTGCCATATGTAGAAAATACTGCCAATTTTTTCACCCCAAATCACCATACCCATGCTCGCTTTCTGCATTAAATTCACTTTCTTCTTCGTCATCATCCACCTTTTCAATGTCCGACCCTTCAGTCTGTAGCATTTCAAGTACTTCAGCAACCCTGAAACATTGCCGTTGCTGCCTTGTTCGCTCCACAACATTTTGAGAAGAGCCCGCTTTGCTAACAGGCTGGCACACGAGCAGACGACTGGTCAGTGACTTTGTCAGCGTGTGTGTGAGACGGGCCACACATGGCAGGCTGACCAATCATACCATTCGATTGTGGGGTGACCCAGAGCAGCACACTCTGCTTGGCTAATCACAAAATCATGTGTACAGCGCATGATGGATTTTTATTTCTTGAAAATGCTATTCCATTCCGTCGTCTGAAACCGAATACATTTTATGTAGGAATGCTCACGCATTCCTTCGTCCGGAGAGAGTTAAAAAAATGCAAGTGAATGTGATACCATACAAGTTTTGATTAAATAATGAAAATAAGATCATAAAGAAAGAAAGAAAAAAAAGAGGAAAAAAAAACAAAAAAAAACAAAGGTTAACTTACGTCAGGTCTTCGGAGTCAGAATCCACTTCCTCCCACCCGTCTTCAGGGAAGTTGGTGAACAAGCCTGTCATCTTCTCTATACTCCTGTTCAGTGCTCGCTGGTACTGCACACACACACACACACACACACACACACACACACACACACACATGTAGGCCAGTACATGGACAATTTCAGTTCCAACAAAATTGTGCACTTAAATTCTAATTCTCATCAGTCAGCTTGATAGATGGTGGTCATAAATGCAAAACTGCCCTTCTTAGATCAGTTTCAGTTTCTCTAGAATGCGTCACTGAGTTCAGACAAACCCATATACGCTGCATGACGTCTGCTAGGCAGATGCCTGATACTTCACCCAATGTGGTGGTCACGCCTTGAGAGCATGCTTATTTGTGTTACAATCAGAATGATTTTCTTCTACAGAATTTTGCAAGAGGACAACACTTTATGCTGCCATGGGTTCTTTTTCAGTGCGCCAAGTGCGTGCTGCACATAAGACCTCGGTTTATCGTCTAAATCCAAAAGACTATACGCTCCATTTGGTTTTGTAGTGAGATGCATTTTTCTCGTTCATTCTTAAAGCACATCAACAAAACTGCATAACTAAGAATCAAGATGAGAGACAAACCGAAAACCAATCTCATGTCAACTGTTTCTGAGTGACTGCTGATTTAAAAAATAACCAACCAACAAACAGACACACATACAATGCAGTACAACACTGCCCACCAGCAGCCAATGGGGAAACAACCACAGGCAAACAGAGCAGTAACTCACCTGTTTGGTGGAAGAACTGCCGCGGCCAGGTTTCTTGAACCTGTGCGTCGGCTTCCGTCGTGCCGGCAACACGGGCACGGTGCCAGTCGGAGGCTGAGCAGCGGTGGTGGTGGTCTCCCCTGGTTGCTGTGCCTCTTGTGAATGAAGGCTTTCCTCCAGAGCACGCTGCTTCCTGCAGAAACAGTGTACTGGTAAACAGCAGGATGACAGGCGTGTAGTCAAGCCCAATTCTTTACCAAGGTGTGTAGTCAAGTATAATTCTTTACTGAAGAGGTTGCATAAATAACAATAATATTATTTATATAGCGCTGAATCTTGTGCAGAGACAAATCAAAGCGCTTTAAGGGTAGATAGGCAAGAAACATACATTTTATTTTCTTATATCCAGCTCTTGTCCTAAAAGAGGGACGAAAGCAAAAACAAAAGGTGAAAAGATCAAAACACAATGAAACCACATACATCACTACAATCAAACTCCCTACTTCCCAGAACAGACCAAAAGAAAACACACATGAGAGCAAACAAAAAGAAAAGCATGCAACACCACAACCCGAACACGTAAGTCCTCCCTTCACTATCAAACACAACCCCACCCTCACCTCGCAAACACACACACACACACACACACACAAGCAATCATGCACGCATGCACGCACGCACACACACACACACACACAGACACACACACACCACCACCACCACCACCACCACCAAGGAACTCCCCACCCCACCCCAATCCCTGCCCACCTCTGCAGCTCATGGCTGAGGTCAGCGATCTGGATCCTGCTCTGGGACAGCTCTTGCTGCAGTCGGTTGGTCTGGTTCTTCAGCCCCCTGTCGACACACATCACCACAATGGACACTGACGTCACACACTGAGGGTTCTCATAGTTCTGAGCAAACAAAATGCCATACTTTTTTCTTTTTTTTTGATCCAAAACCTGTCAATACATTTTCCAAAATTCCCCCCAAAAAACAAAATCACATACAGAAACGTGCAAGTGTGCATGAACACAACAGAATTAACACACTGAGTGAGATGCTGTGATCATTCGATGGCTTCATAACTTTAATAACGGAAGTAGAATTCCCTACAGTGTTTAGCTTCTCTGATGAAAAATGGAGAGAACACGAAAGTGACACCAGTACTCACATAAAAAGAGTCACTGCAAAGGCATCAATTTACATGCTGGAAGTTTTCATTTAAAAAAAAAAAAAACTGGATGTATAGAGTAAAACCTCTTTTTATTTTATCATAACATGGCAACTATAATAATTTTTTTAAAAATCTAAAAAAAAAAAAAATCAAAAATGTCCATTTTATGAGGCTATTATTTCATTCAGAGCTTGCAGCCCTGTTTCAGCATGGTGCTGTGTCCTAGGCCTGGGAAAGGCGCTTCACTTGGTTTTTTTTTCTTCACTCTGCCCAGGTGAGTGGATGGGATACCTGACTTCCATTGGGAAAAGTTTTAAAACGACGGAAGGAGAAAATAGGGCCCTGCTTTCCAGTGCGGAGCCCTTGACACAGTGAACATGAACTCACTGCCCAAATGGCCATTAGAGACCATGGGACCTTAAAGGCCAGTCACAGGGGGTGGAAAAATCAAACACAAACATGACTTTTAAAGATTTGACGTTTTTTTTGCAGAAAACAATATGGGAACATGTACTCTTTCACATTCTGGACTTGTTCTTTGAAAAAAGAAAATGATTTAATAATAACCCTCCAAAAACTCCTGTAGCAATCCACACAGACAAACCCTCTTCATCTACAGCCATAGAAGGGCAATGGGACCTTCAACCCTTTTAAAGTAAAAAGTATTATCTACAGCCGTAAAATGCTATGGGACTTTAAATCTATCCTGTTTAAGTAAAAAAAACAAACATTACCTATAGCAATAGCATGCTATGGGACCTTTGATTTAACTCATTCACTGCCAGGTTTCTGTGTGAAAACACCAAATATTTTAAAAACGATACTGTAAGTCATAGGCTTGGGTTCGTGTCAAAACAACACAATGGACTTGTGCACTTCAAACACAGTCAGGGGCAAAGGTTAGTTATTGTTCTATTGTCGGGAAACTGGATGCAGCTGTCGAGTTTTGCTACAATGTGAACAAGAGAGGCAAGGCCTTCAAGACTCACTTGTGATAAATTAAGTCCCCTAGCATTAATTACAGAGTAACTTCCCTTCTTTACTATCTGCACCAAAACTGTTTGCAAAATAAATAAAACTTCCATGCTTAGCAAAAGATGTTTCTGTTTGAACAAAAAATGATAATAATGACTCCTCTTGTTGTTGTGTCAGAATAAGAGGTCAAAGTGACAAGTTTAGAGAATACAAAAAATATAAATATAACAGTAAATGCAGTTTGCATATAATTAGGCTTCTTTTTTTATTTTTTTTATGCCCATCCCAGAGGTGAAATATTGTTTTAAACAAAATGACAGGAAAGAACTGAATTTTTCCTATTTTTATGCCTAATTTGGTGTCAACTGACAAAGTATTTGCAGAGAAAATGTCAATGTTAAAGTTTACCACGGACACACAGACACACACACAGACAACCGAACACCGGGTTAAAACACAGACTCACTTTGTTTACACAAGTGAGTCAAAAATGGTCTTATCGACATGACCCCTCAATGTCAACAAAAGTCGCCTATTGTGGTGCACTGTCTAGTCGACTAGTCGCCTATGGCAGTGAAAGAGTTAAAATAAAAAGCAATGTCTCCATCTTGAAATGTTACAGACATCTTTAATTAACCCATTCAACCCCAGGCAGTTTACAGGCTCAGCAGGCTTCCCCGACATACTGATATAGAAAACGCAGGAAATATACTGAAATCAATCAGTTTTTTTCCTCCAAGTTGACGTGTGCACACAGCTGGAAATCCTGTAGAAGTCGGTTCCCTTTGCTTGCAGTTTATGCGTATGTAGGAACATGGAAACAGTTTTACTGGAAAGAAGTTGGACACAAGAGCATTGCTCGGTAGCACAGCTGAAAGAGTTAACCTTTCATTTAAAGTACAAAGAAATATCTACAGCTGTTAAAGACCTTCAACTTATAACCCTATTTTTTTCATTACAAATCTGATAAGTTCATGAGTAAACCTTTCATTAAAAGTAAAAAGAACTATCTACAGCCATAAAAGGCGATGCTAACTTCAACTTACAACCCTTTTTTTTTTCATTAAAAATCTGACACGGTCATCAATGGGACACAACTGGGTGTGCAGTGGTGCGGAGTGACTCACTTTTTCTCCTCCAGCAGGGAATCCCTGTCGGCCGTGGTCTCCTGAAGGTCCTTCTCCAGCTTCCCAATGTGCACGTCTTTGTTCTGGATCTGACCCGCCCAACACAACAACAGCGACATTTACAGTTTCTGTATATCCATACATACACTACGCCACATCTGCTAGGCAGATGCCTGACCAACAGCATCACCAAACACACTGGTCACTGGGACCATCCGCGAGAGGCGGAAAGTAACCTGGGCAAGACACTCTCAACTATAATCAAATTCTAGCCCTGATACTGAAGACAGCAGATGCCTCCACTGCTGTTCTAACATTCATAGCTGGACACAACTTTTTTTTTTTTCTTTTTTTTTTGTTCCTGCCCAATCATCTGTACCGTTTCAGTGGCATTACTCCCATGCCACTCATTTAGATTCCTCCAGACACAGCCACACCCGGGTTTGTCCGTCACAGTTTCAGCTTCGGCAGTCCTCAGGGACCATCAATGTTAGGTCGCCAGGAGGCCACACACCAGAGGAGACCCTGCAACGCTGCTGAGTCATTTCGGTGGTGCTAGTGGTGCCTGTTCTGATTTAACGTACTTAGGACACCACCTACTAAGCCCCCTACTAACGACAATAATGGCTTAGTCGCAGAGCCCGACTGAGTGAGCGTCCCTCCCAGAGGGCAGACTGCCACCACGTCCCTCAAACAACAGCCCCCCATGAATCTGCCGACACTGAGGTCACCATGAGAGCAGGGCATGAAAGGCCACAGACTTTGAGACTATTTTGTTTATACTGATGACTATGAAGGAGGAGGAGGATGGCAATGATGATGTTGTTATGGAGGTCCATTTTGGTTTAGGACTGCGTGACAAGGCTGTACTCTACGCTTCCTGTCATAATGATATCCTGGCGTTAACCAGGCCCGAAAGATACAGACACTTCCACTGTTGGTCAGGTAATTAGAGCAACACACCCAAAGACGCATCCTTGAAATGGATGACACTCGACTGTGTGATCCCAGTCTCCCCATTTAAGCCCACAGCACACTCAACTCTGGGTAGGAGCCGGCCACCAGCCGAAAAACCCACCTCCACTGGGATTCGAACCTGCGTCCTCCCAACCATCAGTCCGCGATGCTAACCACTTCGCCACGGCGGCTGGTTGGACACAACTTTTTATATACAACTTAAAATCATGGTCAATCTTGACATCAGCATCTGTCAGTCATTCTCTGCCATCACACAGCCCCAGTGACACCATAAACAGTGACGCCAAAACAAAGAGCACACAACAGACGTCCTTGACCTACTTACCCTGGACTGCAGCATGACCAGTTCTCCTTCCAGGTCAGAGTGGTGCACCTTGGCCTGTTCGCTTTTCTTCAGCTGATACTCAAACTCTGAAACACAGCCAGTCATTTTTGTCTGTTTGTTTGTCACATGGACAAAAAATATAATTGTTACATCGTGTGATTTATATTAGTAAGAACAATCAAGTGTAAACATGAAGAAATTAAGTTCAATGAAGAAAAAGCAGAATATTCTATATCACTGAAAAGTTCTTTTTTTATGAATATCTCATCATATTCTCTCAGCCAGTCATATTATCTTGTCTTGTCAACAGACTGAAATAGAGAGAGAAGGTGAAATTGGCCGTCTGCTGGGTATCAAATTCAGTGTTCGCTGGTCAACCTCCATAGGAGCCTAATTCATGACAGTGTTTTGACAGGTTTTAATCATACATTATGTGCAACATATCATAAACATATAATTCAAGAAATCATATTTCTGAAGTTGAGGAAAAGTATATCGCCTATCAGTACATAAAATTTGGTACCCCAGATCCAGCTGGGGATGTATGGAGAGGGGGGGCGGGGCAGGGGTGTAATTGGTGGGACCACCACACTGGTATCGTGGTTTCATCACTCATGGGCACAGAAGACTGTACACAAAAGAAAGAGGTGAAGTGGGATGTCCAATGTGTTGCTGACCCATCATCAGGTGTTACATTATTTTGTATCAAGCAGCGTCATTGGTGTGATATCTTCATCATCACAAACATCGCAGGAATAATAATAGCATCTCTCCAAATGCTCTCAAATTATTTACACACACACACACACACACACACAGTGCCTCACAAGCAGCCAGACTTCTCCCCACTTTTTTTTTCTTTTTCTATTTTTTTTTTTTTCTTTTTCACCAGAAGCAACACTGTGACACAGCAATGTAATCACGATGTGAGGCACACACAAACAGAACAGAGAGGGGAGATGACAGTGGGGATGTAACCACGATGTACAACACACACAAACAGAACAGTGAGGGGAGATAACAGTGAGGCTGTGAGACACAAACAAAACAGGGATAAGGTAATAATAGTGGGGATGTAAACACAATGTGAGACATAAACAGAAGAGACAGGGGAGATAACAGTGGGGATGTAACCATGATGTGAGAGACACACAAACAGAACAGAGAGGGGAGATAACAGTGGGGATGTAACCATGATGTGAGAGACACACAAACAGAACAGAGAGGGGAGATAACAGTGGGGATGTAACCACAATGTAAGACACACACAAACAGAACAGAGAGGGGAGATAACAGTGGGGATGTAACCACGATGTAAGACACACACAAACAGAACAGAGAGGGGAGATAACAGTGAGAATGTAACCACGATGTAAGACACACACAAACAGAACAGAGAGGGGAGATAACAGTGAGGATGTAACCACGATGTGAGACACACACAAACAGAACAGAGAGGGGAGATAACAGTGAGGATGTAACCACGATGTGAGACACACACAAACAGAACAGAGAGGGGAGATAACAGTGAGGATGTAACCACGATGTAAGACACACACAAACAGAACAGAGAGGGGAGATAACAGTGAGGATGTAACCACGATGTGAGAGACACACAAACAGAACAGAGAGGGGAGATAACAGTGAGGATGTAACCACGATGTAAGACACACACAAACAGAACAGAGAGGGGAGATAACAGTGGGGATGTAACCACGATGTGAGACACACACAAACAGAACAGAGACGGGATAATAACAGTGGGGATGTAACCACGATGTGAGACACACACAAACAGAACAGAGAGGGGAGATAACAGTGAGGATGTAACCACAATGTAAGACACACAAACAGAACAGAGAGGGGAGATAACAGTGAGGATGTAACCACAATGTAAGACACACACAAACAGAACAGAGACGGGATAATAACAGTGGGGATGTAACCACGATGTGAGAGACACACACAAACAGAACAGAGACGGGATAATAACAGTGGGGATGTAACCACGATGTAAAACACACACACAAACTAAAGACAGAGAGGGGAGATGGCAGTGGGGATGTAACCACAATGTAAGACACACACAAACAGAACAGAGACGGGGAGATAACGGTGGGGATGTAACCACAATGTAAGACACACACAAACAGAACAGAGAGGGGAGATAACAGTGAGGATGTAACCACAATGTATGACACACACAAACAGAACACAGAGGGGAGATAACAGTGAGGATGTAACCACGATGTGAGACACACACAAACAGAACAGAGACGGGATAATAACAGTGGGGATGTAACCACGATGTAAGACACACACAAACAGAACAGAGAGGGGAGATAACAGTGAGGATGTAACCACGATGTAAGACACACACAAACAGAACAGAGAGGGGAGATAACAGTGAGGATGTAACCACGATGTAAGACACACACAAACAGAACAGAGAGGGGAGATAACGTGAGGATGTAACCACAATGTAAGACACACAAACAGAACAGAGAGGGGAGATAACAGTGGGGATGTAACCACAATGTAAGACACACACAAACAGAACAGAGACGGGATAATAACAGTGGGGATGTAACCACAATGTAAGACACACACAAACAGAACAGAGATGGGATAATAACAGTGGGGATGTAACCACAATGTGAGACACACACAAACAGAACAGAGACGGGATAATAACAGTGGGGATGTAACCACAATGTGAAACACACACACAAACTAAAGACAGAGAGGGGAGATGGCAGTGGGGACTGACCCTCTGACTGGGCCTGGAGTCGAACCCTCAGCTCATGGACGGTGGCAGCATCCATGGCCGCCTGCACCCTCAGCTCATCCGCCTCCTCCTGAAGGGTCACTCTGCCAGCACACAGCGTCATGCTCACCTGACTGGAGCCACTCTCTTTAAACATGTGCATTTGATCTTCTGCATACATACACACACGAAGGAGGTTCAGGCACTAGCAGGTCAGCATATTGGTTGGGCTGGGAGATCAGAAAAGTTTCCACTCTTATTAACCCGCCAGGTGCACCAAAACTAGGGGTCAAACTCACGAAATTTAGGGGGGAGGCGGGGGGGGAGGGGGGGGGGAGGAATCGAGCGCTCAAACCATTCAGTCACCACACCCGTCCTCAACTCATCCAATGCGCTCTACAGAATGTCAGACTGATGTGACGCACTCTCCACGTGCCAGTCTAATCAAACATATTTAGCAGGTAGCGATTACATGCATACATATGAGTATGTATGTGTCTTTCTGTCTACCTGTCTTTGTATTTGTATTTGTATTTCTTTTTATCACAACATATTTCTATGTGTGAAATTCAGGCTGCTTTCCCCAGGGAGAGCGTGTCGCTACACTACAGCGCCACCCATTTTTATGTATTTTTTCCTGCATGCAGTTTTATTTGTTTTTCCTATGTATTGTCATACATAAGCACGTGTCCATGTGCACATCCTGGCTGTCCACATAACAGCATATAATTCATGTGTTCCACTTAAAGAACATCAAGGACACATCTTAACAACGTTGAAAATAACCACACTCACTGTTCTTTCGACACATACAAAAAATCCAATACGCTTTCTCCCCAAAAGTAAATACACATTCACGCACACTTTCCCATCAAGCGATCACAGCAATCAACAACTGACCTCTCCACTTCTAGCTTCCTGTGCTGAGCCTTGAAGTACGACAGTTCGTTCCACACGGCATCGCTGTTCTCTCTCTGCAACTGTCGCGGGTCGCTTCGCTGGACTTTCTTCTTCTTGCGGCTGAAAACAGATGTCATTATATAAACCAACAGTGCTGCTGTTTTTCACACACACACACAAACACATATACACACACACACAAGTCTCTCTCTCTCCCTCTCTCTCTCTCACATTCAAACACACATACAGGCACAAACATGCATCCACACATACATACACACACACACAAACCACAAATAATTATGCGAAAATTTGTTTCAGTTTCAAGGTTTGCAGACTGATCCATCTGTTTAAAAGAAAGAAAATAAAGGGAAAAAAAAAGCAGATACCTCATCTTCACATAAACACTGATCAGGCCTTGAGAGCCTACCTAGATTTAACACATCGCCATATGATGGGGGAGTGAAAATGCATACACCCACACACATGAGCACACTGACACCAGTCTGCAAACGCACATACACACACACAAACTCACACACAAATACACACACCCTACCACCCACCAACCCAGACACACCTCCTACACACACACACACACACACACACACACACACACACACTCACACACAACTACACACACACACACACACACACACACACACAGACATACATGCACACACACAACCATAGACACACACACACACACACACACACACCATCCAGACACACACATGCCCCCCGACCCCCTCCCTCCCACACACACACACACACACTCACACACCATCCAGACACACACATGCCCCCCGACCCCCCGACTCACTCCCTCCAACACACACACACACACACACACACACAAAGACACAACAACTCTACACGAAGGAGGGAGAGGAGAGGAGCATTAGTGAGCATGGGATAGAAAAGTCAGGACCCACCTGGGCTGGTGTTCCTCATACGTCTTGATCTGCTCCTGCAGCAGTTTCTCGCTGCGCTGCACCGCACGCAGTCGCTCCAGTCGGTTGGCGTGGGCACGCCGTATGGCCTCCAGCTCTTTGTCCTGTCAGGTACACATACACATTGACGCACATGGACACACGTATAAGACACACATAACACACACACACACATATATGGTCAAACATATACATGTAACACACACACATACACATGAATGGACACACATGCAACACACACACGCATGTACACATGCAACACGCACACACAAGGACAAACACGCGTGCACACATGCACACACACACACACACACTCAAACACACTCTCACACACACACACACACACACACACACATGCATGGACACACATGCAACACACACACACACATACACACACAACCTTGAAAACCTCAAAAACTTAACTTTCCAAAATGTCAAATCTCCAAAGCTCAACTCTCCATAAAGTGAAAATCCCAAATCTCAACTCCCCATCAAGCAAAATCCCAAGAGCTCAACTCTCCATAATGTAAAATCCCCAAAGCTCAACTCACCATAAAATAAAGTCCCTAAAGCTCAACTCGCCATAGTGTAAAAATCCCCCAAACACATTTCTCTATAAAAGAAAAATCCCCAAAAGGCAACTCTCCATAAAGGAAAATCTCCCAAAGCTCAACTCTCTTCCATGCAGGAAAAATTTCCAAAACTCAACTCTCTTTACCAGAAAAATCCTCAAAGCTCAACTCCCCATAAAGGAAAAATCCCCGAAGCTCAACTCTCCATACAGGAAAAATCCCCAAAAACTCAACTACTCTCCATACAGAAAAAAAATCCCAAAAAAAATCAACAGAAAAAAAAAACACCAAAAATCTTTAAAAAAATAATAAGAAAATTTTTTTTTAAATCACAAAACTTCTCAGCCATTACCTTCAGTTCCACAAGTTTCTGCAGGTCAGACGCACGCTGCCCATAGTCACCGCCACTGCCACTGCCCCCACCTCCTCCTCCTCCCCTCTCCCCGACCTCCCACCGGTAGCGCTGTGGGGACAGGGAGCGTGCCCGCCTGGCAGCCGGCCGTCGCTCTGACGCCACCTCCCCACTGCCACCGCTGCCTCCCTCCTGGCGGGTCGGGGTGGAGTGTCGGGCCGAGCGGTGGCTGTGGGAAAGGTCAAAGTCCAGGAGCGTGCCGTCCCGGTCCTGGTCCATCGACTGGTCCAGCTTTTCGATCGTTCTGGTAAACGAAGATTTTTTGTTTCTTTTAATGATTTAATCCCTTGTGTCTGAGAGCTACAGAAGAACAGGTGTCAACACACTATTAGCGTTCACCTTATCTATTGTTCTGGGAAATTAACTTTTTTATTTTCAATCCCCAGGAAAGCTTTGGCAGAATAACTGAGAATATATCATTTGCGTTCAGCTTTTCTATCATTCTGAGAAAAGAACTTCTTTTTTTTTCTTTTAGATTATCTTAATCCCTGGGAGAGCTTTGGATGAATGGGTGTGAATTTATCATTTGCATTCAGCTTTTCTATCAATTTGGGAAAATACTTTTTTTTAAGATTATTCCAATCCTTTAGAAGGCTTTGGAAGAACTGGTGTGAACATACTATTTTTTGTTCAGTTTTTCTATGGAGGTTTTTTTCTTAAGATTATTTTAATCCCCAGGACAGCTTCGGAAGAACAGCTATGACACTATTTGTGTTCAACTTTTATATGATTATGGGATTTTTTTTTTTTTTTTTTTTTTTAGATTATTTTAATCGCTGGGAGAGCTTTGGAAGAACAAGTGTGAACAAACTGTTTTTGTGTTCAGCTTTTCTATCATTATGGGAAATCCTTTTCTAAATATCATTTTAATCTATGGGAGAGCTTTGAAAGAACAGGAATGAACTTTTTTTTCTTTTTCTTTTTTTAATATCAATTTAATCCCCCGGGAGAAATTTGAAAGAATTGGTATGAACTTACTATGTGTGTTCATCTCATATCCAGAAAGCATTCTGAGCCACAGAGCAGTGTGGAAAGGACACAGCTCTGTGAACCAGCTTAAGACGGGCGCAATAGCCGAGTGGTTAAAGCGTTGGACTGTCAATCTGAGGGTCCCGGGTTCGAATCACGGTGACGGCGCCTGGTGGGTAAAGGGTGGAGATTTTTCCGATCTCCCAGGTCAACATATGTGCAGACCTGCTAGTGCCTGAACCCCCTTCGTGTGTATATGCAAGCAGAAGATCAAATACGCACGTTAAAGATCCTGTAATCCATGTCAGCGTTCGGTGGGTTATGGAAACAAGAACATACCCAGCATGCACACCCCCGAAAACGGAGTATGGCTGCCTACATGGCGGGGTAAAAACAGTCATACACGTAAAAGCCCACTCGTGTGCATACGAGTGAACGCAGAAGAAGAAGAAGAACCAGCTTAAGAGAAAGAAAAAGCGGAAGAGCTGTACTGAACATGAAGCATGGGGGGAGTGTCTGGTTCAGAAGTAACGACAAGTCACACTCACTTCTCCAGCTGCCTCAGAGCAGCCAGGTCCCTGCGTGCCTCCAGAGTGCTCCTGTCCGCAGACGCCTGACACACACACACCAACACAGCTGCCCATTATCACACTGTCGCTATGCACAACTCGCACACAACAACAATGGTAATAATAATAATAATACTATTATTATTATTATCATTATAGCGCTTTCAAACCTCTCAATGCACACAATAACAACAATAATAATAATCATAGCATACTCATCATTCTAGTGATTTCAAACCTCTCAACACACTTCACAATACCTCATCAGTCAGTCAGAGACAAAGTGCACAAGCACAAACACACACGCACACACACACACTCACTCAAACACACACACACACACACACACTCACTCAAACACACACACACACACACACACACACACACACACACACACACTCACTCAAATACACACACACACACACACACACACACACACTATACACACAGTGTGGTACAGGAAATCTCACCAGGTCAGTGTGGAGGAAAGGACTGGCGCGGTCATTGTGGGTCAGCTGTTCACACATGGCCTTTGTCTGCTCCTGCAGCTTGCTGACCGTGTCGTCACGATCCATCAGCTCCTGCACTCACACCCATCACGTCGGTCACTGTTACACCACTCAGTGGTCTAGACAGTCTTTAAGTCTTTCTGCACTCACACACACATCATGCCTGTCACTATTACATCAATCAGTGGTCTAGACAATCTTTAAGTCTTTCTGCACTCACACACACATCATGCCAGTCACTATTACACCACTCAGTGGTCTAGACAGTCTTTAAGTCTTTCTGCACTCACACACATCATGCCGGTCACTGTTACACCACTCAGTGGTCTAGACAGTCCTTTAAGTCTTTGTGCTCTCACACACATCATGCTGGTCACTGTTACACCACTCAGTGGTCCAGTTGTGTCTTTCTGCACTCACACACATCATGCCAGTCACTGTTACACCACTCAGTGGTCTAGACAGTCTTTAAGTCTTTCTGCACTCACACACATCATGCCAGTCACTGTTACACCACTCAGTGGTCTAGACAGTCTTTAAGTCTTTCTGCTCTCACACACATCATGCCGGTCACTATTACATCAATCAGTGGTCTAGACAATCTTTAAGTCTTTCTGCACTCACACACATCATGCCGGTCACTGTTACACCACTCAGTGGTCTAGACAATCTTTAAGTCTTTCTGCACTCACACACATCATGCCGGTCACTGTTACACCACTCAGTGGTCTAGACAATCTTTAAGTCTTTCTGCACTCACACACATCATGCCAGTCATTATTACACCACTCAGTGGTCTAGACAATCTTTAAGTCTTTCTGCACTCACACACATCATGCCAGTCATTATTACACCACTCAGTGGTCTAGACAGTCTTTAAGTCTTTCTGCACTCACACACACCACGTTGGTCACTGTTACACCATTCAGTGGTCTAGACAGTCTTTAAGTCTTTCTGCACTCACACACATCATGCCGGTCACTGTTACACCACTCAGTGGTCTAGACAATCTTTAAGTCTTTCTGCACTCACACACATCATGCCGGTCACTATTACATCAATCAGTGGTCTAGACAATCTTTAAGTCTTTCTGCACTCACACACATCATGCCGGTCACTATTACATCAATCAGTGGTCTAGACAATCTTTAAGTCTTTCTGCTCTCACACACATCATGCCAGTCACTATTACATCAATCAGTGGTCTAGACAATCTTTAAGTCTTTCTGCTCTCACACACATCATGCCAGTCACTGTTACATCAATCAGTGGTCTAGACATTCTTTAAGTCTTTCTGCACTCACACACATCATGCCGGTCACTGTTACACCACTCAGTGGTCTAGACAATCTTTAAGTCTTTCTGCACTCACACACATCATGCCGGTCACTATTACATCAATCAGTGGTCTAGACAATCTTTAAGTCTTTCTGCACTCACACACATCATGCCGGTCACTATTACATCAATCAGTGGTCCAGACAGTCTTCCGGTCTTCCTGCACCAGCACACATCAAGTCTGTCTGTTACATCTCCATCCTTTACCCACCAGGCTCCATGGTCAAACCCAGCACCCTCAGACTGAGAGTCCAATGCTTTAACCACTCAGCTGTTACTCCCATCGTTCACTAACGCGATACCAAGTGAAAACTGATGAAATGATTTCCAGATGATCCACACACACTTGCACCGCTGCCAGATACACAGAGACTCTGTACAAAGCACCCGCAAAATGTCTCTCACCTTTTTCAGATGCAGAATCTGCTGGCGAAGATCAGACTCCATCTGCTTGGCCGACTCATACCTGATGCAGACGTCTTGATACATCTGCAACCCAGTGTGTCTCAGTGCCAGCATTCACAATGGCAGTGAAAGCCATAACTACCCAAACAGTTGAGATCAAAAGTTACCAGAAGCACTGAGTGTCGTGGTCATGGTGCTAAAAAAATTGAAATAAAAAAAAGAGGAAAAACGGTCATGATTCCTTTGTTGGATTATAAAATAATTATTTCTAAAAAACGGTCATGATTCCTTTGTTGGATTATAAAATAATTATTTCTACTTTTTTGCAAAAAAAATACTGCAAAGGCCAGGCTTGAAGCCACTTCATTAGTGGCAGCTGAACATTTTGACAGTTTTGAAACCCCCTCCCCTCCCACTGTCTTATAAATTATATGTAACTTCGTAAAACTGATACGGTGAACTGAAGAACATTCATCCATCCATCCTTACAGAGTTGAAAAAATCCTTGCTTGCAGTTAAAAAAAAAAAATAATTTTTTAAAATGCATTCAGCC
>NC_134897.1:20669864-20714864 GCF_041734735.1 Babylonia areolata | reverse complement strand
CAGATTCTCATACACAGACACACATCTCTTCTGGCAGATTCTCATACACAGACACACAGACACACACATAGACACACACACAGACACACACATATACACACACAGACACACACACATACTCACACACACAGACACACATACAGACACATACACACACTCACACACACACACACACACACACACACACACAATTATATGTAACTGACTGACCCGCACAGTACGTTCCAGCTCCAGACGTTTGGCGGTGACCCCTGCACTCTCCTCTCTGGCCACCTCCAGCTCTGTGGTTAGGGACGTCACCTTGCGCTGCAGCTCTGTGACCCACACACATTACACTGGTGGAGGGAGGGGCTAGAGGTAACGCATCCGCCCAGGGAGCCAGAGAATCTTAGCGCACTGGTTCGTACCCCACAGTTGCCAGTATTTTCTCCCCCTCCACCAGACTTTGAGTGGTGGTCTGGACGCTAGTCATTCGGATGAGATGATAAACCGAGGTTCCGTGTGCAGCATGCTCTTAGCGCACGTAAAAGAACTCAAGGCAATACTGAGGGCCTTCGCAAGAAGAAGCCTGAACAAGGCGACAGTATTGTTTCAAAAAAAGTCAACCATAATTGACAAAAAGCTCCAGCAACACCCAGACCTTATTCCACCCCGTAGCCTCCAACTCTTTTCTGCATTCCTTCACTGAACGAAAATTCACACCCATACAATGAGACATGGACAGTTCTGTGTACTCCAATACATCAACATCACAGGAGACTGAACGGCTGATAAAATCACTCTTTATAAACCTACACACACAAAAAATAGGAAATAATATTCTTTCAAACAAATGAACACAGAGAAACATTTTACTGTCGTCTCAAACTCATCATATACATGTGTATACTCACACAAACACAGGGATACGCACCAACACACATTCAGAAACTCACCGTATTTTTCACGCTGACTTTCTTCCACAGTACGACGGTAAGTGTCATCCATGCTTCTTTCTTTCGTCTCTTGACCTTTAACCTGTAATCAAACACAATAGTTCATCAACATAAACAGATCACTTAGCACATTAATGTACAGCTGTATACAGTACATGACATAAAAAAAACCTAGCCCTTGTGGGCAATACAGATAAAGAGATTCTGACTGGATTTTCTTCATTAACAATGCCTGCAGTGCTCACGTATCCGGCTTCAGCTACAACACAATGCAGGGGCCAGAATCACAAACATGCCAACCACAGCAATAATTTCATTTTCAAGTACTTAATACAGCAACACCACAATCAGGCCTGTGTATTCCAGCAGACAAAACATCCTGCATGGTTGGTGTGTGTGTGCGTGCATACACACATGCACTGTGACTTGCCTTGAACTCAAGGGCGGTCAGCTGGTCGTTGGCCCTGTCTGTCTCTGCCTGCAGGCGTCCACACTTGTCCTGCAGGTCCAGCTTCCTGAAACGTCACCACAGGGTCCAGTGAAAAATTCCATATTTTTCCAACACCTTTTCCTGACCAGACTGAACATTTTCCACACCAAACACCAAGCCGTCCTGAATCAAAAATGTGTCTGCTAAACTGCTGGCAAAAGAGATCAGCAGATATCATGGCACTGATACCCAGTTTCCGTCCGCTTTTTGTTTTTCTGATTGTTATTGTTTGTTATTCTTTAAATACATTACACCCTTTTGTTGAATGGTAATGGTCAAGCGTTTCATTAAACCCACAGGGCTTTTTTTACAGACCCTGAAAGGTGAAACAAATTTTCCGAGGCTTCACTAGAACTGGAAATGGTGCTCTGAATTTTCAAAGGCTTTTCCAGACTTCCATGACTGTTCAAACCCAATCCTGAGTGCTAAGTCCACCTTCACTGCTTCTCCTTCCCTCTGCAATGCATGACGTTACAATACTTCCTTCTGTCTACTTGAAAATCTGGTCTTCCTTTTGTTATCTCATTTTATCAGTCTGGTTTCTTCCAGGCTTACTTTTACAAAATAATTCTGATTGTTAAAAAAAAAATGTCTTGTTCTTCATTTTCAATATAAAATCATCAAAGGTTTCAATGAAATAAGCATACTTTCAGCTCTCACACCAACAAAACACCAACAAACACCAACACACACACACACACACACAAACACACATGGTGAGCAGTTCACTGATCTCCTGTGACTGCTTGGCCACGATGTTGTGCAGCTCCTCAATGCGGTCATCCTTCACCTGCAGAATCTCCAGCACCTTGTGATCCTTGGCCTCTGCCTTCTCCTTCTCCCTGCACAATCACAATCACAGTTAGAATAACCTGATTTTCTCAGAGAAACTAAGTGTCAGGAAGTCTGTGGCAACTGCAGATCATGAGCAAAACAGTAAAATTATCATCCTATACAGTGACCAAGACTAGCCAGCCAAGATCAGCTGTCATCGAAGATAAGGATGGCAAGCTACTGACAGATAGCGAAGAAGTCCTGAAGAGGTGGACAGAATACTGTGACAGCCTCTACAACTACCAGCTCAATCCAGACTCATCTATATTGCAGGACAACCCACGATCCACAGACTGTGAGGAAAATCTCCAAGTATTGAAGGAGGAGGTTGAGGCTGCAATACAGAGTCTGAAGCCAGAGAAATCCCCAGGAGTGGACAACGTCCCATCTGAGCTTTTGAAGTACGGAGGGAAGGAGACCACAGAAGCACTAACAATGCTATGTCAGAAGATCTGGACAGAAAAGAAGTGGCCAACAGAATGGACCCAATCGCTGGTGATTCCTCTACCCAAGAAGGGCAACCTCAAGCAGTGTCAAAATTATAGGACTATAAGTCTAATTAGCCACCCAAGCAAAGTCATGCTCCGCATCATCCTCAACCGATTGAAATCCAAGGCTGAGGAGCTGCTATCAGAAGAACAAGCAGGCTTTAGAAAAGGGCGGAGCACTGTCGAACAAATATTCAACTGTCGAGTCCTCATTGAAAAACATCTACAACACCAAAAGGACATCTTTCACAACTTCATTGACTTCAAGAAGGCATTCGATCGGGTGTGGCACAGCGGCCTCTGGCAAGTACTGAGAGGCTTCAACATTGATGAAGGGCTCATTCAAGTCATCCAGGCCCTCTACGAACATTCCAGCAGGGCAGTGCTCCTCAACAATCAACAAGGACAGTTCTTTCGGACCACAGTCGGAGTCAGGCAAGGATGCCTATTATCCCCAATACTTTTCAACATCTTTCTGGAGAGAATCATGCAGGAGGCCCTTGAAGACCACCACACCTCCATCATCATTGGCGGTAGGCCAGTCTGCAATCTGCGATTCGCAGACGACATCGACCTCATGGGGGGCACTAACACCGAGCTCCAGGATCTAACAAACAGACTCACTACAAGAGCAAGTGCTTACAGCATGGAGGTCAGCACAGAGAAGTCAAAGGTCATGGTCAACAGCACAACTAACATCAGTGCCAACATAACCATGAATGGTGAGCCCTTGGAAGAAGTGACCAGCTTCAAGTACCTGGGAGCAACCCTGTCCAAAGACGGCACCTGCACAGCAGAAATCCGAAATAGGATTAATTCTGCAACGGCAGCAATGGCCAGACTGAACAGGGTATGGAAGAGTAACATCAGATTCCACACAAAATTCCTGCTCTACAAGTCACTGGTGGTCTCCATCCTCTTATATGGATGTGAGACATGGACACTGATGGCAGAAACAGAAAGAAGAATCCAAGCATTCGAAACCAAGTGCTTGAGGAGACTACTACACATCTCCTACAAGGAGCACAAGACCAATGACTATGTGCGGAACCTGGTCAGCAACCTTGTTGGGCCCCAAGAACCACTGCTGGCGACTGTCAAACGACGGAAGATGGCATGGTTTGGTCACGTCATACGACATAACACCCTCTCCAAAACCATCCTGCAAGGGACTGTAGAGGGAGGGCGCAGACGGGGGCGGCAGAAAAAAAGCTGGCCTGACAACGTCAAGGAATGGACCAAAATGACGATGCCAGATCTCCTCACGACAGCTGCCAACAGAACGGCGTGGCGAGCTATGACATCTTCCTCATGTCCCCCCAACGACCCCAGCGGTCGAGGGAATGATACGATGATACGATACAGTGAAGTCTGTGATGCATGCAGATCACAAGCAGAAAAGTAAAATTCGGCATTCAACAAAGACCCGCAGAGGGTGGAACATGAAAAATGTTTGAATCCTGAAAGCTGGGGTCTGGGGGCTGCAGCAGCAGGCCATCCAGGGGGCAACAACCATGGTTGGGGATCAGTGGGTAAAGCCTTCTGAATCTGGAGAAAATTTGAAAATCTCTGGGCCCAAAAAATACCATGAGAATGCTTGCTGTTCACCTTTAATGGCAGCAGGGATGCGCCATTTAAGTTCTTTCTTGCACGTTTTTTTTTTTGGTTTTGTTTTTTTGTTTTGTTTTGTTTTTGTTTTTTTTCAACAATGACGGAGAAACAAGCGACATGAACCTCTCACAAACCCTAAAGAAACAAGACTAAAAAATATATATGAAGCAAAAATGTTAATCCCCAAATCCAGCTCTATCCGAAAAAGTCCCACCCATGAGAGTCATTGCAAAGCAAGTCACTTCCACTATTCAGTTTATGTCTACAAAGATATATATCAGATGAATATGTCTGGCTTGTTCTTGCAAAAAACATACACACACACAAAAAAAGTTTTTTTAAACAAAAGCCTGTTCTTCAAATACCAATTTTCTCAGTGTATTAACAAAAAGAAATAATTGGAGGGGGAGGCAAAGTATGCATATAAATTCATATATATATATAGAAAAATAGAAAAAATGGTACAGATGCCTGACCTTCAAATAACTGAGCACACTGATCAAGCCTGGAGAGCCTATACTAGGTAAAAAAAAAAAAAAAATGTAAAGAAGGGTATACTAAAATATATTGCAGGGAAAGATATGTAGAAGGCAAAGGATTGAAATAAAAACATGAAAGAAAATAGGTTACGCTCAGTGAACCCGTGTGCACCCAGTTTGATTAATCAGAGGCAAAAGAGATGAGGGTCTCTATCAGTCTATACCTCTGGATGACGAGAGAGATGGCTTCAGTCACATCAGGGTTGGAGACCTGCAGTCGTTTCCATAGTGACCACACAAACTCCTTGTCAGCCTGCAACAAGTTTTGATGCTGTTTTTACTATTACATCGAATATTTCCATAGCAACAGCAAAGTATTTGTCAAATGCGCTAAGAAGAAAGATTGACAGTAAAAATACACATAAAAAGTATACAAAAAAGAAATAACCAAAATCACTTCCTCTTTCCTCTGTTTTTCTATGTCATATCCTGTAATAATTTTTTTCATGATACCTTATCATGACTCAAACATAGTAGTAGAGACCAGAAAGTTAAGCAAACAACTTAACAAGAGCAAACAAGAGGTTCACTAAATCTTTTTCATCTGTTTTTTGTACTCCACCCTCCCTCCAATCACCACCCCCTCACCCCAGCCCCACATACACACCCCTTGTACTGGTAAAGAAATCCATTCATTCCTTTTAAATCCAATAAATCTTGTCAATATTGCATGTATATACACACACTCAGCTCTCTTTTTTTCTTCTTGAGTTCTTCTTCATCATTTCTACCCAAGACAAACCTTCAAAGCATGAACTTCTGAGGGAGCATGAGTATGACTTGCACAAAGAGATTTACAGCAGATTTTTTTTTTTTTTTTACAGGTCTTAGAGATAAGCTTGAGAGGTCTGGAGGTGGCAGAGTGGGTAGAGGGGACTGCTGTTACCTGGCACTGGCTGAGCTCAGAGTGAAGGGCCTTGTTTTGTGCAAGCAGCTGGCTGTAGTCTTGCATGTCTGAAATACATGTGTAATACATGAGTATTCACACACTGACACAGTCTTGAACTAAAACTAATGTCAACAGACAGTTCAGTGGACTGACAAGATGCAACACGCACAATCATTTCCAAAATAGTAATTGATCCTATATGTGCATTTTCCAAACTGAAAATTACTTGCAAATATTAAGCATCCTGGCAAAAAAACAAGGAGGAACTTGCAAATGAAATAAATGGAACTCAATCATGAACTGAAATGAGTATAATTTACAAACAACGTAAAGTTTAACTGACGAACAACAAAAATTTATCATGATAATCAAGATTATTTTTAATTTCTAAACCAGTGAAGGACACATGACACTGTCATTCTCATAATAATCTACACTGCCATAGGTTATTTTTGTATGGCATTTCCAAAATAACAAATCATCCTACATCATTACATGTGCACCTTCCAAACTGAAAAATAGCGTACAGGCAAAAACAAAGAAGTAACTTGCAAATGATATATATATATATCAGTCACAAATTGAAATCGAGCTAATCCATTTACAAACTACTTTAACTGGTGAACAACATATATTTATCATGATAATCACAATTATCTTTATTTCTAAAACAGTGAGGGGCACATGATACTGACATCCTCTTGATAATCTACACAGCGAGTTCTTTTTTATGTGCTATCACTACACACACACACACACTCCCTCTCTCTGTGTCTCAGACACAGACACACACATACACACAAACAGACACAATACACACACACAAACACACACACACACACACACGCGCGCGCGCACGCGCGCGCGCATCACAAGTATACCATCTCATTTTTGGATACATGTGCATACTTTTGTATGTGTGATAAGTTAATATGCACAATAAAGAGTGGGTAAGATTTATTCAAATAACTACTACATCAGCTTACAGAGCATTAGCGTTTTCATCCCAATACATTAGTCACCAACTCAATCTTAGCCAGTAAGAAAGTAACTTCCCATTTTAAACTGACCTTTGTTGCCACCCATGTCAAGGGCCATGGACATCCGCTGATGTATTCAGAGTGAATCAGCACCGCAGTCAGACATAATTAATCCTATTTCCTTTACGAGTTTCTTAAGCCTTTGAGACTGGTCTTCCCCATCAGTCTGTAACAGTTTAAGAATCATGTAATACTAATAGTACTAATACCTGGCGCAAAGAATGAAAACAGAGGCTTATTGTGTGTATGTATCTATGTATGTATGTATATATATATATGGAGCAGATTTTAAACAAGTGCTTATGACATGATTTCATACCCAAAGGAAATGGGGTTTTATAAATGGCAGGGCAGGAATCGGACTCCCTGCCGGAGGCTGCACTGATAGGTCACAGTAAAGTATAATGTAGTTAAATGGGGTTTATAAATGGATTTACATAATAAAAAAGTGGATTTTTCAATGTACTATTTTAGACTGGTAACCACACTTATATCCTGCATAAGAGTTTCTTATGTGTATGTGGTAAACAGATCACATGATACCACATTTTCTTTCAGTATTAAAGACTTGTCAGTTTTCTCCCAAATCCATGTAAAATAAGCATTTTTTTCAGAACAAAACATTAAAGAAACAATGTCCAACCTGTTACTTATTCAAAATTTCTGACTCTTGATATTGCTTTTGTTTGTTTCCTTTCTTCTTCTTCTTCTTTTATTGTTCATTGATGTTATACTTCATGTTTACAGAATGAAGATTTCACTTTTCTAGTTTATCTTTTCCCTGTATATCCCCCTTAAAGCACAACCCTCCACCTCACACACACACACACACACGCACACGCGCGCGCGCGTTTCTTAGCTTTCCTGATATATTAAGGGCTTTAAACACTTCCCCAAGTACCCAAGATCCAGTAGAAATTATCCTTAACGTATTGATCTTCTGGACCAACAGTAAATTTCAGGGCCCTTGGCAGCATTGCCCAAGCATCAGCCAGTCCCAACAACCTGTACTACTAGTTCCATGAGATATTCCAAGTCTTTACGGGACCACAGATGCGGGGGAGAAAAGAGGGCATGGGGAAGTGTTAGCCTGAGGGCCAACGGTGCGGATTATTTATGATTGTGTGTGTGTGTGTGTGTGTGTGTGTGTGTGTGTGTGTGTGTGTTGGCAAAGACATGAAGCTGTCACTATTGGTTGTCAGGGACAGATGAAAGGGTGGGAAATTTTATTGTTGCTGTTCCTTCCGAAGTTTTGATTCGGGCTAAAGGGAGATAGTTCTGGAGCCCATACCAACAGATGCAAACAAGTTCTGACTCGAATTCAAACGCGCCATGCACGATTCCTTCAAGTGTACACTATTTACCGTGCAATTGCCACCAATCAACAAGCGCAATGTCTGACAAAGTATCTTAAAAACACAAACGTATTCACGCTCAAGTTAAAGAATCAAGTTCCAACTCACTAACAGTCAAACTTTCGGGGCTCGAACAAACTCATACTGACCTCTCAGGAAACGATATGCGGCTTGTTTGTATCACGTGACTATGTCGTACTTTTCTGAATAAAAAAAAAAAAAAAAGAATGTCAAAGAAAAACTGTATATAACAGAATCCAACAATAATTTGAATTAACTGATTGGACAGAACGTGAATCAAAACGCTAGAATAAAAGAGTAAAATACATCCAACCTTGTGGTTGAAGACGACAACAGTTGCCGCATTTTGAAAGTATGGTACTGTGTCAACGCCAAAAGAGGCTTTCAATGAACTGGCGTGTTTTTGTTTCTTGTTCTTCTGCTGTGGTCTTTGTTGCTGCTCCCATGTTCATTCGGCTGCAGTAGTTTACTTATTTACATTCAGATTTAATATCAAGATCTACAGCACGTCACGTGTGGCCGACTGACGAAAATATACATCTCAGTCAGTGCGGCACTGCAGTGACTCGCCTGAGCACACGGCGGTGGTCACAGAGGGGGGCGGGGGACGGGGGGAGAGGGGGGTCGGCCGGCGCCCCGCCCAGGGTCTATCACTGAGTATCAGTATCAGTAGCTGAAGGAGGCGTTACTGCGTTCGGACAAATCCATATACGCTACACCACATCTGCTAAGCCGATGCCTGACCACGGCAGCAGCGTCAAGTGACCCAACCTGACTCGACCTGACTGACGCGCTTAATAAGTCACTGAGGCCTTCACTGATGGAACAAAAACTGAACTGAACTGAAAAGCCGAGGGTGTCTAACGCACGCGCGGCATGATTGACATGGGCACACCGGCTGACTGACACGAATGGAATCACCGCACACGGAGACGCTTGGGCACCAGGGGTACGGAGATACCGATTCGCCAACAGTTAGTCATTCTCAAAACAAATGCATTTCCTGTCTTTTATATGCTGATGACTTAGTATTACTTTCTAAACATGGCCCGTACAGCTGAAACTAAACCAGTTACATTTATATTGTAAACAATGGGGTATTGAAATCAATAGAGGCAAAACAAAAGTTGTCATATTTTTTAGATCAGAACCACGAGCTCGAATGTTTTTAAATGTGGAACTGAAGTTATAGAAACAACCGGTTAACAATATAAATACCTGGTAATAATATTCCATGAATCAGGCAATTTTGAAAAGGCTATGGAACATCTGGCAAAACAAGGCAAATAAATATGGTTCCCCACTTGTGAAAAAGCATATGCTACTTTTACCTTTGACAAACTATATAACCATTGTCTCATGAATAAATTTCCTCATGAGCATGTTCATTTAAACTTTTTTAAACAAATACTGGGAGTCCACAAAAAGCCACAAATTTAGCAATACATGGTGAAATAGGTAAATACCCCTTAAGTTTAAAAGTGATTTGTCAAGTAATAAAACTTTGGTTTCATATAACACAGGCACGAGAAAATTCGTATATCAAAATTGTGTATGACGACATGCTCACACAGGAAACTAAACAGCGAACATGGATTAATTTCGTTGAAATTATATAACAGAATCTTGGTTTAAGACACGTTTGGAATAATCAGTCAACATTCAATATTCATAGAGTTAGGCACGTTATAATGAATAACTTGAACTAGAATATGGATATGTTTTATTCCGCTGGAAGAGAAACAAATTTGAAAATAAATCTAAACTACTATTCTATAATAAAATCACTCGTGTAATATCGGCAGAACCGAACTTTATTTTCTTGAAGGATATCTTAATTATAATCAAAAACAATCATTGTGCAAATTAAGAATATCCTGTCATGATTTAGCAATAGCCAAAAAAGGCCGATATTTCAACATCCTAAAAGAACTTGAAGGAGACTATATGTTTACATTGTCAAATAATAGAGGACTGATGAATATCATTTCTTAGATGACTGCGAATTATACAAAGAAATTAGAATAGAATTCATACAACAAATTCAGAATTACATTCCAAATATAATTAAACCCAGTCAGCTAATACTGGAAGACAAACTTGTGCCAGTGGCGGGGACTGTCTGGCCGGAAATTTGTCAGTAACTGCTGTCAAAAACGCCATAGCATGCAGGAGTGATTCGGCAATCTCTTGTTCAATATTTATCAGTCTATTTTGGTTTGCTTTTTTTTTTTTGCGGGGTTTCATGTAACTTTGCATGCGTGTCTTATAAATCTTGTTCAATTTAATTGACATTAAAATTGATTCTGCTTCTGCTTCTGCTTCTGATTCACACACACACACACACACACACACACACACACACGCACGCACGCACGCACACACACACACACACACACACACACACACACACTGGCACACACACCGTGCACACACACACACACACACAAACTGACGCACGCGCACACCGTGACTGACAGTGGCACATCACACACGCACACACACACCAGCACACACCAGCACACGCACCGACATACACACACACACACACACACACACACACACACACAGTGACACCGGCTTTCCCTCCCGTCCCGCGGCGCCCCGGCCAATAACTGAAGGCCCAAAACTCAGCGCTGATACCCCCCCCCCCCCCCCCCCCCCCACACACACACACACTCTCTCTCTCGGCGTGGGCCCTTTCTTCCACGTTCAGTTTGACTGCCGCCGGCGGGAAATTCAAACAGTGTGTACTGTCATTCGGACGAGACTATAAACCGAGCTCCCGTGTCGCACCATGTACATATATATATGGCCGGCGCACTGAGAAATAAACCGTGGCCACCAGTGGCAACCGGAGAGTGTTGTCCTCTGTCAAAATTGAGAAATCTACCGACTCCGCTGATATGTACTCACACAAGTATCACGCCCGGCATGCACTCAACTGAGTCCTGACTGAGCGCGTTGGGTTCCCGTCTGCTGGTCAGCCCCCCGGGCACTGATCTGCTTCCGAGTCAGTAACAGATGTGGTGTAGCGTATTATGGATTTGTCCGAACGCAGTGACACCTCCTTGAGTTACTGATACTGATACTGTCTCTGTCTGTCTGTCTGTCTCTCTCTCTCTCTCTCTCTCTCTCACTGCACTCACAATGGTCATAGTTGCAGACATAAACCGTCCGCAACTGACGTAAATCACTGACGTGCTGAATTCGTCAGTTTCCATCTCTCTCTCTCTCTCTCTCTCTCTCTGTGTGTGTGTGTGTGTGTGTGTGTGTGTGTGTGTGTGTGTGTGTGTGTGTCTCACACGGCACACACGCATATATATATATATATATATATATATATATATATATATATACATATGATGATGGAGTCTCCCGTCGGTCCGACGGATGAGTAGGCAGGCAGGCTTATCTGTCGGTGTGTGCCCTCATATGGGAGAAGAGGCCGATTCTGGATGCGCAGCACTTCCCACAGGTGTTGCAAGCGAAAACATCTCCAGAAGTTGAGCCCTGCTTCCTTCGCTCACGCTTCTCCTTAATGGCCAGCGTTCTCTTGTTTTCAAACGTCTTTATGCCACCAGAGCACAGCATCCTCCAGCGAGAGCGGTCAAGGGCATCAGTTTCACAGGAAGCCATGTCTATGTCACAGGCTTTGAGGTTTGTCTTCAAGGTGTCCTTGAAGCGCTTGCACGGTCTTCCAAGTTCACGGTGGCCTTCCTTCAGCTGGCCATACAAAAGCATCTTCGGAATCCTGCTGTCTGTTATGCGGACAACGTGTCCTGTCCAGCGTAGCTGGCACTGGATCAGCAGGCTTTCGATGTTGGGCAGGCCGCTCCTCTCTAGGACCTGCGGGTTGGAGACCCTACCTTGCCACTTTATGCTGAGGATCTTAGGCATCTGTGGTGAAACTGCTCAAGTTGTTAAATGTGACGGCGATACGTCGTCCATGTTTCACAGCAGTACATCAAGGTGGTCAGCACAACAGCTCTGTAGGTTTTCACCTTGGTGCTGAGCCTGATGCCTTTGTTGTTCCACAGCCTGTTGCTGAGTCTGCCAAAGGCGGAGCTGGCCTTGGCGATGCGCAGTGTCACTTCTGCATCAAGGGCTCCGTTGCTGCATAGGGTGCTGCCCAGGTAGCAAAACTTGTCGACTGACTTGATCTCTGTGTTATTGATCTTGATTGCAGGTGGGGGGGAGGCACTGGCGTTCTGTGAGCTAGCTGGTTGGTACATGGCCTTGGTCTTGCTGAGGCTGATGGTGAGTCCAAAGCGCCTGCAGGAGGTTGAGAACCTGTCCATAAAGAACTGCATGTCCTCATGGGTGTGTGCAGCAAGCGCGCAGTCATCAGTGAAGAGGAACTCTCTCATCAGTGCCACAAACACCCTGGGCCTGGCGTGGAGTCGCCGCAAGTTGAAAAGTTTGCCATCTGTGCGAAACTGAATGTAGATGCCCCTGTCACAGTCTCGGAAGGCGTCAATCAGCATGGCAGAGAAGAGAATGGAGAACAGTGTGGGTGCCAGGACGCAGCCCTGCTTCACTCTATTTACCACAGGGAACGGATCCGACATGTCAGTATTTTCCTGTACTCTCGCCTGTATGCCATCGTGGAATGACGCAATCAGCTGGGTTAAGTTCTCTGGGCAGCCGAACTTTAGGAGGATCTTCCACAGACCATTGCGGTTCACCGTGTCGAAGGCCTTAGTCAGGTCTACAAAGACCATGTGGAGCTCCTTGTTCTGCTCACGGCACTTCTCTTGCATCTGGCGTACGGCAAACACCATGTCACATGTTCCCCTGCCTGGGCGGAAGCCACACTGTGCTTCAGGGATGACTGTGTTGGAGACATGGTCAACCAGTCTGTTCAGTATGATGCGGGCGAAGATCTTGCCGGCGATGCAGAGGAGAGAGATTCCACGGTGGTTATCACACCGGGATGTTTTGTCTCTCTTCCGTTTGTAAATATGGACAATAGAAGCATCCTTGAAGTCCTGGGGGACCTCTCCTCTCTCCCAGATAGACTGGAACAGGGCGGTCAGCTTGTCTGTCAGCACCTCGCCTCCATACTTGTAGATGTCAGCCTGGATTCCATCTGCTCCTGGTGCTTTTCCTGACGTTGTCAGCTTCAGGGCCTTCTGGGTCTCGACTATGGTGGGAGGGGCAGCTAGCGAGTCATTGACTGGTAGCTGTGGGAGGGCTGCAATTGCCTCGTCAGATACGGATGAGTCCCTGTTGAGGAGGGTGTTGAAGTGCTCTGCCCAGCGGGCAAGGATGTCTTTCTTGTCGGTCAGGAGGGTGGTCTAGTCCAAGGCTCGGACAGGGCTTGATCCTGTGACTCTTGGCCGAAACACAGCTCGGAGACCATCGTGGAAAGTCTTCATGTCGTGAGCATCAGCAGCGGACTGAAACTCTTCGGACTTTCTCTCCCACCAGGTGTTCTTCATCTCACGCAGCCTCTTCTGTACGAGTTGCTCCTCTGTACAAAGCCGAGTGTGTCAGCTGCTGCTGTGTACACAACATCTCTGAAGGTGCTCCATACCTCTTCTACATCAGTCGATGCAGGAATTTCTTGGAGAGCTACTTGGATTTGCTGCTGCAGCACGTCCTTGGTGATAGGGAGGCGGTGGATGGTCAGCTTCCTAGGAGGTCTCTTCCTGCCTGGTTGAAGCTTGCGTGCAAGTCTGATGTTTATCTTGCTTCGTACCAGGCGATGGTCCGACCAACAGACTGCCCCTCTCATGCAGCGTGTAATGGAAACATCACCTTCTTCCCTCTGCCGGACAATCACATAGTCCAGCATGTGCCATTTCTTGGAGCGGGTATGCATCAATGTGTTCTTGTACTTGTCCGCTTGTTGGAAGAGGGTGTTGGTAATGGTCAGTCCATGATGCGCGCAGAGCCGCACAGCAGAAGCAGTCCGTTGGAGTTACACTTGCCAGTGCTGTGCTGTCCTAGGACTTTTGGCCACGAGGAGAAGTCCACGCCAACGCGGGCATTGAAATCCCCAAGGATGATCAGCCTGTCCTTTCTGTCTACCGCTGAAATGGTGCGGCTGAGCTCCTGGTAGAAAGCTTCTTTGATGTCATCAGGGTTGGTCATCGTCGGGGCATAGCAGCTGATGACTGTGGCGAAGCGATCCTTGGACAGCTTCAGACGCAGGGTCATCAGCCTGTCATTTATCCCACGTGGAAGGCTGTCAAGCTGCAAGTTTGGTTCGTATGGCAAAGCCCACGCCTGCGGTTCTTGGGATGCCATCTGGCTTCCCAGTGCAGTAGAAGGTGTAGCCCCCTCCAACTTCCTCCAGCTGGGTTTCACCCGCAAACCTGGTTTCGCTCAGTGCTGCTATGTCCACCTGGTAGCGATCAAGCATTTTAGCAATGAGCGCTGTGCGTCTTTCTGGTCTGTCGTCTCTGTCTAAGAGGGTGCGAACATTCCGGGCACCCAGAGTCAGGGCATGACTCCTGGTTCTTTTCTTTTGTTTTCGACCGATATTGTTGGATGTCCAAGTAGGTGCGGTTTCCAACTAGGCACTAGGTGAGGCAGACTTTATTTCGGGATCCTTTTATTTCCCCTTCCCATGTGGGGAGAGCAGTGCTGTCCCTAAAAAGGGCTGCTCTGACACTGTGGGAGGATACGGGCGCCGCATCTGCCCCAGTCTACGGCGGACGACCATCACCCGCGCGTTTGAACTCAAGCCGCACATTCAATAAAAATTTAATACGCTGCAATGTTTCAAGATACCGAAAGCTGTGGACAAGTCAACAACAAGAGTGTGTATCTGCATGTGCCTGGTACGTGCGTGGAAGGCTTGCTGAAGATGTCGTGCTGAACAGACCTCTCAAATCGATGTTCTCACCAATGTACAGTCTGCTCTTGGATGCCGCCAAGGAACGGTGTTTTTCCCCTTCCTTCCACAAAGCCCTGGCATCCGTCCAATGTCAGTCATGTTTTATGGCACCATTTTTATTCTCCGTAGAATTCCGCCTCGCAGTTACGGGGACCGGTTCTGTCTTTTGCTGCTGGCCACACACGGGACAGATGTTGACGCCTATTGTCTGAAGACAGACTGGACAGAAGCCATGTCCGCACGGAAGCAGCACTCCGTGTACGGCACCATCTGGCACCGCTGGCACCACCACAGAGGCTGCTGACGAACGTCACGCCTGTGGAGGTGGCGCAACCACTCTGCAACAGAAGATAACACACGTCATCGTAAAACAGAGATATGATGGTCAACGTTCCAGCACACACATTTTAGTTAGACAAATACTCGTTTTAGATGGTGAGCGGAATTATGACTTGGATCGATAGGTCAATGATATGTATGTGATAATAACCCTCTCTGCACCCCTTCCTACCTTCCCAACACCCCCGTTTCGATTTCGTTTTCGTTTTTTTCCTCGTGGACTGTAAGGATTGAACACAGTCGTCTTGACCTGTTTTCGGTTCACTCATGTTAGGACCTGTCATGGTCAATAAAGATGGCGTAGCGAACGGAAGTTGATGTATTACAATTGGTATCACTAATGTTAACCATGTCGTTAATTTTGTTGATATTACGAAAGTCATAACTGGAATCACTAATGTTAACCATGTATCTAAATTCTATCGACATTACCCGGCTGGACATGCAAACAGCTAGGTTTTGCTGTCGTCACATAACTTGTGACCAGGGACTGGAACCTCCGGACCCTGGCACTGACTCGGAAACAGCCCGAGACAGACAGACAGAAAAGCAGAGAGACCACGTCAGCATCGGTATGGATCAGGCCTTGGACACTAAAAATGTCGAACACTGACTAGTCAAGAGATACAGCAACGGATGTATCGTGGGCATTAAGAGGTCAGCAACAACACCAGACGTCAACCTGTGGGAAAGAACCAACCAGATTCCCTCCAGCAAAGACATCAGGAAAAAGGAAATGGTGTTGGACTGTCCACACCTTGTGCAAACCCCAAACATCTTCAACAAACACTGGAGTGGAACCTCGAGGCTGTTATTGTAATGTTCACATTGTTCTTGTGGTTGTTCTTATTCTTGTTGTGGTTGTCATTGTCGTCGTCGTCGTCGTCGTCGTCAATAAACAATGTTGACGTACAGGACATAGGGGCTGTTTATTTCTGTGGGGATGTCAGGCACTTACCTTCCATCAAGTCCTCCTGACACTGAACGATCACTGTCACACGTGGACGAAGATTCACATCAATGGTCTGCATCAGCATCATGACACCATGGGAATATGTGTGTGTGTGTGTGTGTGTGTGTGTGTGTGTGTTTGTGCGTGCGTGCGTGCCGTGCGCGCGTGCATATGTGTGCGTGTGTGTAGTGTGTATGTGTGTGTGCGCGCGCGTGTGTGTGTGTGTGTGCGTGCCAGTGCCGTGCGTGCGTGTGTGTGTGCGGCGGTGTGCGTGTGTGTAGTGTATATATGTGTCAGTGGGCGTGTGTGTGTGTGTGTGTGTGTGTGTGGTGTGTGTGTCAGTGTGTGTGTGTGTGTGTGTGCGCGCGCGCGCGCGCGTGCGTGCGGCCCGGTGTGCCAGTGTGTGCGAGCTTGCTTGCGCACGGCGTGTGTGTGTGTGTGTGTGTGTGTGTGTGTGTGTGTGTGTGTGTGTGTGTGTGTTGGGATGGTTGGTGTGGGTGGCGGGCTGAATGAAATGCCGTGTGACATGCTTTAAGGGAACTCGACAGTGAATAGTAATGATAATAATAATAAAAATAATAATAAGAGAGAGAAAAAGGGACTGAGACAGACGACTATATGCTACATTCTAGTATTATCTAATACACCCAGTATGAAGAGTGCTCTGAACATATATTTTAGTAAAATGAGTCATCTAAACAAAATATCAATATTAGGTCCAATTTGCCCAAATGATAAAGAGGATTTTGGAATGTATTTTTAGTTAGAATTATTTATCAAACTAAGTATACTATAAGCTGAAATTGGAGGGCTGTGGGCACCATTTGAACCAGTCACTGTGAGAACTTGACGAAGTTGAAATCAAGTCCCGGAATGCACTGACTCATAGATGACGTCTCTGGTCCCTGAACACAAGGAACATGGCATGGAGCAAGACGGGTCAGTTTCTCGGCACATCAGTCCGTCTTCAAGTTAAGCCTTTGGGTCAGATTATTTAGTCAGCCATGCCGCGGTTGATACAGATTGTGGATAGTACCACATAAACTGAGCCGCCGCAGCCCATTTTCATCTAGAATCTGTTTGATTTTAAGAAACCCGTCATTTTTGTGAATTTGTAAATTAAAAACATTCAGTTAATGTATTCAGCATGCGAGAGGAGTCATAGACACTACTGAGTGTTTGAAGGGAAACTGACAAACCGGGTTTGTCAGTTTAGTACGCTTGAGTTCAGTGCCGGAACTAAATGGTTGACTTCGAGTCAATTCACTGTCTCCTTTTGTAAACTAGTCAGAACGGTACAACACACGGGCCCCACTCCGAGTCATCCATCCGATGCAACATCACAACTATAATGCCGAGATATTTGTGTTTATGGTTCAGCCGGTTGAACTAAAAAGTCTCCCCAGTCCCCTGAAAACACCGTGACCACCTGTACCGTTCTCACTGTCTACCATCCACGGACTGACGTATATGGCAAGGGATATACGTTCGTGCTACCATCTCAATGAATTATTGACTAACACCTTGCCTGTCGTGATAACATGATTATATGACAGTACTGCTTCATCTTCTAGTGGTTATGCGTGCTGTGCGGCGAGTATGGCGGGCTTGTTTGTTTGCGTGTTTGCCGCGACGGTGTGCACACGTTTGTCACTTGTTTTTTGTTGTTGTTGTTGTTTTTTGTTTTTTTGTTTTTTTCTAAAAAATGTACTTCATCAGTTGATACATGTCATGCGTAGTTTTCAAGTCAGTTCAGCCAGCATCAGAGCCGGCACTGACTCAGTCCTCCCCGGCCGGGCACCGGCGTTTGTCCGTCTGGCCACTGGTGGGCGTGCAGACTACATCACCGTGAATGGTGTGAGAGTCAGTCAGGTTTATCATTATTATTCTCATTATCATTATCTCTTTTGCCTCCCTTCTTTGCCTTTCTGTGATATTCAACGCTTTACAGCCAAACATGTAAAACAGAGTCGTCAAACGAAATGTTGAAACAAGGAAAAAGAGGAAGTTTGGATGTGGTTGGGTAAATAGACGGAAAGCCGCTTCTTTTTCTCACCACAATCGTCACGCGAGAGGGCGCTGCAGTCTTAATCGAGGTGCGGGGTCTTTTCCATCAGCGCCATCTTACAAGGAGCAGTTCAGAGCAGAACAGTGACAGAAAATCATTTTAGACTTATCATTCGAACGTGTTCGCTAAACCAAACATCAGCATGGGCGGAAGAGAAGAACCCGGGTATGTATTTTCACAATGATTTTGTTGAACATGTTTTTGACAATGCATTATTTTTTACAATAAAATGTTTGTTCTGAATCCCATGTCCATCGACCCCATGACGCTGCAAAGAGGGGAGAGTGACGCCGGCGTTGTTGGCGAGACAATGGCATTTAATTCATAGAACGTTTTAGTGCTTCATTTATCCCGATTCCAAGGATTATTATTCATCGTGGACATATTATTGGTGTTCCAATCGACATGCGTTGATATACGGTTGTTAAACGAGCCTTAGTTCAAATTTAAGGGCTGATACCACGTGGTTCAGTTCTGTCACGAACTGACAAAGGGAATTTTAAACAGCCCCGTGTTCCACTGTTGGCTGCGCTCCCATTGGCTACCCCCACCCCATTATTGCAAATTGAATATGTACTTTGTATCGCATTCTTCATTCTTTGTAATGTGAAATTGTTTAAAAGTGTGTGAGTGAGATGGTGTGTACTGACTGCAGTTTTCCGTGGAAATTCATGACTGTTTTAGATTTCATCCTGCAATGGTGAAATGCTGATTTATGCTGGTTGCTTTGGATTGTAAATTTTTACATTAAGGTCCAATTAATGTTGAAAAATAGAAATGAGCAAAGTATGCAGCTGAAAGACAACATTGTCATAAGATTCAGATTTACAGTCAATTGCAACAGTCTCTGGTTTCAGTCTGATGTCACTGTTGTAGGCAAGCACTTTTTACTGCTGTGTGGTAATCAAATTATTCACGGTAGCAATGTCTCAGGAAAGCCGAAGATACCCTAAATGTACACCGACAGCATATTGTGTTGACCTGTTCTGGTCTCTTCTTTGTATGTGCAGGAGATCAAATACACTTAAGATAACATTTGTGTAAGTACATTTAAGGTTGTGAAGTACTTAAGATTTTGGGAACATGAGCATACAGTGAAAATGAAATATGGCTGCTTAGATGATGATAAAGAATTGGTTATAACATGTGCTCTTGGGTATCTGGTTGGAGCTGTTTTAGTTATTACGGCCATACTGTTACACGAAATAAATGGTAATGAGTGAGTTGCCCATAAACACTGAAGGAATCTGATTCAGCTTTGTTTGCAGAATGAAGAGATTTTGTTCTGAACCCTGACAAAATCTTTGACATCAGACAGCCTCCTTATTGATCCATGATGTGGGAGATGATTTCTCCAGTTGGAATGTTCTATGTGTATTATCTACAACAGATGAGTTCCGGTTTGACAGTAAACCGCTAATCTGGTGCTGTATCATGCTAGTTTATGAGCAGTGTTGGCTTTCAGTGCAGCTGGATTTGTTTTCCAACTGAACACATGTTTTTTGGTAACACCTGATTGAAATCAGTATCAGAAAAATAACAGTAATGATTTCTTGCTTTTAGATATGAAACGTGACTGCATTGATGCTGTGTGTCACCATCAGTTCATCATGGTTCTGAAGTTACTTTTTGAATTTTACCAAATAGATCAGAATTTTGTATAATACAAAGTGCACTTTATTCTGTTTTTCTTTTTGATTTCACATAACGTGGCTGACTGATGCAGAATTTGGCAAGGGTCTGATTCCTGTCTGTGCAAAATATTTCCCCCATTCTAAATTAAGAGTGAAAACCACTTTAACAATGACATTTCCCCTGAATGTTGCAGAAAAATCTTTGTGGGAGGTCTCAGCTGGGACACAGATCAAGGTAAGTAATGCATGTCATGATAGTATGTGTTTCTGGTAAAGTTTGTGTTTGAGTAACCAGTCTTTAAAAAGTTGAGAAAGTCTTTGGGTCAGCTTACATAACCATTATCTTCTGTTAAAAAATAAGGCTTTATTTCCTAGTCTTGTCCATGTATTACACATGAGTGTGCAATAGACTGCTGGCGAGCTGAGTGGCTATTTGAAAAGAGTAAGCAAGAAAGGTAATCAAGAGAGGCAGAATGTATGAAACAGCAGGCTTCTTTTTCTTCCTTTTTTGCTAATGCTTTTGTTTGTTTTTTGTGCTTACAATAGCTCTTCATTGTTCAGTTTTGTTGTAGTGATGGAGACTATCAACTGAAGAAATGGAGGACAGCAAGTTCGCTACTTTTGCCTTTGTTGATTGCCTTTGACATTGCTCACAATTTTGAGTGAAAGTTAGATGGTATTCTCAAGATCCAAGATGGCTGCAGAACTCATCGGTGATATATTGGGCACAGAGCTTTTGAGACTTGAAGTTATGATTGAAGGTAATGATTGATTACAAGATTTTTTTTTTTTTATTTTTTTTTTACCTGTTCGTCTTTTCCTTCTAATCATTTACTTTTTCTGTTTTGTTCCAGATTCTCTTCAAGGATACTTCAGTCAGTTTGGAGAGATAACAGATTGTATCGTGATGAAGAACCCCCAGACTGGCAAATCCAGAGGCTTTGGATTCGTTTCCTTCAAGGACCCCTCCACAGTTCAAGTCATTTTGTCATCCAAGAACCATGTCATAGATGGTAGAACTGTACGTATAGACATTTTACACTTTTCATTGAAAAGAAATAAGAAAATTGTATGATCATGCTTTCGGTGTGGTCAAAACACCAGACTTAAGTTACAGCCTCATGTACTTATTTTTATGCAAATTTTCCAGCATTACTATCATGGTCAAAAGACTTTGAGAAACATGGCTGTTTTGATTGATTTTTGCATTTTAGGGAGAATTTGATTCGATGTTTTTTCATTGTTTTTGAAAGTGATATTTATTTGGTGTGGTTATATTGAACAGACACTGTATATATGGCAGGTAGTACTGAAGCACTATTAAAGAGATATGGGCCATTGTTTTTCTCATTTTTGTGTGTATTGGAATTTGTCAACGATGATAAGATAAAAAATATATACAAGATAATTGACTACAATTCTAGTTATGCACATCTGATGTGGGTTTTACAGACTGGCATTGAAATTTCCTTTGTATGAGAATTTCTTCATTTAAAACTCCCAAGAAATTTTTATAACCCAATACAAATAAATGGTAACTGAATTAAACAGCATGTTTCGGTTGATCTTTGAAAAATTAATATTCTGTTAGGATGTTAAGTGTTTCCCTTTTAGCCTTCTATTGAAAACATGAAAGTTTTTATTTTAAAATGAGAAATTTTATATTTTGAGAATATTTAATGTTGATGGTTCCATTTTCTGTTCAGGTTGATGCAAAGGCCTGCAATGCAAGGGGTACAACACCAAAGGTATGACAGTATAGGATAGTTTTTAATCTGCAGAATAACTTAAAAGTAAGCTTGTTATTAAAGCATTCATGTGAAAGATATGAACTGTTGTGTAACATGCAACACGTTTTCAGTAGATGGCTTTGGTCAGTGTACACTTCTGCTTTCCAATGCGTGTGTGCGTATGCGCACACACATACACACACACACACACTCTCTTGGTATGTACGTACGTTACAAGCTTGTGTGCCAGTGTTAAAAACTGTTGCTGTGCTGTTGAAGCTAAAATTTGGAAATGGATTTTAGTGTCAAGAACCACACTGCTTTGCAGAAATGAATTACAAAGTGAAGTTGCTTCCTGTGTAACATGATTGTGAGTGAATGGGCACAAACATACACACACACATACGCTTGGTATGTACGTACGTTACAAGCTTGTGTGCCAGTGTTAAAAACTGTTGCTGTGCTGTTGAAGCTAAAATTTGGAAATGGATTTTAGTGTCAAGAACCACACTGCTTTGCAGAAATGAATTACAAAGTGAAGTTGCTTCCTGTGTAACATGATTGTGAGTGAATGAGCAGTGTAAGATATCTTTCTGCCTATTGAAACTAGATATGCAGAATTGTGAGTTTAAGATGGATTTCACAGATACAGGAAATCTTAAAAAGAAGACCTATTCAAACACAGTAGAGAAGCCTGTTTTGTCCATTGATTGCAAGCAAGTTTCAGGTTTGATAATGGATCCAGGTTTAGTTTCACTCTTGATAGTAACTACATGCATGGGTACTTCATTACATGGGTACTTTATCAGAAGTTTCTACTGGTGTTCCAGATGCAGAATAAGTTTGGAGGAGGAATGACAGGAAGAACAACAAAGATCTTCATTGGCGGTCTGCCAAACAATGTGGGAGAGGATACTATCCGTGACTGCTTCTCACGATTTGGCAGTGTAAGTTGGAGTGTTATGATCTTATGATCCCCTTTTTTTTTTTTTTTTTTTTTTTTTTTTTTTTTTGCTATGTTGATTATTTTGATTTTTTGTCTTAGAGATGTGGGTGGGGATGGTATTGAAAACACATGCAACCTCCTTTCCCCCCAACCTCTCCCCTGCACCCCACACACAGAATTTTTTTTTTATTGCACAGGACCGCATGAATGCGGCTGTATTATCTGATCATTGATATAATTCTCCTTAATTCAAATAAAAAAATTCAGCTTTTCAAAATTTCCCTTTTTTGGTGGGATGTGTAGCACATAATCGTTGAAAAGGATGTATTTTTACGTTACCTCTGTTTCTCCTTTTGTTTTTTTTTGGTCTAATCCTTATGATGTACATGGAATCATTGCATATGTTTGCAGGTGACAGAAGTGGTGATCATGTATGATCATGAAAAAGGAAGATCACGAGGTATGAACATTTTTTATATTAGGTGTGGAAAGCAAATCTTGACAAATTGGCTTTATAAATCAAAGTGCATAGAGCTTCAAGAATATGCTCTATGGCAGGATATCTCAATTTACTTGTTATATTAATCATCAGTATATTTACTTTATTAAGTTTTTAAGCTCCTGTTGCAGTAATACTGTATAATAGGTAAAAGAACTCGTACAAATTCAAATTGGATGGTCACAAAGTGACAGATATCAAAATGCTTCCCACCCACCCTGTGTGCCTGGCTACATCCCATTTTCTTTTTGTTATCTGGTTATTTTTTACCACCATTTTAGCCACCACTCGAGCTTGTGTGAGTTTAGGATGGAAAAAAGGTTGAATAAAAATTGATATGGCAATTGACAGGTGCAGTAGCTGAGTGGTTAAAGCGTTGGACTTTCAGTTTGGGGGTCCGGGGTTTGAATCTCGGTAACGTCGTCTTGTGGGTAAAGGGTGAAGATTTTTCCGATCACCTAGGTCAACATATGTGCAGACCTGCTAGTGCCTGAACCCCCTTAGTGTGTGTACGCAGATCAAATACGCATGTTAAAGATCCTGAAATCCATGTACGCGTTTGGTGGGTTATGGTACAAGAACATACCTAGCATGCACACCCCTGAAAACGAAGTATGGTTGTATAACTGGTGGAGTGAAAACGGTCATTCATGTAAAAACCAGTGCATGTACATACGAGTGAAAGTAGGAGTTGAAGCCCACAAACGAAGATACAGCAGAGTTTAAGTTGTAAAATCCAGATGGACTAGTATTTCAAGCAGATAAATGCTGCATTTCTAGATAATGGCATATTCCAGATCTGTTATAAAGGTTGTGTCTGGAAAGCAGTCATTTCTTTTCTCCCGTCTTTATTTAGTATGAAAGTCATTAAATCCGATACCATTGTCCATATTCGGGTGTAGAAACTTTTAGAGATTTTTTTTTCCCATTTAGACCAGTTGCTCATTATATTCTTCGCTGATTCCATACTGCAAAATCATGATACTCCTTCAGTAATTTTTAGACAGTGGTGGAAGATGTACAGTGGACATTGCCAGTATGAATGAATAAAGTAGGTGAAGGAGTCTGTTATGTGGGTATTCAAAATGACTGTTTTCCTGTCATATGGTATATAAATATTCCAAGTGAAGGATACTGCAGAGGCATTTGTTTCTAGTACACTATTTCCTGTATCTGCAATGTAATGATCTGGTTGTTTCTTGGACATATCAAGACATATCACATAAAATTATTACAGTGGTGTGTCCAGTATGTTGTGCTCAAATAATTATGATTGTTTATGTTGTAAAATAATGAAATGATTAAAATATCCTTTGTTAGTTTACTGATACTAGAGTTTAAAAAGAAAAAGAGGAAGGTATTATGTGTTGCTATTGATAAGCTACATTTATCTATGATATGTTGACATATATGCTGTATATTGCAAGTATTGTCTTGTGAGGGTTGGTTTAGATATGGTTAGTCCATCTAAAATGTATGGACTTTATTGTGATTACATATATAAGTTGATGGTGTGCATATAAGTATTACCAAAGTTTTTCATTAGTTATGATTACATATTTAAGTTGTTGGAGTGCGTATAAGTATTACAGTGCAACGTTTTTACTTCATGTGTGTTGCATGCACACTTCCATTTGGGTACATGTTGAAGAGCAGTTGGTATATTATAAGTTGACACAATCTTGTGTCAGTAACTTTTTGGTTTATATTGCTTACTGTTCTGATGATGCGATCTATTCCGGGGTGTGCCTCTGGTTTGCTATTGCCCTGATTGCTGGAATTGGCTCCATATATGATGAAAGTTGAGCACACGCTCAGACATCACACAGCATACATGCCATTGAGCAAACCCAGTCCAGTGTTCTATCTTGATGAAACTGGATATAGACAGTGCTGCTGTCACAACCACCTATCTTAAAAACTTGAGTTTTAATCATTTTCATTATTTGTGCAGATCGGGCTGGCCATGAACAGCTGAATAATTTTGTGTTTGTGATTGTATTACATCTTTGTGTGTGTGTCAATGTGTGAAATTTCAAAGCCTGACGAAACTTGTGATGGTCATAAAAAGAAATATTAATGGGTTTGTAGATCTGAATTACCTGGGATATGTAACGGGCTGTTACTGACCATTTAGATGTTCCTGGCTAAAATTCTTTGCTAAACATGCCAGGACAGTTGTGGGGAATAAGAAGAAATGTGTTCAGCTAGTTTATATGGACATGTAATCACTTCTATTTGAAGATCTTTTTTGTTAATAGACCAGAATAAGCATTGTGTGGCAAGATCATTAATACATTTACAGATTTGAAATCTGGCATGGCCAGTAAAGTTATTCAGTACTGTGAACCATGACTAGATTTATTGCACTTAGTTTCATCACATCATTACTTTTAACAGTTTGGTGGGGGTAGGGGTGTCCATGATTGTTTTTCCAGCAGATGCCAGTTTACCATTGATAGCTAAATGTGTTAACGGTCATGATTAATTGAAAGTTGTGTTTATGCTGACCTCTTGATCTGTGAATTAAATGTTGCCAGCACAGTTGTGATTGAAAATAAACTTGCATAACAAACCTGAGAATAAGTTGAAAGTAAATACTGCTTAATTTGAAACATGGACGATATTTTTTCTTGCAATTTATATGTCGTCAACTGGTAGGTTTTGCTGGAGGCATTTTATATTTTTGTTCATTTTAGTTCCATGGTGGTGGTGGTCCTTATTATAACAAATACTTGTAAAACCAGAACATACAAGGAAAACCCCAACATAAGATAGTTTGTCAGTATGAATTAAGTATACATGTTTGTCCATTATGCAGGCATGAAAAAGTGAATAGCTGTTCGGTGCTTTGTCTTCAAAAGAATCTGAAATCGATGAGAGGGACACTAATCTTATAGTTATATGTAGTGTAGTACAAAACTATGAAATTTCAGACATGGTCTTGTTTCCAATGTAAGCTTGTAAAAGTGGATGTGTGAGTACATCCTTTTCTCTCTTTTTTTTTTATTTTTAAAATTTTTTTTAACACATTGACTGCTAAACCTTGTGGAAATTAAATTAATGTGGCATGAATTAAGACCTCATCTTGAGCACTTGCAGGTTGTGATTTTGTTTTTCTGAACAGAAACTATGCCGTTTCAAGGGGAAGTTGTCTAAAGTATGGTAACAGATATCCAGACCTGTAACCTCGATCTCAGGCAACAGCCTTTTACTGACGAGCACACTGAACCGCAGCAATCAAACGTTTAAAGTAGTAAAACTTTTCATGGCTGCATTATGGTGGTTCTACTGCATGGGGCAGGCTGGCAGTATAGAGGGGAATATTTAATGTTGGGAAAGGAAGACAAAAGAGAAGTAGGTTGTAAGAAAATTAAGATTTTGTCTTTGATAGGAAAGTCTGTTCCTAAATGTCCGTATGTTATATATTGCTTTTATTTGCAGGCTTCCAAATGTTTGTTACTTGAAAGAACCTGAGATATTGTTTGTGCTGTCCCAATATTGTTCGTTGATTGCTTTGTATTTTTTAATTACACTTATGTTTTGATCATTCTTATTGGCTGTAGGGTTTGGTTTTTTGACTTTCGACAATGAGGACAGCGTAGAGCAAGCGTGTGCGGAACATTATGTGGACGTCAATGGAAAACAGGTTACTTTTTTCACATCTGCGTTTGCCTCCTCTCACATGAGGCTTGTTTTAAAACAAAATTCCAGCAAGGAAGGCACCACAAGGGGAATGCTAGCGTCAAATATTGGAAAGCAGCACAGACAGTCTCCTGTTAATGATTATTTGTGAAACAAATAAATAGTTAACACCACTTACTTGTTAACTGAAATTATATAAATTTCCATATTTTGGTTTATAATAATTACTTGTTATTGAAATTATGTCAATTATTTCATTGTTTTGGTTTATCCGTAATTAATGTTCCAGTATTTGGAAAATTAATTAGCCCGGATGTTTGTTGGTTTCTATATCTAGTTTACTGTAAATATATACATATGAAAATATGTAATTATCGATAATGGTGATAAATCACCCAGAATATTGCTATTAAAATTGATATAAGGAGAAAAGCTGCATTAAGTATAGTAATTAAGTTTGACTACACAACATCCCCTTTGTGGCTATTGCGCTCTCCTGAAGGATTTCCTATGACTGCTTTTGTTTGTTACTGTTTTGTTATGAATGATCCAGTACGATACACTCAGAAACAACTCTAAACCCTGACCAAGCTTGTGCAATCTGCCAGAGGTTTGATTTTTTTTTAGGTATTTTCTTCTTTGTTAAAAGATTATTTCAGTGGTTATCACACCTGTTCTGAAAATTGTCGTTCATTGTTCATTTCATTTTCTCTTTTTTTCTTTTCTTTTTTTTTTTTGTCCACATGAATTTTTGTCTTTTGCTGATAACTTTTTCACAGATTCCTGTAGTCATCCAATTCTTGAAGTCCTTACAATTACGTCTTTAATACTGAGTTAAGACTTACTGTACTGTGACACACTGGTGCAAGAAAAGATAAGCTGATATAATTATATCTTTGTCTTATTTAATTAACACATACACATAAATTGTGTACAGTTTAGATTGGTCATATGTACACATTTGATTATTAAGCATTTTTTCCTCCTTACGTAAGTTATCTCAGCAATACACAACAGCTTGGTCGCGGTTTAATAAAATGCAGTCACAACACATTTCTGTCCAGACCCGAGATTTCTGTGAGGAAATCTAGGGATGTGGAGGGAAAAGTGTTGAACATAGCTGACATCCTGTGTACTGTGTGTGTGTGTGTTTACTGTTTTTGATCTTGTTTGCGCAGTAACAAAGTATTAGTATACCTTGTATCGTAAAGAAAGAAAAAGTTTTAGCAGTGATGAATTGTCTTATGTAATTGCTGTCCCATTGTGTCAGTGCACACCTGTATTCCACTGGGATGAAATCTCCACCACAGCTGAATGTTTCCAACAGAAATTGTAATTAACTACCTGTGCAGTATTGTTGACCCTGAGATTTTTTTTCCTTACTTTCCAAATGATGTAACGGGGCATCATGCTGATAATGTTCAGCTCATGAAATAAGCTATATTGCCAAGCACTGCTGTAGTTAAAATGATTCCTTAAAAATCATTGTCATTCTGAAAAAAGTGAAAGTATGGTGGAGATTTCATTTCTGCTGTAAACAGTTTCATTTCATGTTTACTTCTTTCCATTGGTTAAACATTTTAAGTCCAGTATTGTGAGAAAGGCTACTTTGTATACTGTGCAAGTACACTGTGTCCAAGTTCATTCATGAAATTAGAATATTAGTGCTAACCTCAGTAGAAATCTGAATGAAGCAGCACTACATGTCGCACAATTAAAAAATTTTGAGGGACAATAGTATATTATGTAGCCTGTAATTGTTAAGGTATATTTAATTTGTGTGTGACTCAGAATTTTTTAATTTATTTTCATCATTAAAATGTTAGGAAAGCATTTTATGTATTTAGGCCAGATTTTTTGCACCTTGAAGTGGAATCTGGTCCTTAGAAAGGAAAAAAAAGTTATGGTTGGTAAGCCCATGTTCTGTAATTTGGCCGTCTGTGGTGTCAGCCAAGTTTCTTTCATTGAAAATTCTGAGATTTGAATAGTGTCATTCATAGAAGTGCTGTACTTCATAAAGCAGCCAGTGTTGTACAACAGCACTTTAATGGCATAAAACCTTTCTCCATGTTAACAGCTCCAGCTAGTTTGATGGCTAGTAAACAGTATACTGTATGTCACCTGTGTCCCCTGAAAATAGTTCAGGTACCCTTTCTTCCAGTTAAATATATGTCAAATAGTAAATAGTTTGAAATGTTGATCTGTTAAAATGATATATCGAGAAAACGGACTTCATCATTAAACTAATATGATAGTATTAAATATAAGATGAGTGTAGTTATCTTTCAACAGTTGAATCACTTATAGCTTACAGTTGTTTAACATGAGCACTTAAAAAGATGGTAAAGATAAAATAGTGAACTTGGACAGGTGGTCAAGTGTTTAACATGCATGAAGTTTGTGTGCGAGTTGAATTTACTTGAGAAAAATATAGTTTGACATGTTTATTAAATATCAGAACTGTTTTGTTGGTCATTTTAGTTTACTTTTCTTCCCTCTAGTTTTGCTTTTAGATTTTCATTGTATGACTTTACCATTTTTTTTTTTTTTTAAAATTTTAAATCATAGATATTGTGTATCCTACATATTCTTCACCTGTCTTTGCAGATGTTCACCATATCAACCCTTTTTAAAAAATAAAAAAAATGTTTTAACATCTGACAAAGAAAAAATATTGTTTACCTAAAGGACAAATTGGTAAAAGAGTTAGCACAGAATAAAATGGAGGAATAAGACACTGACAATCAAAAACGAAGAGCATGAAAGACATTGGTGAACATGTGCATGGATGAAGCAACGTGCTTACATTAGGCAGGAGGAGGTTTGTGACCCTGTGGACTTCTGTGGCAGGTTGAGTGCAAAAAGGCAGAGCCCCGAGGCGCTGGCGGACGTGGTGGTGGTAATGTTGGCCGTGGGGGTGGCCGTGGTGGAGGTAATGTTGGAGGGTATGGAGGTGGACCTCAGGGCTGGGGTCAGGGAGGCCCTCAAGGCAACTGGAACCAGGGCTGGGGAAACCAGGACGGCTACAACCAGCAGGGCTGGGGGAACCAACAGCAGGGCTGGGGGAACCAGGGAGGCTACAACAATGGATGGCAAGGTAATCAAACCATTATTTCTGTATCATGTCTGAGTGCTAAATTACACACTCCATATTCTAGGTATTCAGCTGTTTGTGTTTGGAGCAGTATAGAAAGTATGGATAGGAACAAATGGGAGTGGCTGTCTGGTGGTAGTGTCCATCTAAGAAGTGTCCTGGGTTTGATTTCAGCAAGGCCAGGACTTTGACCCCCCCTGTCCCCACCCCCTGCGCCCCCCCTCCCTACCCTTATAACTTGACCTTGTGTTATGGCCTGTGTTGATCTTGCAGAGAAGATGAAAGTGCTCCTCATGCATTAAAAAACCCACAGCAACAGCAAGTTGTCCCTGGCAAAGTTCTGTAGAAAAACCTACAAACATATGAACACGCACATGCAGACATTGATGTGAAGTGCTGAAAGTCTTGGTAAGAATTCCAAAGAAATCTGCTGTGGTTGAAGTATACAAAGCAAAAAGATATCAAACCTCCAACAATTTGTATTATTCACAAGTATAATTTATGTGCAAGTGAAATGTTCAGTTGCACTAGCATATCTGGTCATGCTTAGTTTCAGTCTGGTGCCCTTTTCTCACTGGTATTTGGCTGTCCAAGCTAATGATATACAGGTTTAGGAAGAATTTGTGTAAGGTTTGTTTGAACTGCTCCCCATCCCAAATTCCACCGTTCTTGTACTAGACTGCAGTTTCTTTGAGGGAGGATGTCGCCATGTTTCTGGTTGTCCCATCAAACTGGTTTTCTGTAAATTTATATGTGATGTGCTATATGGCTAGGAACAACACAAACTGAAACATTTACATACATGCACTGGGTGACAATAATAATTTCTAAGCAGTTTACTTTCAGTATATGGAAAGTGATGAGGATTTCAGAAAATGCCACACCCCTTGTAACAGTACAAAATCTTGTAGGTGTTGTGGCAGTGTTGAAAAGGTTCTCGCTGTTTTTGAGAAGTGGTATTCCATCAGGTATACATAGTCTCATTTCCTGTGTATTTATGGTAAAAAGTATTGGTTTATCATCACCCAAATAATACAGGCGTTTCTATTGAGTGATAATGGAAATAACATGATTTTGGTTGTGTTTAGTTGATGTATGTTTGAAACAATTCATGAGGAATGATCAATTGGTCAGGGATGTATGTGATGGCTACTGGAGTGGAAGGGTATGGCGCGGGTTTGAGGGCTGTGTCCATTCCACTGACTGGGCCCAGTGTGGGCTGCGGGGATGGAAGCACTAACAAAACTGATGCCTGTTCTCTGACTCAGCCTTCAGGTCTGTTGGCATGCTCTGCGTGTTGGGTGCCTTCAGTTTTCAGTTGAGTTGTCACCACCCCACCAGGTTGAAGAAACTGGGTGCATGCATTGCTCAGTTCGGATTGTGAAGCTGGAGACAAATATTGACTGCCACTTTCCACAATCAAGTTTTCGGATTGGAATGTTTTTTTTATGCTTGTGTACTTCTTGGATTGATGCTTGCTCAATTACAGTGCATGGTGGTTTTCAGCTGAAACATTTAGATCTGGCCCCAGTTCAACAGCATGCTTATTGAAAAGTTCTTGTTCTTTGTTATGGTCATTCACGCATATTTCAGAGAAGTTTCTGAAGGGTCATCAGTAAAGAATGGGGATATATCAATAAAGGAAGTGATTGTGTAAGATTGTATTGTTGCTTCTGTTATCCTCCATTAATTTTTTTAGGGTTGATGCTTTTGTACTGGCACGCTCATGGACACAGACTCTAAACTAACTTCCATTCAATGCATACGCATAAGTCTGCAGACAGTTTTCTGATTCCTGCACCCTCAGTCAGAACTCAACAATACTAAAAAGTAACCAGTCACTGACAAGTAGGAATTTTCATGTGTGCATGAACTGGAGCTGCTTCCTTTTAGCTATCCCTCTCTAGTCGTACCAATCCATACTTTCACCCCTGACTCTACATCACTGAAAATAAAAGGGACTAACTTGTATAAACTTGCACACATGCACAAGTAACATTGGTTGTTGGGATGCCCTACCAAATGACACATTCTCTCTCTCTTATCTTTTTGCCATACACTGTGATCACTTTCTTTGAAATCTTAACTTTTTGGAGTGGTTTCCATTTTGTAGTGTGATATTTTTGATTTGTGGTTGGCTTCAGCTTGGTCACAGAACAAAGGTATTATGTTCGTAACATCTGATTTCCTGGTGTGGAACAAGTTTTCTACACCTGTGCTTGATTTCAGTTGGATCATTTCACTTGGAGATCAGCAGAACCAGTCATGGCTAGTATGCCATTTGAATATGATTTCAGGGAGTTGCAGGCAGACTGGCCCATGATTGAATGAATATTGCCCAAGCCGCTGAATTAATGTTCCCATGCTTGCTTTTACCTTCTGTGTGAATTTTGCTCCCAATTTTTGCAGATGGCATGTTCGATGATATGCATTGATCTACATTTTCCCGTCTTAACAACTGTTTCTGATTTTGGCTGCAGTCGTTTCTGAATTTTAGATTCAAGGAAAACCGGCAAGAAGACTAAAGCATTCAGTCTTACAGGTCCAGGTGGCCCGCAAGGCATGGGAGGCCCACAAGGAATGGGAGGACCACAAGGCATGGGAGGCCCACAAGGGATGGGAGGCCCACCAGGCATGGGAGGCCCACAAGGAATGGGAGGCCCACAAGGCATGGGAGGCCCTCAAGGCATGGGAGGCCCCCAAGGCATGGGAGGCCCTCAAGGCATGGGAGGCCCTCAAGGAATGGGGGGCCCTCAAGGCATGGGGGGATACGGTGGTTACGGACAGTATGGACAGCAAGGTGTGTACTGCATCGTTGGACAAATTCTTCACGATGCCAGTAATATATGCAGACAACTTTACCATGTTTTAAAACAGTTTTCTGGGAATATTTTGCTCCAGAGGATATGCTGTGAGAATTACTTTCCAAAAGACTCCACACATGCATTCAGGCCAAAAAGCCATTTTGTGTAAGCATGACTGCAGTTGAATAAATTTGGTCAGTGCATAATGTCCCAAAAAGCCATATTTGAGTTAGAATAGACACACCTGAATTTTCGATATTATTATAGAATAAAAAAAACAAAAAAAGTGCTGTCCTGTTGCTATGACATTGATTCCGAGTTCGACATCCACTTTGGAGAAAATTACACATTGAGTATGAAAATATATAAAAGAAGCATCACCTTTTCTTATCTTTCCTTTTTTCATTACTTTGTGAACATAATTTTTACCATCTGGGGGTTGTAGAAAAAATTGACAGAACATTGTGTATCCTAGTGTCAACATATATTACTAGTTACTTTTTTTGTTTTGTTTTTCTCCCCCCCTTCCCCTCCCCAACCAACCCCAATAACTTAATCATGTCAACTTAGAGTCTTAAAGTGCTTGGTTGGTGGGTGATGATGATAATGGACATTTTTAATGCACTCTTCCTCCATAGCACAGGGGCCGAAGCACTAAAAAAAACGCACATCATGTAGTGATAGGCGACTCAGAGGAAAGCAATCTGTTTTGGATTTTTATGTTTTGTTTTTAAAATAGTATGGACAATGTTTTTTGGTTGTTTTTTTTAATGGACAATATAAACGAGTTGGTTTCTTAGATACTAACATGATTATTATATTCTTGCTTAGAGAATAAATAAACAGTGCCTAGGGTAGGCTAGCAACAATTGACTTAATTGAAATCAATTGGTTTCTGTATAATGTAAAATTGTCAAGACAAGACCGAATGTGAAAAATACAAAAGCACAATTTCATAAACTCCAGATGAGGAAAACGAGAGAAATTCCTTGACACACACTGGATTTGGAAGGAGTGGGGGCATGAGGATCTGAAAATGATTAGGTGCATTAGCATCATGGATCAGGGGTTTGGGGAAAAAAAAAGGGGGGGGGATGAAAACTGCAAGAGTGGATGTATACTGATGGAAAGAACTCAGAGCATATTCTTCTGACCTGGTTTTGCAGGACGGATCAGCTTCAGAGGATCCGAATCCTGTCTGCTACCATGAACTGATCAGTTTGAAAGGTGCCAGTATATTTATGAATGTTGACTCAATTATGATCCACTTTGCCCCAGAGAAGCAAATGGCTAAAGTGTGTTGGATGGTTTCAGGTGGTCAGGGAGGGCAACAAAACATGAACTATGGGGGAGGATACGGCCAATACCAGCAGCAGGGTAAGCTCACTCTTTCTCTTATTTATGCTCTGCAAGATAATTGCCATCAGTTGATTTCGTGTAGGTAAATTATTTTCCCTTGTCAAATTCACTTCTACTTATGTTCAATAACCTAAAACACAGGTACTTTTTTCGTTTTTTGTAAAACAGTACCCTGCTGTTCCGTATTACTAACTAAAATGAAGTGTTCGGGAAATTCACCTGTGCTATCCAGAGAATGTTGGGTAAGATGTCACAAAATAGTCTGCTGTCAGTTGGGCCATTGGCTTTGCGGTTGTTCTGCCACAAAATCATTTCACTACATTGAAATCTGAGCTTCATCAGAAATGAGGCAGTCATATGTAATTGCACAAGTGAACATGTTTCCTGAGAAAATGAAAAAGGTTGAAATTCAGATTCTTCAGGGAGAGAGGAAAAGGTGTAATGTTCGGACATACCATTCTTTTTGGTAGCCCAGAGTTAATATTGTGTTAAAAAATTAGAGATGTAGCAGTGCAATTTTGGAATGTTACACTTGCATTCCAAGTGTTATGTACAAAATCCCATTGAACACAGTTACTGGATGACTTGTGGAGTTACGTTCTGGTTCTGGGTTTCAGGCGGTGGTGGCTACGGCGACAACCAGCAGGGAGGTGGAGGCTACGGAGGCCAGCAAGGTGGCTATGGCAGCCAGCAGGGCGGCTATGGGGGCAACCAGCCCAACAACCAGGGTTCCAACCAGGGAATGGGCGGGGGTTACCAACAGCGACAGGCACCTGGAAACACTGGAGGCGGCGGTGGACGAGGGAGTGGGTCACAGAACTACCACCCCTACAGTCGATAAAGGAATACTTTGTCTTCATCGTCATCCTGTGTATCATGGAAATTTGTGGATTCTGACAGTGGGATGAAAGCAGACTTTCACTGAATATGTGTGCTCATCGCTTTTTTCTTTTTTTTTTCCTTTGATTTTTTTTCCTTCGTTTTTTGTTTTGTTTTTTTTGTTTTACTTGAGGGTGGGTAGATGAGGAACTGGATAATTGCACACATGATGGACAACAAAGACGAGATGGGATTATAGGGCTGTTAGTACTAGCTCAGCAATTTGTTGGGGTAGAGAGGGGTTTTTTTTGTTTTTTTGGACAGGTGCACATCAGTTCATTTGTCATCTTACTTTTATCAAGTTTTTAATTGACTGGTTATTGGGAGGGTATTTTTGGAGGTATGCATGGGATACTAACCCTGGAAACACACTGAAGGCAGCTCAGTTTCCTGTGCACAAGTCATGTCTCCTTCATGTTCTAAAAAATGTCCTTTTATTTTGCCATTGTAACATCATAGTTGAGTGAATGTTGTCTGTTCGGTTAATAAAACTGGAAGAAATATATTGACATGTGTTCAGTTTGTGTTCTCATAGAAAGATAGCATTCTGTTGGATTTAACATTGATTTCAGATCTGTTAGGTAATTAAAATCTTGAAGAAATTGACAAGAGATATCAGGTATGTACAGAGTAACTGAAATGCATATGAATTGTCTTTCTGGATATTACATGGATTTGAAGCCATTGGTTAGCCATTGATCATTTCAGTGATGGTAGAATCGTAGGTGAAGAGGGGATGGGGGGGACTTTAGGAAAACAACCAAAAAAAACACCAAAACACAATGTAGTATTCATTCTGAAAAGATCTTGAAACACTACAAAAGCAGGCAAACTTTCCAGTCACAATTGTGGATTTCTGGGCTATGCAGTGGCCAAGAGAAAACTATTGTGACAGAATGAAGTGTCAGACCAAAGCTGCAATTGTCACTGTTCATTCTAGAATTTCTAAGAACATTCCAAGGACCCGCTTGATAAACATGCTGTGTCCTTTCCATTTTCAGTGTCAGGGATGCATACTTATCAAAAGCCCTGGCTAGTGTCTGCACCAAGCCAGTTGAGAATGAGAACAGAGGGTCTGGATTGTGGTCCAGCTTTATGGAAATTTCCTTATGGTTTGGCTACTGAGGTTATTCCCTGTTCTAGTCTTCAAGGTGTGTTTGGAAGCAGTTTTATCTTGCAGTGCTATTATGATCTCGTTATCCCCACATTCATTTGCAACAAATCGTGTCACAACCCATAAGGGGTTGCCCATGTACCCCGACCCATTCCCAGACAAACACCTGACAACACAAACACAGAAAAGTAGTTTGATTCTTTACTGTTACTGTGGTGACACACACATTAATTTCATGAAATAGATTCAGCGCAATCGGAATTAGCCTCCTAAATTCACTTACAGCACAACCCCCAAATCTCGGTCCTTCACATATTGTCAAAATGCTATATCAACTGTGGCATCCTGTTCAGCTCAGTGATGCTGTCAAAGCGCACCTGACCCAAATTCCACTGGGAGTTGAAGGCAGGTGTTGTTCACTCAGACTCGGGATGGGGGTAGGATTGGGTGAAAGGGCAACGGGAAAGAGGTGTGGAGAGGAAATTATAGGGTGAACAGGGTAGGAGGGAAGTGATGATTTTTCCAGGGTTGAATCCTGGAGTTTGTGGGAGGTCGTGGCATGGGAAGAATGGAGAATAACTACCTGGAAAAATCTGGAACAATAAACTCCCGGTCTCTGTAGACTTCGCTCTCTTATTCAAAGGAGTACACCCACCCACCCTCTGTCAACATATTACACTAATCAGGGACATAAAAAGATACCTTATTACATACAGCCCTGCTTTCACACAAAAGCTAGTAATGTGAAAAGTACAGAACGGTTTCTATTTTCCCTAATAAAGGGTTAAACCACAGACATTCCAAAAGAACCCATTACATAGAACTCCATATGACCTGTCAGCCTGGTCTACCTACTTGATTTTGAATAATTCGAATTAAAACTCGGTGATGTAATATCACAAAACTCCCAATCTCATTTCAATTACAAAATGTTTCGGAAAATTTATACTGCAATTTGACCAAGTGTCATTTTAAAGAAAATAAATTTGAAGCTGAATACATGGCAATATTACACACCTAAATACAACACAAAATTTCACTATTTCCCCAAATATGTAGAAATGAAATTTAAAGATTTCAGACACAAACATCCCCCTACCATTACAAACGCCCTATACCTATTTCATTCAGCTTGATGTCAACTAAAGGTCACAAGTTGTGTCACTAATTTAACCCTACAAACACAACTCCGTCACCTGTTACCAGGTAATCACACAGGCACGCCACTGGCCCAAGGTGAAAACAGACCCACATGGAGGAAGGGAGTGGCAAGGAATACACCCCACTACTTTGTCAGACTGCATCCAGCAGCTCACATCCTGGAACGGCGACCCATCTTGAGAGAGCTTGGCATCACAGCAAAGCGAAATCTGTCCACCCCAACTACATAAATTCTTTTACTTGGCTCGGAGTTCAGAATGTTCCAAGGAACAGGAATATGTCGCACACATATCCCAAGAGGTGCACATGCATAAGCATAGCGCTAAGCTGAACACATGCAAGGGGAGAGGAAGAGAAGAGAAAGATGCACATAAACACAAAAAACATGAGCCATGACAATGTGAACTGGCTGGTCATATGGTTGGAACTTGACCAATATGTCTTTATATATTGCAAAAAAAAATGTAAACACTGGTGCTGGTCAGCAAATCATCAAAAACACCAGAAAACATCGAAGTTATACCATGTCTTTATTTCCAATGTAAGATTAAAGTTTAATCACATAAGTCTCTTGACAGTCATCAACAATAATTAAAAATATGAATACAATGCTTACTGAAACTATTGTCCCCAAAGTTATTCTATTATTTGGGGACGTACACAAATGCATGTAGACAAATGGACAAAAATATCAACAAAATTATGCCACATCTATCTTTCCAATACAAGAAAGTCAAATCACATAAAAGTTAAATCACATAAGGCACTTGACATTGTCATTAACAATGTATCATGTTGTGACCATTATTGCTTACCCTTGTAAATGTCTCAAACATTCTGGATACAAAAATAGAAAATAAGTACAATCTGTAGAAGTAAAATGTGTTCACATCTTTCTGCGTGCCAGCAGTTTCTGTAAGTGGATACAAGTGTTTACCTCTTGCCAGTTGGAGCAGTTTCTTATTGAAGTGGATTTTATACAAATGTTAACATCATGCTAAATGCCATATGTTTCCTGTAGAAGCAAATAAAAGTTCACAAACTGCAACATGCCAGAGGGTTTGCAGAAATAGGTACATGTGTTACATCTTGCTACACGCCTCATCTTGCAATGTACCACATTTCCTGCAGAAGTAGGTTAAGTGTTCATATCTTGCAATCTGCCAGAGGTTTCCTGTAGAAGTTGGTTAAGTGTTCGTATCTTGCAATCTGCCAGAGGTTTCCTGCAGAAGCAGGTTAAGTGTTTGTATCTTGCAATCTGCCAGAGGTTTCCTGCAGAAGCAGGTTAAGTGTTTGTATCTTGCAATCTGCCAGAGGTTTCCTGCAGAAGTAGGTTAAGTGTTCACATCTATAGTCTCAAAGTCTGTGGCCTTTCATGCCCTGCTCTCATGGTGACCTCTGTTTCGATACCCCTCCACTTCCGTGCTTGGGGTGAGTCCTGTCAATGTCGTCAGTGTCGGCAGATTCATGGGGGGCTGTTGTTTGAGGGATGTGGTGGCGGTCTCCACTCTGGGAGGGACGCTCACTCAGTCTGGCTTCGTGACTAAGCCATTATTGTCGTTAGTAGGGGGCTTAGTAGGTGGTGTCCTAAGTACGTTAAAACAGAACAGGCACCACTGAACATCACTGAAGTGACTCAGCAGCAGTGCAGGGTCTCCTCTGGTGTGTGGCCTCCTGGTGACCTAACATCGATGGTTCCCTGTGGACTGCTGACGTTGGAACTGTGACGGACGAACCCGGGTGTGGCTGTGTATGTGGGAATCTAAATGAGCGGCGTGGGAGTAATGCTACTGAAACGGCGCAGATGATGGGACAGCAAAAAAAAAAAGAAAAAAAAAAGTGTTCACATCTTGCTGTGTGCCAAAGGTTTCTTGTAGAATTGGATACCCTCATGGCGTGTGATGACCATTACAGCACCGTTGCTCCACTCATCCTCCACCAACTGCATGAAGCCTTCCACCACCGTTGACACACTGCACACACACACACACACACCAGACAGGGTATTGTGCTCAGCTGTACAAATAGTACAGGCCACACTACTGATGCCAGACATAATCAGCTGTACAACTGGTGCAAGCCAGGACTCCTCACACACCAGATAATTTATTACACTCAGCTGTACAACTGGTGCACACCAACATTAAATACCAGTGTATCACATTTCGATGAACAACAGGTGCAAGTTGACAAAATCCACCACAGAATATCTTACTCGGCCATACAACTGGAATATACCAACACCGTGTACACCAGTGTATTACACTCAGCTGTACGACTGGTGCACATTGACAACACACCAGCATATTACACTCGGCTGTACAACTGGTGCACATTGACACTACACACACCATTGTATTGCACTCGGCTATAGACACTATCACACTTGGCTGGAAAATAGAAGCACGGTGACTGTATACACACAGCCATGTAACACTCAGCTGTACAAACACTATAACGAGCATTTTGACTATACACATAATAGTGTAACACTCAGCTGTACAAATGGAAGTTTTCTTCCTAAAATTACGTTTAAGTAACATACTTACCATGACCCACTAGTGCAGACTCTGGCAGGGGTCTGATTCAAACTACTACTCGCCTATGTGGAGAAAATGAAAGTAGCTACGGCCGATAACCTCCCAAAGTAGGTTACCTCCCCTGTGTATCCCTGACTAGCGCCCTCTTTTTCTGGCAGCCATCTTACATTACAAAAACTGGAGCATGCTGATTGTATACACATGACAGTGTAACACTCAGCTGTACAATCACACTATAACTGGAGCATGCTGACTATACACATGACAGTGTAACACTCAGCTGTACAATCACACTCAGCTGGATAACTGGCGCATGCTGACACTAAACACAAGACAGTGTGCCTCAGATGAACGACTGGTGTATGCTGACACTGTGACAGACACAGTCTGTCACACTCATCTGTATAACTGCTGAATGCTGACACTGCAAAGACACAAACAAATTCAGCTGTTGAACTGGTGCATGCCAACACTACACATGCCAGACACTGTTATTGCACTCGGCAGTACACATGGAGCACGCCCACACTATAGACATGACTCATAGTACCACATTTGAACTCTACTGTCAAACTGGTGCATGAAACAATAATAAAACACACAGGCCTCAGTGCACCACTTTCAACTGTACAACTGGTGCATGTCAATGAACCCTATGTACCACTGAGCTCCGCATGGCTACACTGCACATGATGAATCACCTGCCAGCGGGCCATGCACTGACAAAAATTCTCCTGCTTTCATTTCATAGCCATGAAAAGGTAACAGAAATAAACCTTGACATAACTGTTTCATGCATTCACTGTTCACTGGGTGTAGGTCATTCTGTAGTCCGTAAAATTAACTTTTCAATTAACCTGGAGCTGTGGAACAAAGAATCAACAGTACTGTGTGCTTTGCTGTATCATAGGTTGCTATGTGTTTGTGTGGACCAGCACCACTATTACACATGAAAAAATGACAGCAGGGAAGGAAGAGAAAAATCAAATCATGTTTATAAATTATTGCCCTGCTGATAACTAACAAGCCATTTCAGGACTGGATTCCCATCAGTTCTTTCAACCAGTTGAAAAGAATACAGAATGTTAGATGAAACTATTTCATCTATGTCTTGCTCAGTGCAAGAATTTTTTTTTAAGTTTCAAATACTGGAAAAAAAAAAAAGACCAATACACCCATGTAAAATTTAAAGTAACTCATAGGAGAGAGAAAAAAACTCCATAATTTACTGCATATCTTTGTCATGGCAGGGACAGACAGGTGGAGAAAGGGACGCAGGGGAAGAAGGGGTGACGTAGAGATGTCTGTGTCTAATAAACCAGTCCAGCAGGTTCATACTCACTCATTAATCCCCACTTTCTCTACCATTTTCTCCATGTCACTGGGGTAAAATACTTTCGTAGAGGACAAAATCTCAGTGTCTGTGAAGGCAGGGCACAGGCAAGCAAACCGCAGACCCATCTTGGTCAGGTAGCGATTGTGCTGGGCAACAGAAAAAAACAACAACATGAAACTACATACTTACTCATTTGTAAACATTCTCTGATTCTGGAAACATACAGTATTAGAAAGTTTCCTTTCTTCAAAATCAAAATGTTTTGCCTGACAGCCTATCTGACCCATGACTCTCCTGTATCAGTTTTGCTGAGGAAAGGGTTAAGAGACCACTGGAATACAGAAGTAAGTTCCAACTTTCAATTCTGAGTAAATGAAATATTCTACTTTACATATATTCGTTCAATTCTATCATCTGGATCAGCTTGTCCAAGTCACGATAAAACACCGCTGACCCGTTGACTATATATTGGTCAAGGCCAGACATAAGCAACCAAATCGTAGACCTATCTTGGGCAGGTAAGGACTGCACTACAACCATGAAGAACCATGCACAGAAATTTTCCAGAATCGAATATCAGTGGCATGATAGCAAATAACAAATACAAATGATAACCTTACTTTCCTTTTCTTTCTGCAAGATGGACCACTGCATAAGCTGACTTTTTACAATCCGAAATCAAAATAGTTCATTAACCAATTAAAGTCTGTATGTAGACCTTAAAAAAAAAAGAAGAAAATACTCACAACAGAGATTTGATCAATAAATATCCTGTGAAAGTCTGTGTATTAGAATTCATTTCAGACCTTTCAAAAAAAAAAAAAAAAAAAAAAAAAAAAAAAAAAAAAAAAGAAAGAAAGAAAGAGATAAAACAGCTCATAACTATAACTTCAGAGCCAATATATAGCTATCAGAATATAACTTTCCTGTCAGTCAGATACTGACCGTTATCATAATGCATTGTATTGTACTGCTTTGTGTTTTACTGTATTGTATGAAATTGTTAATTTTTGTTACACCAGATTTCTCTGTGTGGAATTCGGGCTGCTCTCCATGGGGTGAGCGCATCACTACAGTGCAGTACCACCTATAATTTTTCTTCTTTTTTCTGTCTGCAAATGTATTTGTTTTTCTTCTTTTTTCTGTCTGCAAATGTATTTGTTTTGCTGTTAAAGCAGATTTCATCCAAAAGACTAGCACCCAGACCACTGTTCAAGGTCTACTGGAGGGGAAATAAAATTCCTGGTCTGAATATATGGGACTTAACCCCTTGGAAACTCACTTTTTTCCTAGTCTGGTGCATCACAACCGGGCCCCCCCTGCCCCCACCCCTCCCACCAGCCGCAATAAAAAGTTAACAACAACAACAAAAACACCAAAAAAACAAGAACTAAAAGCCAAAGCCTCCTACAGCCATCACGGTTTTGAACTCACATCTGCTGCATCTAGGGCTTGGCATACAAGTAGTGGAGGCCCAATCCTCTCCTTCCACCATTTTAAACCTTCCCCAACAGAAGTCAGGTACCCATTCACACATGGGTGGATCGAGGAAAATCAGAGTAAAGGGCCTTTCCCAACGATAACACCACCATTAACAAAACAGGGCCTCCAACCCTGATCACTGGTGAGGCCTGGATCAGAGGTCCAACGCCTAACCAACTCAGCCAAAGCGCCGACGGGCACAATAGCCGAGTGGTTAAAGCGTTGGACTGTCAATCTGAGGGTCCCGGGTTCGAATCACGGTGATGGCGCCTGGTGGGTAAAGGGTGGAGATTTTTACGATCTCCCAGGTCAACATATGTGCAGACCTGCTAGTGCCTGAACCCCCTTCATGTGTATATGCAAGCAGAAGATCAAATACACACGTTAAAGATCCTGTAATCCATGTCAGCGTTCGGTGGGTTATGGAAACAAGAACATACCCAGCATGCACACCCCCGAAAACGGAGTATGGCTGCCTACATGGCGGGGTAAAAATGGTCATACAGGTAAAAGCCCACTCGTGTGCATATGAGTGAACGCAGAAGAAGAAAGAGCCAAAGCGCCTCTTGCTCTGACACTATGGAATAAAGCAGACAGGTAAGCAGATGGAACTTACCGACCAGCACTGTGTAAACCCAGACACAGCAAATTTGGAGGCAGTGTAGGATGGGCACATGTAGCCTCGGGATGTGACGCCTGCAACAAAGCACCCTTGATCTGTTTTTCACCCCCGAAAACAGAGAATGGCTGCCTACATGGTGGGGATAAAAACGGTCATACACGTAAAAGCCCACTCATTATCATACTAGTGAACATGGGAGTTGCAGCCCACGAACGAAGAAGAATAACTTCTGTTCTTCCTTTCCTGGATGCTCATCGTAGAAAGATAATAATAACAATAATAATAATGATAATAACAATGATAATACAGTTAATGTACAAACTTCCCATATAGTGGACTATAGGTGTCTCCCATGAAACAGTACACACACAACTGCACATAATGGCATACAGAAGCACATTAAAACATACAAGTGGAAAAAAATTATATACATATCCATCAGGGTCATATTACAAATTGCAAACAGAAATCATCAAATATGACCAAGATAACCAAAACCACATTTTGTTCCAAATGATCCACAAATACTCACATACATATGCATGCACATACTGGTGCAAACTGTCATATGAATACTAATCAACCGCAACAGAACACAAACTAACAACCTAACATCCAAAACCGACCATCCCACTCAAACAGAATTGTACAGACATAAACACACACACACCATGCACAAACACACAGCACTCACACACACACACACACACACACACACACACACACACACACACAGAGAAAGAGAGACACAGACACACAGACCTGCTGTTGAAGCCACATTGATGATGACGCCCCCATTTCCACCCTTCTCCTTGTTCATCACTTCCACAGCCAGGTTGGTCCCAGTGATGACCCCTTTCTGTGAGACATGGATGATATCACAGGTAAACATCATTCCTGTCTTATGACTTTGAACATTCTGCTGCCCTCTACACAAACAGCTGAGGTGCCAGATCTGGCCCAGTCCTGCAGTGCTCAAGGACAAGTTATGGGGAATGGTGACAGAGCTCCAGCGGACTGCGGACTTCGTAATCTACTCTGGACTGACTGACTGAACATGGCATGGGAACGCTGAAGAAGAAGAAGAAGAAGAAGAAGAAGAAGAAGAAGAAGAAGATTCTGCTTGTTCAGCATCTACCTGCATGGTGCTACTGTCACCTTGGTGATGAGCGAGTTTAAAGACCTGTTTGCTTTCACCCTTGAGGTCAAGTTGATTTGATTTAATATGGATACTTATATAGCTGTTATCCTTAATCGAATACCAAGCTCTAAGCCCTTTACAAACTTGTGATAATTTGCACAACAGGCTGCCCAGATGGTTAGAACCGACTGAGAGCAGGCTGCCACTGGGCACTCATCATTCCTGTTTCCTGTGTCATTCAATCAGAATTCAGGCACATACACACTCAGACAGACATGTAACATTTTTACATGTATGGCCGTTTTGTTTATTTACCCCGCCATGTATGCAGCTATATTCTGTTTTCGGGGGGGTGTATGCTGGGTGTGTTCTGTCTTGTTTCCATAACCCACCGAACGCTGACATGGACTACAGGATCTTTAACATGTGTATTTGATCTTCTGTTTGTGTATATATATAATATATGAAGGGGGTTCAGGCACTAGCAGGTCTGCACATATATTGACCTGGGAGATCATATCTGAAAAATCTCCACCCTTTACCCACCAGTCACCATTACCGAGATTTGAACCCAGGACCCTCAGATTGAGACTCCAACGTTTTAAC
>NC_134897.1:20529864-20664864 GCF_041734735.1 Babylonia areolata | reverse complement strand
ACTGCTGATCGTGGCCAAGGCGTCGGCGCGGAGGGGCTGGGCGCAGGCTGGCTTTGATGCCAGGTCGTTGTGGATCTTATACAGGATGGATAGGCGTGCTGTACGTCGTAAGTCCTGGAGGCTGGGCCACTTCAGTTCTTCAAGCATGGCGGTGGGGCTAGAGGTGTTGTGATAGCGCCTCATCACGAAACCGCTTCAAACTTGCTGATGTTCTGCTCGGTGTGTGGATCCCAGATGCTGCTGGCGTACTCCAGGATGGGTCGCACGAAGGCTTATAGGCCATTCCCTTGATCTTCACTAAAACTACACAGACGCCCGGACCTAACCTTCCACCCATACATATTACCTTTGCTCCTTTCTTCAGCAAAGCCTCTGAAAAGGCTTTTCCAAGACCTTGCGCTGCCCCAGTGATGAGTGCCACTTTTCCTGTCAAAGACATCTTGATGTTGTTCGTCAACAACAAGTTCGAAAGTCGAGTTGCGGAAACGAGCACAAGGGTCACATTCTCAAGTAGCCTTACTCTCAGTTGGAGAAGTTCTGAATCTGCTGGTTTATAGTTGGTGGCGCACAAAGACGGTCTGCAAGATCGAAGGACTGCAAAGCCGTTCAGTGCATGGTGAGTTTCCGGGTATTATCGACAAGATTACTTCTTCTTCCGTGAAGTCTCCTCAGTCTTGTTGATTCAGTATTTCTGCTTGGGTTTTCCGGTCTGAGAAGAGCCGTGCGTCTTTCTTGAGGGGTGCAACACTAGTGTTGGATGTTCTTTGGTGCTTTATGAAGCTCCAGAACTTTTTGTTCTTAGTTGCTTGTGGCCGTTGCTCCTCCTCTTCGAAAGTATCGTTGAGGTAGCTCCAGTAGTTCCGTCTCAGTTGTCAAGATTACTGGGAAAGCTGATCAACTGAAAAGTGTAGTGGAATGCGCACGCGCACTTTTGTATCGTTTGACACACGTGGACATAATATAATAGGTAAAGCCAATCAGGTGAGTGGGGGTGATTTAGAGAACGTTTTTCTATTTAGATGAAAATATTTTTCTTAAAATATAAAAAGCATTGGTTAGATCACGCATACAATAAGGTAATGTGTGACACCCATACCGCAACTGGGTCAAGACTAAGAGAGAATCTACAGCTTTTCAAAGGGTGCAAAAAAGAGCAACTAGATTGATAAAAGAATGCATATCTATGAGCTACCATTACCAACAGGGATGTGAATATCAATATCTGCATTCACTAAAGGGTACTCCATTTAACAAACCCAGTAAAACACAAGAATTTTGATTGCCACTAGGCTTCATCAAGGGAAATGCACCACACTACCGCAGTACCGGTAACCCAGCTGTGTATGATGTGGTCGCATCACCGGACGACCAAGCCCACCTACAACAGAATCTTGACCAGCTTGCTGTGTGGGAGAAGAGATGGGACATGGTTTTCATCCAGGGAAATGCACCACACTACAGGTAACCTGTAGCAGAAACGGCTTACCTCAACCCCAGTACCAGTTATAATGACACACATTAGAAACTGTAAACAGCATTAAATGTCTTGGACTGATGTTTACCAAAGATCACAATTGGAATGAACAGATCAACAATGTTTGCTCAAAAGCCAACAAGACCCTCAGCTTCTTAAGATGAAATCTAAAAATCAGCTCCTGGGGAATCAAAGAGACAGCATACAAGACCCTTGTACGACCCATCATGGAATATGCTGCAACAGTCTGGGACCCCCACACGCAGGAGAGTATGGATAAGATGGAGGCTGTCCAGTGCAGAGCAGCACGCTTCATCTTGAGGCACTATCGTAACACCTCCAGCGAATCAGACATGATTGATGAACTACAATGGCCCTTGCTCCAGGACAGATGTCGAACTGCCTGCCTCGCTATGTTGTACAAAATTCAGCATGAAATGGTATGCACGAACAGCATGAACCAAAAGATGGAGCCTGCCCTAGCCCGACAGAGGAGAGGCCACAACCATCAATACACCTAACCAAGATGTCGCACACAATATCAGCAACAGTCCTTCCTACCAAGAACAATCCGAGACTGGAACAGCCTGCCCCAGAGCGTCATGGAGGCCACAACTATTGACACCTTCGTGTCAAAGGCCTTTTTTTGGGGGGGAGGGGGGGGTTTGGGGAGGGGGTGTGTGCTTCCGATCTCCTCCAAAGTGACAGAATAATCAACTGGTTGATTGTGGTTGCTTCCCTGGAAGAAGAAGAAGACTGTGTACACTTTATTACTCTGCCATGTTGTACTACTGCTGCTGCTACTACTACTACTGCTGCTGCTGCTACTGCTACGTACTGCTGCTGCTGTTACTTCTACTATTCTGTGGTATGATTATATTGATGATGCGATGTTTTTGTACATGTGCTCATTGACATTTGTCCATGTGGGCATGGGCCGCACTTACAATTTTCATTTTTTGTTATCTGTGTAATACTATATAGAGTAGACCTTATCTTATGATCTGGTTACATGTGTGTATCATTGTATGCAAGGAAAGGCATGCACATGTGTGAGTGTGTGTGTGTGTGTGTGTGTGTGTGTGTGTGTGTGTGTAAAAAAATGCTTTTCTAAAGTCTTAAATCATCTTTTTCTTTTTTTTCTTTTTTTTTTTTTTGATTAGCAGCTAAATATCAGAATTCTCATTAAAACATAACAACATTCTACAAATTTGTCAAGCTTTCTTTATGAAATCTTGGATGATAAAATATGTTCATGCAGTTTAAACATAAAGTGCATTGTTTCTGCTTAATGTAATTACGAGTACATTTTATATACTAAAATTCCAAGTACTTACAGAAAACAACAGATATAGACACACATGAACAACTCATCAAGGATATGTTAATCATCTAACCATATGGGCAATCTCTCACATGTGTATACATTACACTGATAGTGATGTCACACTTTAAACATCAACTCACATCGGAACACTCATACACTGATACAGTGATAATACCCACTTGTAATGTTGACTCTGTCTTCATCAGTATCTCTGGCAGAAGTGGTGGTACTCTGTGAGAGCAGAACTTAGAGAAGGGACTGGTGCTGCCACAAACCCAGAACCACAATGCCACAGGACAGAAAGGACTCCTCAGCTGCTGACACAGTGAGTGATTTGAAAGTTGACCTTTTGTGTAGAAAGACTTGGATCAACCAGTAAAAGATAAGAGTTTGAAGGGCCAGTCTCTTCTTCCACAGGTTTATTTTTATGGCACAGTCAACTATCAGAAAGTCAGTTCAGTGTTGTAACATCATCTTTCTTCTGGCTGTTTATGCTTCAGTTTGGTTTGTTACTGTGTGGCCTTGTAAACTGAGTCTAACATCAAGAGTGACTGTCAGCACTAAATCATGAAAGACCCCCCCCCTCCCAGCCCCCCCAACCCCACCCCCTCATTGCTTGAAGGTAGAGGATTTAGGTTTACCTTTTCATTGTTGAAGTGATTGTGAATAATACATGGAATTGGCTTCTATTAACTGTTTTGCGATAGAGTTACCATTATATTTGAAATGCCATGGTACACCGCAGATATTCATAGATATTGGTAGTGTATGGAAGCACTTGTGACAATGTAAGTGTTTATCTTCAGAAACAAGCAGATCTGCAGAGAAAAAAGCCATTCATCTTGTTTCATTTGTAAAAAATAGAGTCCGCTCAGATGTTTGTCTGTTTAGCTTCAGAGTTATAGGAAGGAATATATTGTCTCTGTTAAAACTGTGGGTCCCATCCAGCACATAGAGCACAGGTAGAAATACTGACTGTATGTTACATTGTGAAATAGGTTTCTTTTGTAACACTTTGTGGGATGTAGATGAAGAGACTGAAGTTCTAAATGAAACGAAAGCTGAAGGTCACATGTCTTGGGTTTATGTGGTCTGTTGTTAAAGATAAAGAAAAGAAAGTTCACTTAATTGTTTTTTTCTTTTAAAGAATATGATTGAACTTGTCTTTCGATGGACAAATTTCAGTGAACTGTACTCAAGTTGGAAAACAAACAGTGCAATATGGAAAAACGTTGAACAGGCACAAAACATTTAGGTGTATATTTTAGTGACTTATTTTCAGACAAAGAACACATTAGCAGAGCTGCTGCCAGGTCCAGACCCTACCCCTCCTCCCAAGACCCCCACGCCGACCAACAAGAATGGCAACAGCAACAACAATGGGGGCAACAACAACAACTGCCGCAACAGTATGATGGTGCAGAACCCTTTTGACGACGCCCACCCCCGCCCCTCCCCAGTCATGATGCAGTCCATGCAGATGCGCCCTGGCCACCCCCAGGGACCTCACATGCCTCCGGGACATCATGGGCTTCAGGGACCTCCAGGACCTCACCCCCAGGGACCTCACGGGCCCCACGGGCCGCAGTGTGGGGGCATGCACCCGGGCATGATGCATGCCGGGCCAGGGGGCAAGATGTACCCCCCCAACCAGCCCATGATCTTCAATGCCTCCAACCCCAGCGCTCCCCCTATCTACCCCTGTGGGGTCTGTCACAAAGAGGTAGGTAGGACGGAACCCTGAACACATGTGTGTGGTGTGGTATGTGTGTGCATGCAGTCTGCCACACTGTGAGTCAGTATCAGCTTTGGGAGGTCCAGGGGGGTTAGGGGGTGCACGGGAGGGGTAGTACTTCTAGAAGGGGGGCTTGTCATGCTCTTCCAGGAGTGGTTCATCCTCTATTCGTCCCCACCGGCACCCAGCTCTCACCTATGGGTCCTAGAAGCTGCTAGTATGCGGCAGCGCCCAACCCCCGGGCAACGGTTTTGACAGGCTGGCTAAACTAGGTGGGGGTAGCTGATGGGTCTCAAACTCTCGGTGAGTTAGGGCTTGTCTACCCAAGCATGTGAAGACTGGATCTGGCGGACTCTGCGGAAGAAACCTTCATGGTTCAACGGAGAGGAAGGCAGTTGCAGCAGAGCACTGTGGAGTGCTGAGGGCAGGATGAGGCACATAGGACATCCTGGTCATCCACTGCATTCGTTTACATCTCCAGTCATCTTGACCTCGTCTTGCCACTGGATACAGACAGTCTTGGACAAGAGAGTGAGGTCAACAGTGCGCAACTCCTCCTCACTATAAACAAAGTCATTGTGCAAGTCATCAGTCATCCTTCATCCCATACCATCATTTTCCCCAAGCCCTGTGGTGACAGGCGAGCGACGAAGCGACAGGTGTGGGTACATTGGCAGTCGTTAACGTGGACCTGCACACAGGTGGCTCAGGCCATAGGGTCGTTTTTCACCGACTGGAGCAGTGGTGGAGATGGGCAGCCCCCTGAGCGACTGAGCAGCCCTCTTCAGGACAGCACTGCTCACCTCCATGGCATGAGGAAGGGGCTAGAAAAGGTGTCCTAAACATTGCCTGCTCCACACCACCCTAGTCAGCATACCGCGGCTGACAGGGACCCTACTCAAGTGGTTGACACACAAAGGAAAGAAAGAAGAAAAGAAGAAAACAAGGAACACCCCATTGACCATTGCCACATGGAACGTGTGTATGCTTCTGGACGGAGGCAACGCAGACAGACCAAAGGAGTGAACGATTGCCTGATGACGATGAAACTCCCAATATGCAACGGGAAGAAGTTTACCACCATTGTCAGCACCTATGCGCCCACCATAACCAACCCGGATGAGATCAAGGACAAGTTCTACGAGGACCTGAACGCTGTCATCACTGCTGTTCCCAACGCAGACAAGCTCATCATTCTTGGTGACTTTAACGCGAGAGTTGGCTGTGACAGCACCTCCTGGGAAGGCGTGATTGGGAAGCATGGGGTTGGCAACTGTAACAGCAATGGTCAACTACTTCTCCAGACATGAGCCGAGCACGACCTTCTTATCACAAACACTGTCTTCTGCCTCCCTACCCGTAACAGGACGTCATGGATGCATCCTCGCTCTGGGCATTGGCATCTCATCGACTTTGTCGTCATCAGGAAGAGGGACAGGCAGGACGTACGAGTCACGGGGGCCATGTGTGGCGCCGAGTGGTGGACAGACCACCGCCTTATCGTCTCCAAACTCAACCTCCGCATCCAGCCCAAGAGACAGCCTCAGGGCATGAAAGCACCCAAACGCCTGAATTTCAGCAAGCTGGAGCTAGGCAACATCAAGCAGACCTTTGCTGACACCCTGGAGGAACGCCTTGAGTCCACTGTGCTGGACAACCAGAATGTGGAGGCAGCATGGGGTGCACTGCATGAGACGGTGTACAATGCCATGGAGTGCCTGGGGCCTTCTGCCAGGAAGCACAAAGACTGGTTTGAGGAGAACTGCACTGAGATCAAGCAGCTGCTGGAAGACAAACGCCAAGCCTACAGAGCCCACATTGAAGATCCCAAGTCACTGTCAAAGAAAGACATACTGAAGAGCGCACGCAGCACCATCCAGCTGAAGCTGCGGCAGATGAAGGATTCCTGGTTGAGCAACAAAGCTGATGAGATCCAGGGCTTTGCAGACAGGAACGACATGAAGAACTTCTATAATGGCCTGAAAGAAGTCTACGGTCCCACCACCTCCGGATCTGCTCCACTCCTCAGTGCTGATGGTTCTACCCTGATCAGTGACAAGGACGGAATCCTTGAGAGATGGGCTGAACACTTTGACAGCGTACTGAACCTCCCTTCCACCATCAATGGTGCCAGTCAGTGAGTCGTTAGATGCCATTCCAATTTTGGAGGAGACCCAGAAAGCTATCCATCTGCTATCCAATGGCAAAGCCTCTGGCTCAGACTCCATTCCAGCTGAGGTCTACAAAGAAGGTGGTATGGCGCTGACTGAGAAGCTTCATCAGCTGTTCCAGCTCATCTGGCAGCATGAGGCAGTTCCACAGAACTTCAAAGACGCTTCCATCATCCACCTGTACAAGCGCAAAGGAAATTGTCAGGCCTGTGACAACCATCATGGAATATCCCTGCTGTCCGTTGCAGGCAAGACTCTGGCCAGAGTGCTACTCAACCGTCTCGTAGCGCACCTTGAGCAAGGTCTCCTACCAGAGAGCCAGTGTGGCTTCCGGAAAGAACGCGGGACTATCGACATGGTGTTTGCTGCCAGGCAGCTCCAGGAGAAGTGTCAGGAACAGAACTCCGACCTTTACTCCACCTATGTCTATCTGACCAAGGCCTTCGATACTGTTAGCAGAGATGGCCTTTGGAGAATCATGGTGAAGTACGGATGTCCCAGAAAGTTCATTACCATCATACGGCAACTACACGATGGGATGCTGGCCCGAGTCCAAGACAACGGAGAGACTTCAGAACCATTCCCTGTCTCCAACGGAGTCAAGCAAGGGTGTGTTCTTGCCCCCACCCTGTTCAGTCTCATGTTTTCAGCAATGCTGACAGATGCCTTCAGAGACGCTGACGTAGGCATTGGCATCAGGTACTGCACAGATAGCTCACTCTTCAACCTCAGGAGGCTTCAAGCAAAAACCAAGGTGAGGACAGACACTGTCAACGACTTCCTGTTTGCTGATGACTGTGCTCTCAACGCTGCCTCCGAAGCTGACATGCAACACAGTGTCGACAAGTTCTCTGCTGTCTGTGACAACTTTGGCCTCACAATCAGCACAAAGAAGACTGAGGTGATGCACCAGCCAGCTACAGGAAAGCCTTACGTTGAACCAAACATCTTCATCAGTGGGCAATGACTGAACGTGGTGGACAAGTTCACATACCTGGGCAGTACACTCTCTCGCACAGTTGTCATCGACGACGAGGTGAATGCCAGACTCGCCAAAGCCAGCGCTGCCTTCGGCAGACTCCATAAGAACGTTCGGAATAGGAGAGGCATCACCCTGGAGACGAAGCTCAAACTATACAAGGCCATAGTTCTCACCACACTGCTCTATGGATGTGAATCATGGACGGTCTACAAACGCCACGCCAAAAAGCTGAACCACTTCCACACCACCAGCCTCAGAAAACTTCTCAGCATAAAGTGGCAAGAGAAGATCCCTGACACAGAGGTGCTCACTCGTGCAAACTTGCCCAGCATCTACACCATCTTGATGCAGGCCATGTAGTTCGCATGCCAGACCACCAGCTCCCCAAGAAACTGCTGTACGGCGAACTCCAACATGGCAAGCGCTCCCATGGAGGCCAAAAGAAGCGCTTCAAAGACACTCTGAAAGCTTCTCTGAAGGCCTTCAGGATCAGCCACGACACATGGGAGCTGAATGCAATAGACAGACCAAAGTGGTGTTCAGCTGTCCACAAAGGCGCCAAATCCTGTGAGGCCAACAGAATCGGTGCAGCAGAGCAACGCAGACAGGCCAGGAAAAGCAGTGCCAGCAAGTCCCTGACAGCCGCCACCATCCCCTGTCCACACTGCGTCAGAACCTTCCGGGCGCGGATTGGCCTGACCAGTCATCTGTGCACCCACAGAACCCAACCCACCTACCCCCAGGATGACTAGATGGTCCTCGTCGATCCCGACAGACGAACCACACACACACACATCAGCTTTGGGAGGTCCAGGGGGTTGGGGAAGCTGTTGATAGTGAATTGCTCTTTTCCTGGGATGTTTGCATGCGTTTGTGGGTGTGCACAAGTTGGCTGAATGTGGCGCATTTTAGGTTATTTTATTTCAATCATTTGCCTTCTACGTATCTTTCAGTTTATTATGTTTTACAATATTTCGCCTTTATTTATTATACTTTGTTTGCTTATTTCATTCTGTTTCATGTTAATTCTATTTCATTTCATGCAAATGCTTTACACAAACTTAGGGTAGGCTCTTAAGGCCTGACCAGCATGTTGGGTTTCTGCATAGATCAGGCATCAGCCCTTTTTTGAAATTTTTTTTTTTTTACATTGATGTGTCCAGCATATGTTGATCAGACTGCACACTTTGACCTTTCTTTTGAAACTGAACCTGTGTGCAGGTCCATGAAAATGACCAAGCCATCCTTTGTGAGAGTGGCTGCAACTTCTGGTTCCACCGTGTGTGCGTGGGACTGACAGAGGACGCTTTCCGCATGCTGAAGTCTGAGGTGTATGCGGAGTGGGTGTGTGATCGCTGCTTCACCACCAAAAACATTGCCTTGGTCAAATACAAACCATAGAAAGCAGTGCACCACAACACTTGGTTGTAGATGTTTGTATGTGTGTATGTTTATGGGTTTTTTTTTTTGGTGTTGTTGTTTTGCTGCCCCCCTCTTCCAGTGATTCTTGGCAGCGTTGCTCTCATGTTGTTCATCTCAGCTGCAGAAATGAAAGTGTGTCCTGATATTGTGGAAATCCTGTTTACAGAAGTCTACTTCAGATCATTGCCCAATTGGTGATTTTATATTGGGGTAGTTTTTGCAAACTGTTTTGTTAAATTGCTGTTTCAAGGCATCATGATATAACAGTTTCAGCTTTAGTCATGCCATCTTGAAACAGCAATTATATTTTATATGTATTTTTTTTAAAGTTTGTGCACAAGGGGAAAAAAGGAACAAAGATTTTAAACAGGTTGCACTGTCTGCATAACATAGTTCCAGCTGCATGTTAACATGAAAACAAAGGTTTGTATTCAGTGGAATAGGTTTGTATCAAAATTGTATGCCAAAGCCAGGTTATTCAAGTTTTTTAAAGTTTCTTTTTTTTCTTAATTGTAGAAAATGACATTCATTTTTCTACGTATTTAAGATTTTACCTGTAAAAACATGAACAGACTTGTAAAAGTTGTTCATTTTAGTGAATCTTACTGGGGAAAAAAATCATCATTGCTGTCAGAGGTTGGTAAAGCAGAGCAGCAACATTTTCCATCTGAATCCAAATTGAAAGCAAGTAATGATTAAAAAAAAAAAAAAAAAAAAAATCCCAACATAATCTTGACAGAAATCATGGTTATCACCTGTGTAGCAGGCAATGATTCTTTCAATGGTCAAAAGCCTGTGCTAAAAATACTCTGCCATTCTTCCAGGTTCATGACACAGTAATTTAAAACTTTTAACATTTGTTTTACAGTTTTGTTTTTTTATTTAATTGTTTTCTAAAAGTTTTAAATTTTGTGATTAAAATCTCTATAGACCCTGAAAATGGTAACTAGTTTTTGTCTTCAGAACTGAATTTTCACACAGGAAGACAGTTAAACACGAAATAAGTAGCCTGACAGGGATCAGTCTTAGACTTTTGAGAACTGTTATCTCAAGAACACCTGGACACACTTGCTTTCCAGTACTTTCCACAAAGAGCCAAACTCACTGGAGCATGTATACATGGTGTGCATTGTGCATAATAAGACAGTCATAATGCCTTACTGAGATTTTCGTTTTTGCTTCCTATTTTGGGTGGGTGGGGGTGTTTTTAGGTGTGTTTTTTTTTTCCATTTGTCCTTCACAAGCTTCTTCAGTGTGGTTTCTGAGTAATGAAGATATCTACCTTCTTTTTCTGTGTTTTTTTTGTTTTTTTGGATGTGTTGTATTTTTCTGTGTGAAGTTGGGCTGCTTTCCCCAGGTAGAGCATATCATTACAGTGCAGCTCCATCCTTTTTTTCTTTCCTTTTTTTTAATTGCCTGCAAGTGTATACACTTTTCCAATCAAAGTGGATTTTGTTGTTGTTGAAATTTGCTAGGGCCAACCCTTTTGTTGCTGTGGGTTCTATTACATGCACAAAGTTCATGCTAGGATAGGACTTTTGATTTATCATCTCATCCAAATGAATAGCATCCAGACCACCACTCAAGGTCCAGAGGGGGTAGAAAATAATGTTGAGTGTGGGATTCAATCCTCTGTGCTCAATCCAAAATGGACGAGTGGCCACCACTCCACAACGTTGCTGTTCCCCAGCAAGAAACTGGACTGGTGCTGCAAACATTGTGTTTGTGTGAAAGGTGGAGCAGAATGGTATGTAAAAACTTTAAGCAAAAGGAGGGGTGCAGTATGTACTCGGACCAAAGTTGGAGCTATATGTTTTGCTGAACTGCTGGGCGGAACAGGTTTAGCTCATACATGCCTACTGAGTACCATTCTGGAATGGTGGTTTTTGTTGTGGAAACTTGGAAAAATCGATGACATGTATGTTACGGCCTTGGGTCGTGTGTTAGGCTTAAAAACAACAACAGAGATGTAAATGAGGCACTGTTGTTCTTGGGTGGATTAACCTTACAGCGGATAGAAAGTTGTAATTCAAACAGTATGCACAAGCATTAGTCTGTAGCCGGCTACAGAAGAGTCAAAAGTTATGAGAAAGCGTGCTCAACTGAAAAGATGGCCAGCTGTCACAAGTGAATGTGTGAGACAGAGGTTGGGATGGGGGGGGTTCAAGATGAAGAGGAAACTCTCACCACAACCCCCACACCGCCCCACCCCCGCCCCCCGAAAAATCTTACAGATCCTCAGGGAATAATACAGTGAATCATGTTTACAAGGACAGAAAAAGGAAACTTATTTTGTGCACTCTCTGCAAGTGTGAAGTCTCCATCAGTTAAGTGACCATGATTGTTGTCATCATGTTGAATCAAACAAGAATATAGCGTGTTCCTGAAAAGTCTTGGAAATTTGATTGCTTCTGGGTTTTTTTCTTATATGTCACCTGATCCTGATGGTAAGGTTTTGAGGTACTCATGTATGTCAGCTTCTCTGTTTGAAACGAATTGTCCTTTTGTATGAATGTTTCTGGTTTGCTTCCAAGATGTATTTGTGGTGTGCGATAAGAGTGAACTGATCTTTGGCAGCATCTTGAGAGAACTCTACGCAGCACAAGTCTTTTTTTTTTTTTTGCAGCGTAAAATAAGTGTTGTTATGAAGTCTGCATGTATACATTATTATGAAAATATACTTATGTGTGAGAGTATTATTTTGTGTGTGTGAGTGAGAGCATGTGTAGGTGTTTATTATACTCTGCATAAGTATGTGGCTTGTGGATAAGGGGGGAAAGAGTTTCTGCCTGACTAGCATCATGATAAAGGTAAGAGCTGCAATCACTGCATAAGCCGTGATCATGTAAAAATAAGACTGCCAGTGTCAAAATGACTCGGAAAGAAATTTTATGTCCATATGAGCGTGTTCACACATTGTTTCCTCTGTTGAAGTTGATGTGGATTTTTTTTTTTTTTTTTTTTTTAAGAAAAAAAAGTCATGGATAGCTCTGTATATTGGTGTGTTTTTCCCCCCTAGCTTCTAGACATCAATCAAATAGAGATAAGTAATGTTAATGGCTTGTTGGTGAACCAAATGAACTCTCCACAAAGTTGACTGGTGCTATGTAAATGTGATTAAGCTACATATATGGTGTAATAATTATGTGGCCTGGTTTGCTTTCCTTTTAAATTTAATTCTTTCATACAAGTGACGTGCAAGTCTCCTGTGTGTATTTTCTTGGAACTTTTCTCTTTTAATTCTTGCCCATGACTTGATGAAGTCATTTCAAGCGTGACTATAATTTTATACAGTAATTGTAAGTGGGAGAAGAAGCAAAATGTTAATAGGATGGTTGTGAGTTCAGTCATTTGTCAGTGTCTGTGGCAAAGTCAAGAAAAGACAGCAGAATAATAGTCCTGGAAACCCCCTTGACTGCTGAACCTAGGTGAAAGAGAGAGTCCAGCACTGACAAGCTTACTCTTCATCAGTGGTCAAGAGAATGAGAGAGAGAGAGAGAGAGAGAGAGTGTGTGTGTGTGTGTGTGAAAAAGGTGATTTATTTGGACAGGATTTAGCAAGAATGGTCAGAAGATGCAAGACGTAGGAATAAGTGGGTTACAAATGAAGTATGGTAAAGTTTATATGGAATCACGCTGCTTCAGGCAGTTGATATTTTGAAACAGGGGTCTGTTTGATGGTCTCTTCACGTCCTATCATGAATTGCTTCTTTAGCAAGACTGGTCAGAAGATGCAAAACATAGGAATAAGTGGGTTACAACAGGCGAAAGAAACTCCATGGAGAAGGTGCTTTCTGTTTCATTGGACCTGTCATCTGGAACAAACTCCCTTATTCTGTCCGACACGCTCAGTCTTTGGGCCTCATTCAAATCAGGTCTCCAAACTCACCTTTTCCACAGTTGTTTTGACTAGTTTTCCTGCCCTGTGTGTCTGTCTGCAATTGTTGGTGGGTGGAGAGAGCAATGGGGCTGTATTGGTATGCATGCCTGGTGTGTGTGTGTGTGTGTGTGTGTCAGTGTGTGATCTGTTTATTTTGTGATGCGTAAAGGCAAATGAATGTTATGAAGTGTGTCTGCATCAATGTATGTATAATTGTATTTGTAAATGCTCTGGGCTTTCCGGAGATAGGGCGTCCAAATATTCATTATTATTATTATTAATGAAGTACAGTAAAGTTTATAAGGAATCATGCCGCTTCAGGTAGTTAATATTTTGAAACAGGGGTCTGTTTAAGGGTCTCTTCACGTTCTATCGTGAATTGTTTCTTTAGCAAGAATGGTCAGAAGATGTAACACATTGGAATAAGTGGGTTGCTAATGAAGTACAGTTAAGTTTATAAGGATTCATGCTGCTTCAAGCAGTTAATATTTTGAAACAGGGGTCTGACAGGTGCAATAGCCAAGTGGTTAAGCCCACTCATGTACATACAAGTGAATGTGGGAGTTGCAGCCCACGAACAAAGAAGAAGAAACAGGGGTCTGTTTAATTAAGGGTCTCTTCATGTCCTAAGTCAGGCATTTGACAAAGTAGAACGAATGAATGAACAAACCTTTTATTCAGATAAGGCCAGTGCCCCTTAATGAAGGGGGATGCAGCAGTACCTCATCTGCAAGTTCTTGTACATTTATGCATGATGTTTGTGCATGTTGACTCTGTATCATTGCGTGGAGTGTGAATCAGAACTGCTGTGAAAACTTGTTTTGAATGTTTAGAACACTGATGTGTAATACTGATAAAGTGTCTCTTATAGAAAAATGTATGTACATATACTAACAAAAAGTATGAAAGAATGAATGTGTAAGTAAAGAACGACTGGAGGAAATATATAAATATATATATATGTAATCTCCAGTCATTTTTTTTACAGAAACACACACATACATATGTGTGTGTGTGTGTGTGTGTGTGTGTGTGTGTGCTTAAAGGAGAGGAATCTCTGAATGAGGACAGTTTTATCCCTATGATGAATAAACAGTGTGTGCATCAAGAGACTAATCTTTGTGTGTGTGTGTGTGTGTGTGGTGTCGTTCTGGATATTAACAGAGGCCTTTACTTCTTCAAGCAATAAATCATTGAACACTCTCTTCTTGCTGCGCAAAAAATAAGACGATCATCAGCATCTAATGTTTTGTTGTATTTTCACAATAGCCTCACATGTTTTCTTGTAATGTGACATTCTACATCAAACCATACATTTTTTGGCTTTTTTTACTGTATCAAACAAACTTCCATACAATCTGCGGACTTTTTTTTAAATATATTTTTTTTAAAACTCAGCCATTAAACATTTCAAGAGCATCATTCACATTAACATCAAGTAAGTCTAACACACATGCAGCATTTGTAAATTTTCAGCATCTGAATTCATATGATTAAAAAAATTGATAATAGATTGCATAATCCCCCACACATGCAACATTTGTAAATATACAGCATCTGAATTCATATGATTAAAAAAAATAGATAACAGATTGCACCATCATTTTTCCACACAAATTTTTCAGCATATTCTTTTTTGTTCAGATCACCATTTTTGCAAACATTACATTCATGTTTATTTTTGTGAGACTCTATAAGGCATATGATCAGACTCAATTCTTTCTTTTACACAAAAGAAACAGTTGGAATATATAAAATCAAAAAGATCACAAGATGCAACAAAATCATATGCACTGCTTCCAGAGTCACACATGTAGGTCACACGACCAGCTCTATCACCATAGCATACACCATTAAGAAAAAATAACCACAAAGTACAGCACATAATTAACAAAAACATTTGCCATGCAAATTTGATATGTTGTCTTCAGAGCATCTTCAAATCTGAAACAGATCAAATTTATCGAACCATGAAAACTGTTTAAAATCCTCATTGAAATTTGGTGTAGCATCAGCTGTCCCTTCCCTTTATATCGCCACACATTAAAACTGAAATATCTTCATGTGAGGAAAGGATATCTATTAAACAATCTTCAGTCTGTACCATTATCTTGTGTTACAGAGAGCATATGTACAAAACATCATTTTGTAATTGAAGTAATTCTTTATCAATAACAAAAATCAAAATATCATTTTTTTTACATAAACCTGTCTGATATATTTAAAAAACTTGTTTCTTATTGAACAAATCACACCTCTTGATCTCCTTCCTCACTCAGTGAACTTAACTGCAGTTTTCACGAAAATGGTGTGATCGGGAAATAATGCTGATTGAAAGTCTTTAACGAAAGTCTCCACAGGGAAAGCAAAATCAAATGAAGAAACATACTCAACAAAGTTGTAATCAGATACTTTTGGAAAGTAAACCACAAACATGCCAGTGAAGAAAAGAAAAATTGTTCACATTTCCTGTATCACTATCAAAATTTGTGTTATAATTATCAACAAAAGTACAACCCCATTCTTGAACAGGAACATGCATGCACGGTTTTTTCATCTGGTAGGAGTGCACTTGCACAGTTCCCACTGTCATCACCGAGCATTGATACACCTGCACACCTGACACACAGTAGAACTTTTTGAGCTAAACCTGTTGCTGCCCCAGCAGTTCAGCAAAATATATACCTCGTACTTTGGTCAAATACGTACTGAAACCCCAACACTGACTGCCCTATGGCTTGCTTTGCACGTGCAGTGTGTTGCTCGGTTCCATGGGTTCTGTTTCAGTAACCGCCCTTACACTGTATGCCCATAATTTCCCTGCTTTTTGAAAAAAAAAAAAAAAAAATCCAAGTGTTCATGTTTGTCACCAGACTGGCTGCCATCCTCCCTCAGTATAAATTCCCCCCCCTCGATCAAGAAGTAATCAGAACTTTGTGGCTCCCAATCTTTTCTTTTGACTTTTGGCAGCCTTCATAAGGGGTGCAAGTTTGTTTTTGTTTTTTTTATCTAACATTTCTAACCCTTTGAGAGAAATGTGCATTTTTAATTTTTTTTTAATCTAACATTTCTAATCTTTGACAGAAATCTTCACCTATGAAAATATTAGTTCCATGTAACTTCATTTCCCCTTTAACAGTTTTGACTTCATCTTTGTAGTACGTCTGCATCTAGCTATCAGAGGTGAGTTTTCTGCAGAACTCAGACACTGTACCCTGTCAAAACAAATGTCATCACTCAGTTCTGGTGTGTCTGTGATCATGTTCTGTAACAGACTTTCACACATCTCTGTAGTTTCGTTCCTGTCTCTTTTCAGTATGCCATGAACAGGGATGGTGTTTTGCTTTGAGCCACATTCCAAATCGTCCGTTTTCACTTCCAAGTTCTTCAGCTTTTCTTTTAACTCAACATTTGACCTTGTCAGCTCATCGTTTGTCTGTTTCACATTTGCCAATGCCTCCCTTTAAATCCTACATCATCTGTGTGTGTGTGTGTGTGTGTGTGTGTGTGGTCTCAATGGTAACTACATGGCAGGTTGAGTGCTTCTTACATATTTTAAAGAAAAAAAAATTGTAGCATTTTTTTTTATGCATGGTATGATGTTATTTTGATGTCCTGTCCACCCCATTCTTCCTTCTACCCATGTCTCTTTGTCTCTGTTTTTCATCTGTCAGAGTGTCTCTATCGATCTCTCTCCCTTCCTCCCTCTCTTTCTTTCTGTTTAAGCTCTGACCAGGTCTATTCTCAGTTTATGTCTTAGTGTATCTAAGCACGACTTACACAATTATGGCTCCGCTAATCTATTCTTCTGTCTTTGTGTATCTAAGCACTGCTTATACCTACATATGGACAACGTGTATAACTTAACTGAGCACTATTAACCAAGCATATATATATATATAATATGTGTGTGTGTATATATATATATATATGTGTATTATATTACATGTGTGTATATACATATATAATTATAAATTCAGCCTCATATATATATACATATATATGAGGCTTAATTTGTAATTTTAATGAAGTGTTTAACTTTTCCATGGAATGTGTGTGTTGTGTGTGCGCGCACGCGTGGCGTCACTCTGTGCGTCAGTGTGTGTGTACTATGTGAAAGTGTATGTGGAAGGGGGTGGGGGGGAGAGACAGTATCGTGAGTACGGCTACTGGTTGATGCTGTTATAACTTTATCTGTACCTCGTCTCAGTCCTTGACATCGTCGAGACCCTGTTGAGGGGCGGTGTGAAACACCGTAAACACCCAGCTGCCACAAAAAGAAACAATGCAGCGGCCATGGACAAAGGAATGATTGTAAATCATCATCGGCGGCCTCAGTTTTGCAAGATGGTCGGCACCCACACACACCCACACTCTGAAGCGACTTTAATGCCGCCATGATCGAAGAGATAAGGGAAGCTATAAACAGGCCTGTTACGTGGTCACACTGACACACACACACACGCACACATACACACACATAACTGTCAGACACAACTTGAAACAAACACGCACATACCCTGACAAACACACAGACACACGAAACACACACATACACACACACACATACACACACACGCACACGTCAACTGCACTGTCAGCGCGCGCGGTCCGGGAGGACTGGCATGGCGGCTGCGTGGCGTCAACTGCGTGGCCACTGGTTTGTGCCTTTACCCTCCCACCTTGCACATGGAAGCATAGCATTTTCTGCAATAGCAGAACAGTTGTTCTACACCACACCTGTATGCTTCGCACGATGAGCGCCACATGTGTCGACAGTGCAGATCAGTGATGCATACTCGTTAGAGGTGAAGATTTTCGGCGTTTTTCTGTTCAAAGACTAAATTGTCCACAGCTGCAGACAACTGGATAAGTTTGGCAAGAAGAGGAAACCCCGATTTCTACAAGCACATTTCGTGAGTATAGAATGGTTGTTGGTCATTACTTAGAAATGATGTTGTCGAAAGGTGTGTTATACCTAACTTAGGGGATGCCTCAATTCGGAAAGTGCACCAGCCTCGGGTGTTGCACTTGAGTGGACTTCTTGTTCCGACAGCTGACATCTTGCTCCCCGTCTTTATTTGTGATCAAGTGATTCGAGACTCGAATTTTTGTTCGACATTTTGTCGTACTCGGATGTGCTAGGCTAGTTGCGTGGCTGAGGTAAATTAATGTCACCGAACTTCAGTTTTTCGTGTTGTATAGATTATCGTGCGTTTTACCTGGCGTAAGCGGGCCAACAGATACTAGGCCGCGCAACTGACGCCATTGGCCGGCCATCTTGCGTCTACCATCAGCATCCTTTTTGTGCATTTCACTTTCCTCATGTTTAGCGCTGTACACCACACGCATACACTTGATGTGTTCGTGTTTCCACAGTCAAATTGAAAGTCCAACTCTTTAACCATTCAGCTATTGCGCCTGTCACAGAGCTTCTAAATATGACCATGTTTCTCCTCTCCTTGAGTCTCTCCATTGGTTGCCAGTTTCTGATGGCATAGATCATAAGCTATTCGCTCCGACTTTTTCTGCTGTCAGCTGGCGCTCAAAATACCTTCCTGAACTCCTCCATATCAATACTTTCTCACACCAGCTCCGCTCTTCATCTTATACTTGACTGCTCAGGATACCTCATGTCAGAAATGAGACCAATGGACACACATAATTTTATTTTCAGTCACCAAAGACATGGAACAGGCTCCCTGATAACCTGCAACATTCAGACTCCCTCACCTCTTTCAAATCAAGGCCTGATCAGACATCTGCTTATCAGATGTGGTGTAGCATGTGAATGGATTTGTCCAAGTGTAGTGATCAATATGTGGATACATGTGTATGTGTACACAAACGCATGCGTGGGTATGAAAGTGTGTTTGGGTGTGTTCAGTGTTTGTGCGCGCATGTGTGTTGTTGTGTGTGTGCATGTATGTTTGTGTATCATGCATGTGTTTGTGTTTGCGTATGTGTGCAGGGTGGCTGGTTTGTACATGTATGTTTGAATGTGTGTTAAAATGTATACATGCATAATGCGTGTTTGTGAGTGAGCGCGTGCATGTATGTATGTGTGTGTGTGTGTGTGTGTGTGTGTGTAGTTTGCTTGTCACCTTTTGGTGTGCATACTTAACATTGATGTAATGTGTTATGTGAAAAAACAACTGTGTTTTGTAATGCACCTACAGTAGATTTCTGGTTAGTGTGCAGTATATTTATCCATTATTATTATTATGTTGATGAGATAACAGTGTCATGATCATCCATCATGCTGGACGCTGCTGGCACCATGCCTCAGTGATTGGTCCTGGAATAAGACATCAGTGTAATTAAGATAAAGAAAGAACGAAAAACAAGGAAAATAATCATATAGTTCTTACATATAATGTAGAAACTCCCCTTATTATATAGTGGGCTCAAAACATCTCCCATAAAAAACACACAGTACAGTATTTACTATTATATAAGATAATGGCAAACAGCATATGAAGACATACAAAAAGAAAAAAGAAAAAGAAAACAAACTAAAGATAAAAACAGAAAAAAACAGAAACAGAAAGATAATACAGATTGCTAATATGAATCATGAAAAAAGCCTTACACTTACAGTACACAGATATAAATGCATATAAAGATACACAGATATAAATGCATATAAAGATGATCCTGTCCTGCATATTCCTTTCATCATTCATGTATGTACTTTGATCTTTCTAATTGATGGAAAATGTCACTACAGATACTGAAGTAGATAATTTCATAACTGACGAATAATTTTCTTTCCTCTGGCACCAACAGCTTTGCATGATCAGTAACCTTGTCTCTTGACAAGCACCATATAGCATGGTGACTGGAATGAGGTAGAAGCATTCTTGGACATACATATCATATTTTGTGTGTTCTGTGCGTGAGTTTTTATGGGCACACGTATCACTTTGTATGTGGGTGCATGTGTGTGTGTTTCTTTGTCTGATTGTAAAGTGTTGAGTATATCTGCCTTTTTTTTTTTTCCAGACACTGGAAAGCGAGAAATAAAGTGAACTCTGAGGATGGGATGCTGTGCTGCACTGAAGTGCCGAAACTGCCCGCAAAAAGGATCAGGAATAACATTCCACAAGTTGGCATACTATTCTTGAATTACTTAGCTTGTGGAACTTAATATTATTATGCTACTAAAAGTATTCATTGCTAGTCATGTTATTACCAACTGCAAGTGTATTGGTCAGCAGATGCTTCTGATTATTATGTGCATAATTTTCAACTTTTAAATTTTACAACTGGAATTCTACCAGACCTTGTTTGATCTGTATCTTTCTTGTTTCCCTTGATTGAAATGAAAGCATTGTGGATGAATTTTTGCTTAAACATATATATGAGAAAATCAAGTCGCTCGTTTTACCAAACAAAACAGTTCCAGTCATTCTGATGATTACTCTTTCAGTTTCTTATGCGCAAAATGAGAAACGACAGCAGTGCTCTTTTTGCTTAAAAAAAACCCACAATAAAAGCTTTTTGTGGAGTAACCCATTCGAGTGAGTGCAAACATCAGGGATATCAGTTTGTTTTTCCAAGAAGCAAAGCGAAATGATGTGTCACATGCGTTAAAAAAAAGAAGGGATTACAGCACATTGTCAGGGAAAGGCTTAGTAAAATAAAGTTTTGCGGATTGAAGACAGCATTTTGATAAAATTGAATTGAACTACAGGTGATTGAATGGTATTTGTTGCAAAAAAAAAAAAAAGTTACTGATTTTGAAAGAAAATGTTTGTAATTATTGTTTTTCTCTTTTAAACTATAACAATTAAGAAATTTGAAGCAGATCATAGTCAGTGTGTAACCCAGTCCTGACTGTCGGACTTATCATACAGGGTGGACTGAACCATCCTGTTGCTCACCGCGTGACATCTTGAGGCGGCCGTGTTGTGCGTGGCGCGTGGCAGCCATAGTAATTCCCAACTTAAGTGAGTGAGAAAGGGAAAGAGCATCATGCCGTGTTGTGCTGCCTTTAATTGCTCCAGAAAACCTTCAAAGGCAGAAGCAGAGAAAGGAATCACATTTCATCGGTAAGGAAATAACTTATTATTGTTTGTTTTTACAATTTCTTTGTGCAGTGAAAGGAGGAGAGAGAGAGATATGTGTTTTCTTTTTGTTCAGTTTGTTTTTACAATGTCTGTGTGCAGTTGCAGTGAAAGAAGGAGAGAGAGAGATATGTGTTTTCTTTTTGTTCAGTTTTTGTTGTTGTTTTTTGTTGTGTCTTTTCTTCTTATCTTAGTTTTACTTTTAGTAATATTTTTGCTCTTGGGCTTGATAAGTAGTTGCTCTCATGTCATTCCTCATGTCTAATTTGTAAGTCCATGGTCACATGGCACAGTAATAATGATGTCTCTCTTGGGGGTTTGATCCAAAACTTCTTGCACATGTTCGTAGAAATCTTCCACAGCCTGGTCTTAATCATTTGTTGTGCATAAGCCTGGATCATGGTGATGTTGAATGGGGTTGCCTTCAAGTTCAAGTGTGTGGATATAAGTCGGCACCCCATGACAGAGTTCACAGTGTCTTTGTGAACCAGAAATCTGATGCCATGAGTATGTTTGTCCTTTTGTCCACTGAAGCAAAGTTTGTGGCCTTCCTGAGTCGTAGCTTCTCCTTTTTGACTTGGGCGATGGCCAGTCCAGTATGGAATTCAAGCTGGTTGACATCTTCATGTGGTGTAACAAGTGCATTGAAAGCTTGAAAGCGCCCATCCCTCTCCCATGTTTTTGACCACAGCCAAGCCCCACTGTAACTTAGCAGGTCGCCTAGGCCCTTGACACTTGGACGTCAAACTCAGGCAGTCCTATTTGCCCAGGTGATGGTGAAGTTCTTCTGCCCAGTGATGTGGTGTTGAGACCACAGTTTTCTGTCATGGTTAACTCCTTTAGCCTTTGGTCAGCCAGGACCACCCTGCAAGGCAGCAGGAGACTTGTGGAAGGTGGGGTTGTCCAGTTCCCATGCAGGTGCAATCACCTGCCCACTGGCCTGGTTAGTAACTAAGTAAGGGGGACTGGAATGCCAAGGTGGGAGACGATGCTTACAACAACTGGAATGGCCTTTGCGGGCTGACTTCCAATGCCAAATCAAACAACAGAGGCCTTATGCTCCTGGAATTTGCAAGATACAAGGACCTTGTTACTGCAAACATGATTGGCCTGCACAAGAAACCCATAAGGTGTACTTGGCACCACCCAGACAGAGTGCACCAGCGAAATAGACTACATCATGGTCAAAAAGCATTTCCAGTCAAGTGTGAGCACTGCCAAGACCAAAACTTTCCGAAGATCTGATGTGGGAAGTGATCATGACTTTGTGATGATGCCATTCCACCTCAATCTGAAGATGATCAAAACAAAAAACATGGCCACACAAGAATCAAGTACATCCTCAATAAACTAAAACTAAAAGATCTTAAAGTAGCAGAGGTCTTAAAAGCTATGATAGGAGGTAGATTTGTTCCCCTCACCATCTTCAGTGCTGACACTGATACAGATGTGGATATGTTGATCGACACTTTCAACACAGCAGTGACTTAAACAGCCAGTGAGATTCTTGGCAAATATTGACCAGCAAAGAAATCCTGGGTCACAGCAGATTTCCTGGACCGATGTGACAAAAGAAGGGAGTTGAAGAATTAGAAGAATGAGGTAGATGGAGTGAAACAATACAGAGCTGTCAACCAGGAGATCAAGGAAAGCATGAAAAGAGCAGCCGTAGAGAAATGGATCGAAGAGCATTGCCAAGACATTGAAGACAGCCTGCGACCCAACAACAACAATAAAACTTACAAACTTGTGAAAGATTGACAAGCACCAAACAAGAGCGTTCCACAATTATGATATCAAGTCTATGATAACAATCATAGCTCTTGCAGTCATGGAAGTGAATAACTGTCCCAGCAAGGATGTGTGACTTATGGAAACATTTAAGCATTCTCATGACAGAGAAAATTTGGTAATTAACGATTGATTGTTTGCTTTTGGAATCAAACTATTCAAAGAATGATGCTTCTTGCAGATAACTGTATGCAGATTTCATTCTCTTTCTGACCAGGGGGGCTGATACCAGACAAATGAAAAGACAAGCTTGCCTCTTCTGTGAACCTTGTAAAATACTAATGTAAAGAACAAAAACCAGAACGAAACAAATCAGAAACACAAGCTGAAAATTTTAATGGAATGTATTTATTTATGCATTCATCAGCTTCATCTCTCTCTGTGTCTCTCTCAATCATATACCTCTCTCTCTCTGTGTCTGTCTGTCTGTCTTTCTGTCTCTCCATTTGTGTGTGTGTGTGTATGTGTGTGTGTGTGTGTGTGTGTGTGTGCGTGCACTTTTCTGTTGACTTAAATATAACTGAGATGATGGAAAAGTTTTTTTTTGAAGTGATTAGAAAAGAGAAAAAAAAAGATCACTTATTCTGAATTGAAATAGGTTGTGCACTGGAAGAAAATGTATTTAGACTAAACTTGATCGCACATGCGCATACGTGTGTGTGTGCGTGCGTGCATGCAGTATGTGCATCTGTGTCTGTGTGTGTCTCTGTCTGCATGAATGTCATGTGTTTGTGTGCATATTTGTCTGTGCTCTAGTATGTACAAGCAAATGTGTGTATGTAGGGACGCACTTGCAATTTCTTGAGCTGATTTGTCTTTTTCTTCTTAATTCCTTACCACTTTCAGGTTTCCTCATAAGCATCCTGAACGAGTGAAACAGTGGGTTGAGAAGTTGCGGAGAGACAACTACTACCCATCCCGATTTGCAGTGCTGTGTTCCACACATTTTGAAGAGAAGCATTTCTACCGGTTTGGGCAACATACACATCTCAGAGAGGATGCTGTGCCAACGATATTTGACTTCCCCACGCCTTCTGAAAAGGTAGCCATCCACAAAGAAATGTTTTAAAGTTTCTTTTTAGATGAAATGTAAATATGCAAAGCATTATTTTTGGACACATTTGTATGAATTCGTGCATGTATGAATACGCGCGCATACACGCATGCATACACTTGATGTAAGCAATAGTGCACCACATTAACGAAGTGTTGTGCGCATGAGATACACTATAGCGTACCTTAGCATTGAAAGAGTCAAAGTGTCATGTGTTTGTCAATGTTTACATGTTTGAGTTTTTTCTGCTTGTTTTGAGTTTTTCTTGATTTGGAATTTAGAAATATCCTTGCATACTGTACATTATGTATTGCAATTTGCCAGATATGTTGCAAGTTGCCATTCTGTTGTATTGATGTGGTATGTGGTATGGAATTGTTACGGTAATGATACTGAAGAGAAAGCACTGTCTTCTCTGCAAGGGGAAAAAAGTGTATTCCTATCATTGCAAGCATGTGCCTGTGTGTATAGACGCGCGCGTGTGTGTGTGTGTGTGTGTGTGTGTGTGTGTAGCAGGTTTGAGATGTGATGGAGCACATGTAGACTTGTTTGAAGGCAGCGATATCTCCTTGAGAAACTGAAAGTGAAACTAAACCTAAACCTATCAATGATTTTGTCGGATCTGATTTCATGTGATGTGTTGGGTGGTACACTTGTAGCATTTGTATGAATGTTTACCATACCACTATGTGGAGCTGTTGTAACGTTATGTAAGGGAGTACAGGTTAAAGAATGATCTGCTTTTCCTGCATTTTCAGAGGCAGTTTTGTTATTTCTTATGTCCAAAGATCTAGCTCTTGACCCTGGCAATAATTTCAGGGTCGAAGAGATTTTCGAGTGGAGAGAGAGAGCAATTCCTTTTGACTCATAGATATTTTAAAGATTACTGTGGCAAAATAACGTTGTCTTTTATTTCCCGTATGAAAGTATAAAATATTCTGTGGTCTCCTCTGCTGCAGTTATTACAAAATAAATATAAACATTACACATATAAAACAGACATCATCACACTCCAAAGGAAGAAATTCATAAAACATTTCTTTTTTTTCCATGAAGAAAGGATTATTTGAGGATTATTAGCACAAAGCGTTTTGATGTTAAGATCACATACACACACACACACTGCACGCATGCTCACAAAACATGCATGTATGATGAATTCATCAGTATACAATGGTGTTATCTCTTTTGATGGCCTTTTATCCTTGTAATGAGTCCACTTACAATTTAAAATCTGAGCAAAAAGTTTGTGTGGTGCAAAAAACAAAAGCAAACAAAAATAAAAGCTTACATTTTGTACGTTATTTGCACATTCATCATGTTCTTTGTTCAGGTGCCTCGTAAACGCAAACGCATAGCGGATGGCGGAGGTTCTGCCCAGGTGAGCGGAGGTGCTGGGTTATCTGAATCAGCAGAGGGTGATTCAAGGCATGCTGGTGAAGAAACTCCACCTGAGGAAAGTCCAAGTCCAGCTGAAGGAAGTCAAAGGTGCAGCCATCACAGTGCTCAGGCTGTCGCATTGGATCAAACGTAGTGTAGATTTTCATGTCCCCCCACAGGGTTTTCCGAAATAAACATGTCTTGGAATCAGTGAGGTGCCTCTCTTCTTGGCCCTTTGATCTTACTGTCCTGCTTGTAATCTGTATACTTTTATACCACAGACTTCGCCACACTTAATCTTTTCACTTCTGGAACTATTTTTGATTTTTGCAAAATAATCACCAACCTCAAAAAAAAACAAAAACAAAAACAAAACAAAAAAAACAAAAAAATCACAGAAATAAGAATTATACTAAAAAGTATGTAAAGGTATATGTTTTCTTGAAGGAAAATGAATGGAGAATATGATTACCATAAGTTTGATGTTGACATTCCCCCAGTCAGGGGGAAGATAAGTCGGATTTTTTTTTAGGAAAAACAGCACACAAAGTATTTTGCAAAAAAAAAAGAAGAAAATTCAAGTTTGTTTATTTAATTTGTGGAAATGGTGCTAAAATAATACCAAATGTATTATACACAACAAGCAAGTACAATTATGTTGTTTCCTCACCTATCATGTTGTTTTAACTCATTCAATACTGCTCGATGACTTCCTTCATTGTACTCTCTACTGGCCATTTGTTTATGTTACAAGAAAAATATCTAAAAAGAATGCAATTACATATAGCTGTGAAATTTTGTGATAATATAAAGAATAGAATGGACTAACATTTCGCACAGTTTCAAAGCACTCACTTAATTATTGACTGATTTATCATATTTTGAAAAATATCTGTTTTTCACAACTGACATAAAGAGGGTGAGTTTTTTCATGTAACAGAAATTTTACAGATGTAGTCTTTTGTAACCATAGACACTTTCTAATTGTAGCAGTTGAATGGGCAAATGCGTATGCACAGTAGATATCCACTATAGAATCAGTTTGCATTCGACTTTGAGCCACAGTACTTGCCGAATTGACGGAGACGTCATCTTGTCGAGCAAACGAGTGCGAAGGGTGACTCTATGCTTGCATGTATTGTACTCAAACAAAGGCATTTTCAGCCACAATAAAAGTACAGGTGCACCTTTGGGTGACTGTAGAACAGAGCTGTGCTGTTTAGTTTTGCACAAAACCGTTAACCTATGGACTGTGAATTTTTAAACTTACGGTACGCTATAGCGAACCACAGTAACAAAGCGTGCGCATGAGGCACGCTATAGCATACCTTAGTATAGAAAGAGTTAAACATAAACACTATTCATAAACACTCTCATACACCCACACACACCCCTTCCTACCCAACAACCCACAAACACTATCACACAATATTACAACACAAAAGCTCACTATAACCAATATTTAGGCTTGAAGCTTTCATCTGGAGGGTGTAATAGTAAATGAAAACCCCAAAATGAAGGTTTGAAGCTAAAATATTGGGTTTTTTTCTATACCCACTTATAACGTGACCCCACCCCTTTCCTGTCAGTGTACATTCAATCATCATCAGGATAACCAGGATTACTTCTGTTTATCAACAACATTACTTTCGTTTTCTATCACGTTTTTGTAGTTGCTATTGTCAACATTGTATGGAAAATCAAACAATATTCTAGCCACCTCTTCTGTACTGTACATTCTGGCAGTCATGTTCACGTGCTCAACAGCTTTTCATTGTACAAAACACAAAAAATGGCATCAAAGTTGAGCCAGAACTTGCTGAGGTACTGCTTCGAACACGCATCGAGTCAGTCACCGTTTGGAAGGAAGTAAGCATATGTATATAAGTGGCTGGACTGTTGATAATGCCATAACCACGGATATATCCATGTGCGGAAGTGAAAGGTTTAATTTCTCTGAGATAATGAAGTTATTCTGATTCTGATACAGTGCTGACTGGTGTGGGCTTTATCAGATGGAACTGTTTGGTTTCCAGCACACAGCTGTCGGTCTGACAAACATTCTTTTCTGATGGGGATCAAAATTATATGGATCAATATATAAATATATGCAAGTTATTGTTAACCACCACTTCCCACCTACTTCAACACCTACTTCAGAACTTGTGCTTTCAGTTTTGTCATTGCTGTTTTCAAATAAGCCGAAATCACGAGTGATCCATAAAGGCTTTTCCTTGTGTTTTTCAGATTTCCCAGGGATCCTACCCAGCGTGAGGAATGGGTGAAAGCTGTGAAGAGAGAGAACTTCAAGGTGTCCAAGTTCTCCAGGTTGTGCTCCAGTCATTTTGAGGAGTCTTGTCTTGATCGCACTGGCCAGACCGTCCGTTTGAGAGAAAATGCTGTTCCCACTATTTTTGACCATAGTCCGGACCCACCCAAGGTTATTTTCTGTTTATTTTGATTTCTATTTTTATTTTTTGATAAAATGCTGAGTGTGGTCTTTGACGGAAGATAGGTGGTGTACTGCTATCAGTAGTATACAATATCCACCCCCGTCTTCACTTTCTCCTTGCAGCATTGGATTGCAGCTCTTAAATTTGTCATCCTGAACAGACATGCAGGACAAACAAAGCTAGAAAAACAAATGCTTGTGAGTGTAAGGAATTTCAAACTCATATAAGACATGCAATGTTTTTGAATTGCACAGTACAGGTCTACCCTCCTTTTCAGGTGTATGTGTGTGCAGGGGGATGGGGGTGTATGGATGTGTGCATTTCACTCATTTACTTATTTAGTTCTTTATTTACTAAGTACATTTTGATTTTTGTGACCATATGTCATATGCGTCTTTACAAACTTGATCTTTTGGTTATGTCTTTCTTGATTAGGTTGGTCTTGGCAGTCTGATCTGTAGTTGGAACAGTGTCAAATGTGAGATCTCTTCAAAAATGGATTAGCTGAATTTAGGTGTTTAAAGCTTATTATTTTTTTACAGAAACGCTCAGTGCGAAAACGTCCTGCAGCAGACAGCTCCACGTCTGCACCGCCACGAAAGGTTCGAACCAGAACCATCGCTCTTCCTGCCCCCTCTAGCAAAAAAGGTAAGGTGCCAGCAGTCTCTGAAAAAGTACATCGAGTAAACATGCATATATAGCTCAGCCGGACTCACGACCCTTGGGTTTGAGGTTTGAATCTCTGCCAAGAGATTTGGTTCAGAGGGATTTTCCCCTGAGAGTTAACTTTCAACTTCTAACCTTTAACACGCCTTTGGTGATGAGTCACCAAACAGCACCTATCTCCAGCAGCCAGGGGCAACAGCTGGCAACCAACTTAGGGTGTGGACTGATGGTCTAGAGGTAACGCATCCACCTAAGAAGCGAAAGAATGTGAGCGCACTGGTTTGAATCCCAGCACAGTCGCCAGTATTTTCTCCCCCTCCACTAGACCTTGAGTGGTGGTCCGGATGCTAGTCATGTGGATGAGACGATAAACTGAGGGGCCCATGTGTAGCATGCTCTTAGCAGGCGTAAAAGAACCCATGGCAACAAAAGAGTTGTCCCTGGCAAAATTCTGTAGAAAAATCCACTTGGAAAGGAAAACAAATAGAAAAAAAACTGCAGGCAGGAAAAAAAAAAAAAAAAAAGGGTGGCGCTCTCAGTGTAGCGACGCGCTCTCCCTGGGCAGAGCAGCCCGAATTTCACACAGAGAAATCTGTTGTGTCAAAAAAAAAATGTAATACAAGTATGAAGATGATGTGAAGTGAAATAGACAATGGCTATATATTTTGTTGTTGTTGTCACAGAGTCCAGAATCATGATCCATTTATTATTTTCTTTCACTTGAAGTTTTCAGTTGAAAATTTAATTATTAAAAATCAATCAATGGTACATTGTTTTTTGTTATTTCTTTTAGACACCACTGAAAGCACATATTAAGGGCTTCAAGTTGTGACTTCCTAAATCCCTCTGTCAGTTAAGAAAAATTTTTTTTTTTTTAGAGATTTCTGATATTCTTTAATCATGTTCTGATATTCTTTAATTAATTTAATGTTTATATGAATGAAGAAAATGAGATCCTAGAGGCTGTAGTCACTGCAGAAACTATCCTTCATCATTTATTGTTCCTGTGTTCAAGTATATGTATATTTTCCTTTTGTGTTTTGGGGGTTTTTTGTTGTTGGTTTTTTTGTTTTGTTTAGTTAACATTTTTTTAGCTTTAGCAGTGCTTAGGCTGTTGAGGATCTGAAATCCTTGCACACCAGTTTAAGATAAACAGACAAAAAAAAAAAGCAATAAATTTTCTTATTTTTTAACTACAAGTGTTTAATTATTTTCTTCTCTGCCTAGATCTGATTATTTGCTTTATGGTTGACAAGTGTTGTGAAAAAAAAAAAAAGAATGCTGTACCACTGTGTGCATGTGAGCATGTGAGCCATTAGGGTTTTGCCTTCAGTATACATCATACATGTATATTCATGCCATAAGTTTGATCATACAGATGCAGCCAGCAAACCCAAGAGGGCAAACAGAAAGATATTCCGCCCGTACTCTGCCAGTGAGGAGGCACCCATTGTGGACACACCCAGAAAGGACTTAGCCATTGAGAATTCAGTCGGTAAAAACTCAGCCAGTAAGGACACAGTGAGGAAGGACTCAGCCAGTAAGAACTCAGGCAGTAAGGACACAGTGAGGAAGGACTCAGCCAGTAAGAACTCAGGCAGTAAGGACACAGTCAGTAAGAACTCGGGCAGTAAAAACACATGCAGTAAGAACACAGTTAGTAAGGACACACCCAGTAAAAACTCAGTCCGTAAGGGCACAGTCAGTAAGAACTCACGCAGAAAGAACACAGCCAGTAAGAACTCCATCAGTAAGAACACAGACAATAAGAACTCGGCAAGAAAGAAGAACGGCTCAGTCACAGCCTGCAAAGACGCAGACAGACCGGAAGATCGCACAGGCACAGCAGCCAGCGATGACTTGGACGCCAGTGACGATAACGGCGGAACGGAAGATCTTACGCATACGGACAGAGAACATGACAAGAACAAAGACGGAGGCGGCATCTCTGTGGAGCAGCAGAGAGGCAAGGGAGGGCAGCCAGAGTTTGCAGGAGTGTCTTCTCTCCCTTCTGCTGCCTACCGGCACTGGAAACGACTCGGGGCTCAGCAAGGCCTACACGAGGACAGGGACATTGCCTGCTTCTTCCTCAAATAGTGAGTGTCCTCCTTCCTCCTCCTTTATGTAGTGAGTGTCTGTCTCCCTCAAGCAGTGAGTGTCCTTCTTCTTCCTCAAGTTGTGAGTGTTCTTCCTGAAGTAGTGAGTGTTCTTCTTCCTTCTACTTCCTTTCCTCGAGTAGTGAGTGTGCTTCTTCTTCCTCAAGTTGTGAGTGTTCTTCCTGAAGGAGTGAGTGTGCTTCTTCTTCCTCAGGTATGAGTGTCCTTCCTTCCTCAAGTAGTGAGTGTCCTCCTTCCTTCCACAAGTAGCGACTGTCCTACTTCCTTAAGCAGCGACTGCCCTTCTACTTCCTCAAGTAGTGAGTGTTCTTCCTCAAGTATTGAGTGCCCTCCTTCCTCAAGTAGTGGGTGTTCTTCCTCAAGTAATGAGTGCCCTCCTTCCTCAAGTAGTGAGTGTCCTCCTTCCTGAAGTTGTGAGTGTTCTTCCTCAAGCAGTGAGTGTCCTTCCTTCCTTCCACAAGTAGTGACTGTCCTACTTCCTTAAGCAGCGACTGCCCTTCTACTTCCTCAAGTAGTGAGTGTTCTTCCTCAAGTAGCGAATGTCATTCTTCCTCAAGTGGTGAGTGTCCTTCTTCCTCAAGTAGTGAGTGTCCTTCTTCCTCAAGTAGTGAGTGTTCTTTCCCCCTCTTCTTTCTCAAATAGTGAGCGTTCTTCTTCTTCAAGTAGTGAGTGTTCTTCCTCAAGTAGCGAATGTCATTCTTCCTCAAGTGGTGAGTGTTCTTCCTTCCTCAAGTAGTGAGTGTCCTTTTCCTCCAGTAGTGATTGTGTATCTTCCTTAAGTAGTGAGTGTTCTTCCTGATTTAGTGAGTGTTCTTATTCCTGAAGTAGTGAGTGTTCTTCTTCCTCAAGTCGTGAGTGTGTTACCTCCTCAAGTAGTGAACGTGTATCTTCATCAAGTAGTGAGTGTTGTTCTTCCTCAAGTAGTGAGTGTTGTTCTTCCTGAAGTCGTGAGTTGTTCTTCTTCAAGTTGTGAGTGTCCTTCTTCCTCAAGTAGTGAGTGTCCTTCCTCAAAGCAGTGAGTGTGTTACTTCCTCAAGTAGTGAGTATACACTGTATTTCTTCTTCAGGTAGTGACTGTGGTGGCCTCAGTGGGCTTTGAACTGTGTGTTTTCTCTGTGTATGTGGCATCAGAGATCTTGTAAGGTATCTTTGTGTATTTGGTTTCGGTAGTCTTGTCAAATATCTTCTCTGTGTTAGATGCATCCGTGGTCTTGTGAAATCTCTGTGTGGCCTTTGGTGATCTTGTGAAATATTTTCTCTGTGTGTGTAGCATCGGTGGGCTTGTTTGGTTTTGTGTTTGTATGGTATTGTTGTCTTGTGAAACAAGTCCAGTGTTGAAGTGTGTGTCTTCTCTGCAAATATGGTATTGTGTGTGAACTGGATTGATTGAGACACAGTGACAGTGCCTTTAGGTTTGCTGTCACTCAGACACTGTCAGATTGAATCAGTGCACAGAGAGAGGAAACATTCAACATATGGAACATGGGTGAAAGAATTATAAATGGATTGAAAAAATAATAATAAAATATCAAAAAAGTCATCTCTTTTTGCCGTTTTTTAGTAGGGTTCTTACGGACATGGAAGTCTGGAAAAGGTGGAAAAATGAGAGAACCACTTTCAGGGCTGGAAAAGTCCTGAAAAAATAGATTATTTGCCCTTCAGGATCTGAAAAAGTCTTGTTCTTTTGATAAACTCCTTGACCAGTACCATTCAACAAAGCTGAATGCATTAAAAACAACAACAACCAAACAATTGAAAAAACCAAAAAGTACTGAAAATTGATCACCAATACTGGGATATCTCATTTATCTGCTGATCTCTTTTAATATAGTGGACACATTTTTGATTTTGTTTTGTTTTGTGGTTGGTATGGAAAATTTTCAATGTGGTCTGGAAACGGTCGGAAAAAAAAAGAAGGAATTTTTGTTTGTTCGTATCTGTGGAAATCCTGTTGTAAGAGGTATGTTTGATAGACATGTTTTTCTGTGTGACCTAAAAAAAAAAAAAAAGAAAAAAAAGTTCATTTTTATGGGTTTTTTGTTTTCAGGTGTTATTCTATGTGACCTAAAAAAGAAAAGAAAAAAAATGTTGTTGCTTTTTGCCCCAAGCTACGAGTACACATCAAAGGTGCTGGCATCCAGCATAACTGGGGTCTGCAAGACATGCGACACTCCGTTGTCCACGTCCTGCCACTGGTGTAACTGGACCGTCACTATGGGCGCCCCGAGCAGTTCTTCAAGCCACCAAACATCGGGAAATAGCGCATCCAAAGAGAAGGAAGGGTGTGACGAAGGGGTTGGTGACAGGGGAGAGGAGGATGGCGATCGTTATCCAAGGTGCTCTCCTCCTGGCACAGTCCGCAGCCACGGCATGGCCAGAGTCAAGGAGGGTAGTGAGGACACGGTAATAATGATGGTTTCTTAACTTATATTGCCACCTTTCCATGTTTAACATGCTCAGTTGTGCCTTAGGGTTTGAAAACCAGTGTTGGAAAACATGCATAGTAACTACAAGTTCTACAAGTTGCATGCCGTACATCCATACCAAACACTTAAACTCTAATTTATACATAATGTGCGCACGCGCGCACACACACACACACACACACACACACAAAACCCATCACACACACACAACACTCATCTTACAAATCATATGGTTACTTAACCTGATTAATGGATGTGGTTGTTTTTTTTTCAATATTTGGGTGGAGGATGGAACTACTGCAGCTTAAATGGCGAAGTTGAGGTGTGGAGAGATGTTTTGCAGAGGACAATCTGATAGATGAAGAGGAAAAAAAAAGAAGATAATTTTAGCTGATTAAAAAAAAGGGAGAAAATCTAATTGAAAAAAGATAAATATTAGCTGATAAAGTAGGAGAGGAAATCTAATTGTGATTAATCTGTAAGGCTTATTGAAAACTTATTTTTTAAGTGAAAATATGATACAGGCTCAAAATTGTCCTATGCCCTATGTTTTTATTTTTTTATTTTTTATTTTTTTTAATGTTTAGAATAAAGCTATTAAAGCTTTTTCATGGTTTTGAATTGAATCTTTTTCGAATGTTTGGAATAAAGACTTTTCTTCTTTTTTAGGTTTAGAATACAATTGTAGAAATGTTTGGTATAGTCTCTGTAGAATAGAATTTTTTAAAATGTTTAGAACAAGACTTTTTAAAGGTTTAGAATGGAATGTTTTTGAAATGTAATGATAACATCTGTTTGAAATGCTCAGAATAAAATATTTTAAACATTCTGCTATTTGAAACATTAGGAGAAATCGAGGATTATTTTATTTAAAAAAAAAAAAAAAATTAAACCAGATCCTCCTTTGTTCTCGACCAACAGAAAGGTCCTGTTGAAGGGGAGACCACTTGGACAGAGAGAGCGACAGGGAGAGAAGACTCCTGCAGTGTTGAAAAGACAGACAGTGACAAGGAGCTGCAAGCAGACGCTAAAGACAACATCACTGATGGTGGTGGTATCTGTCCTCCTGGATTCCTGAAGGACGATGAAGACATCGTCATGTCTGGAGGTCCTCCGCAGGGTGTTGAAGATGATGTCTCTGATCCACATCACCAAAGAGGTCACCTCCCCATTGAACAGGACGCCAACAGTCAGGGCTGTAAAGTCTCTCCAGAACACCAGGGTCACAGTGCCGACAAAGACGGCAGCTGCAGATCTGTTCAGAATGACCTTGAAGACAACGACCTCTTTCAAGAGGATACTGAAGATGATGAAACAGCCAGTGTCTGCCTAGACACTGAAGCAGGTTATGGAGATGATGATACTTTGATGAAAAGTGATGACCAGTTTGAAAGATCTGCTGAAGGTGATGGTGAAGGTGCTGCTGAGCTGAAGGCTGAGTTGTCTGAAGGGAGAAAGGGGTTGGAGGGGGAGGAAGAAGGGGAAGAGGAAGACAGGGTTGAAGGGAAAGGGACAATGGAGGGGGAAGAAGGAGGGAAAGAGGAGGAAGAAAGCGCTGTGTTGTCTAGGAAAGGGTCAGGCCTGGCTGATTCGGAGGACACACCGCAGGAGAGTTTTGTGGTGGACATGAACGACGGGACGGGAGAAGGTGGGGGGCTGGACAGTGTGATCGCTAACGGTACGGTCAGTGACGACACAGGCACCGCCCAGACAGACCAGCTGGCTCTTGAAACGGGTGAGGCAATCTCTTTTGACAGCATGGAGGCCATGTGGGATTACCTCCACGAGTGTGGGGCAGGGGAAATAGCAGTACTCAACAATGCACAGCTGACTCTCCCAGACCAGGAGACTGTTGGAACAGAATTGTCTCCCTTCAGCGGCCTTCTGAATCATGTCACGGGCGAGCAGGAGGGAGAAAGGACAGAGCGTGAGGACGATGAGACACCCCAGGTGTTCCTGTGTCTCCTTGGTCCAGCGGACGATGGCACTGGGGATGTGTCAGACCCTGATGACTCGCAGACTGCCGAGAGTTGTGTTCAGAGTCCAGTGACTGATGTAGCTGCAGAAACAAGAGCTGATGAAGAAGCGGAGCCCTCCCAGCAACGTGTTCCAGATGAAACAGTCGATGGGCTTGTTCAGGAGCTGGTGTTGGAGCTTGGTCAGGAGGAGATTAGCCGGAGATGTTCCCATGATCACGTGAGTAACGGTGTTGTTTGAATGATGGTGATGCCTTGGGTCTTTTAGTGTGCTTTTTTGGGATTAGCTAGTCTGATGTGTGTTGTTTCTCAGGGCTTAAGTGTTCATGATCTATCATTTGAAATATCATTTGAACAAATTTGCGTAAGATCAGCTTTGAAAGATTTAATTGTGGAATGTTGTCTGATATTCTGTAATACGGATTTTCAAAACCAAGGTCTGTAGTGTGCAAATATTCATAAACCATGAGACTTGCATAGATCTGTAACGTGGAATTTCAAACATGCTTGTGTCAGGCGGAGAACACAGGGGTGGGGGGTGGACACTAAATCTTCCCTGGGTCAGAAAGGTATGAGGCTGCTGAACCAGTCAGTTAATTGAAATTTACAAGCAAGTTGGAACTTTATTCTCTCAGACACTGGAAGCCAGTTTACCTTATATAGGAGGTGTAGTACACCCAAGAGGCTTTGAAGATAAGGCGAGCAGCTGAGTTTTGTATTTTCTGTACAGGTTCCAGGAGAGAAGGAAAACCTTTTGAAAAAGAATATCTGTAATCCAATCTGGAAAGAAGTTGTCTGAAGTCTTGAAGTCAAAGTAACTATTGTTTTTGTTGCATCATCTGTGAGGTATATCTGGATTGAAGTTGAGCACATAAGAGGCAGTTTAACAAACTTTTGTCACATGTGTTGTAGGACTATCACTTGCCGCCTTCCACCGCCCGTCCACTGGTCAGTCACAGTGCGCCTTCAGCCCGACGACGCAGGCGAGCAAGGAACACCAAGCCCAGACCGTACGTGTGTGATCTCTGTGGCAAGGCTGTAGCCACCCCAACCTCCCTGAAATCTCACAAGTACCTGCACAGTGTCCTGAAACCCAACGTGTGTGACTTGTGCGGGAAGTCTTTCCTGATGCCAGAGTACCTGAGCAATCACCGAGTGATGGACCACAATGAGAAACGGTTCATGTGTGACAAGTGCGACGCCATGTTTCGGACAGCGTCTGAATTGAAGAGGCACATGAAAATCCATGATCAGAAGAGCTTCCCCTGCGATGAGTGTGGCAAGGTTTTCAAAAGGGAGAATCATCTGGAGAAGCACAGACTGACCCACACTCGGGACGAGACGTGTGTGTGTGAAGTGTGTGGCAAGTTGTTCAGCTCCAGGAATAAATTGTCGATACACTACAAGAACAACCACAAGCCTAACATTCCACAGGTGTGTGATCAGTGTGGCAAGATCTGCATCAACTCAAGTCGCCTGTCAAGGCACAAACAAAGCCACAACACCGAGAAGAAATTTGTGTGTGACATCTGCGGAAAGGCCTTTCAGCAGGACTTCAACCTGCGGAGGCACAAGAAAAACCATTTTGGTCAGAGGCAGTTTGTGTGCGAAACCTGTGGAGCTACTTTTACCTTAGCAAGCAATATGAGAAGACATCAACGGAGGCATTTAGGCCTAAAACCCCACAAGTGTCCCATGTGTGAAAAAGCCTTCACCCAGAGCTACTGGTTGAAGGAACACATTCTTACTCACTACGGTGAAAAGTCGTTTCCCTGTGATGTGTGCAAAAGGTCCTACTGGTCTGAAAGGGCCTTGAGGGCCCACAAAAAAATGACGCACGAGAAATCTAAAAAGAACAAGTGCGACATTTGCGATAAGTGTTTCCTTTACCCGTCTATGTTGAAGCTGCATCAGGTGGTCCACACTGGTGGGAGGGTGTACAAACCCAGGAAAAGACTTCCGGCCGGAGATGCTCGGGGACCACCGTTTCCTTGCAAAACGTGTGGCAGAGTCTTCGCCATGCGTAGCAACATGGTTCGACACCAGCTGACTCACACCGGTGAGAAGCGGTTTCACTGTGATATTTGTTTCAAGTCTTTCACCATGAACTGCAGCCTGAAGAAGCATAAGATAATCCACACTGGCCTCAGGCCGTTCGAGTGTGATGTTTGTCACAAGACGTTCACGGAGAAAGGCACACTGACCAAGCACAAGAGAATCCACCTGAGACAGCAGTCTGTTCCGGACAAGGTGACAGTCATTCCGGACAAGGTGGTGACAGAGACAGGGCCTGAGTGAAGATTGCTATCATCCCTGTTCTGCCCCCCAGTCTCATAGCAGTGATACCCTCCCATCTCCACTCCCCCCTGACCCCCTGAGCCCCTGACCCTTCTGCCCGCCATTCCCCTGTTGGCCCCAGTAGAATCTGAGGTTCTTTTTATACTTTAAGCCCTGAATGTAACTTTGTGTAAGCAGAAGGGAGGTAATATACAAAGGGAGGCTACAAGCCGCTACTACTTTTGATTTCACAACTTGGTGGAGTAGTGTTTTACACAAGACAGGAATGAGACCACTGCTGGAGCCTGTCAGACCAGTGGGTCATGGAGAATTTGTGTTTTGATGTTTTGAAATATGAGTTTTGGGGAAAAAAGATTTCTTTATGACTTGTCCAAAAAAAAAAAAAAAAAAAGGATTCTTTTCATGCAGTGGTGGCCAGTTTATTTTTGTGCTGCCATGGAGAAAGGACAGGTCCCTCTGTTCCTCATTGGTCTAGGCTGTTGTCATGTCTGGACATTGAAACCTCCACCAGCTGACAGTACTGAGTCATTGTCTGCTGTGTGTGTGTGTGTGTGTGTGTGTGTGCGTGTTTCCTAGTTTAACATCTGTCCACATAGTGTGATTTTAGACGAAAGAAAAGAAAAAATATATCCCCTGTGTACAAAGGAGTGAGAATCTAATGCAATGTAAGATCAGATAGGATGAAAAAAGTTTTTGAGCATGGGAAGTGCACAGTTCAGTATTCGGTATCAAACACTGTTCATGGTAACAGCACAACCAGCAGTGCAATAGAGTGCTCAGTCATGAACAGGAAGGTTAGAAAAAAGTTTGTGAACTTTCTAGGTCATAACCAGCAGTGTATGAGAGTGCTCAATCATGAACAGGAAGGTTAGAAAAACTTCATGAACTTTCTAGGTCATAACCAGCAGTGTATGAGAGTGCTCAATCATGAACAGGAAGGTTAGAAAAACTTCATGAACTTTCTAGGTCATAACCAGCAGTGTAAGAGAGTGCTCAAAGTCATGAACAGGAAGGTTAGAAAAACTTCATGAACTTTCTAGGTCATAACCAGCAGTGCAACAGAGTGCTCAGTCATGAACAGGAAGGTTAGAAAAAACTTTGTGAACTTTCTAGGTCACAACCAGCAGTGTAAGAGAGTGCTCAAAGTCATGAACAGGAAGGTTAGAAAAACTTTGTGAACTGTCTGGGTGAAGCCCATTGGTAATGAGTCAAAATCTGAGGGTCCCTTGTCATAGTTCTATCCCCACTGATGTCTTGGATGATGGAAGTTCCGTGGCTGCCATGTCCAGGTGTTCCAGTCATAGGCTGCATACTGTCCAGGTGTTCCAGTCATAGGCTGCATACTGTCCAGGTGTTCCAGTCATAGGCTGCTTACTGTCACCCTTGGGGATGACTCTGGTATCAGCTGGCATGTATCTGGTACTGGGTCTGTGTAGAAGGGAGCTGACATTTTCCTAAGTTTCTGCAATCACTGTGTTGTTGTGACTTGTGTCGGTGGGCAGATTTGTGCTCGATTTTCTGTCAAAAGAGGGCTTCATCATCATGCGTTACCAAAGCTCTAGCAAGAACACTATTCATCATCATGCATTACCAAAGCTCTAGCAAGAACACTATCTCCACTGTCAGAAGGGTGGGCATTGTCCTTTATCAGTTTCAGTTTCAGTAGCTGAAGGAGGCGTCACTGCGTTCGGACAAATCCATATACGCTACACCACATCAGCCAAGCAGATGCCTGACCAGCAGCGTAACCCAACGCGCTTAGTCAGGCCTTGAGAGAAGAGAAGAAAAAAAAAGAAGAAAAAAAGAAGATAAATATATAAAAAAAAAAAGAACTACTACTACTGCTTCTATTAATAAGGCGCAAAAACTTGATGAAGTCAACTATAAGCGTACAAAATAAAATTAAATAAATAAATAAATAATAATAATATAATTAAAAAAAAAAGAAAAAAAAATAATGAAAATAAAAATGAAAATGAAAATAGCAAATATTCAAACGAGAACTTTGAAGACTGAAGTGGAGAAGGGTTCCATGTGAACAGCAGTTGAACATGGGTCAGTCGATCCTAAGAGATAGGACAAGTCTGTTCTGAATTGAAGCACTGTTGTCCTTTATCATGTTTATATTCAGATTGGTGTGTGACTAAAAAAAAAACAACCACAACAGTTGCACTTTCTAGTATAGCTGGTTGAAATTATGAGTGTTAAATAGTTAACTTTTTGGCTTGAAGTGGAAGTTTTGTTGGGACTACCAATCTGAGAGTAGCAGTTGCTTGTGGGAATATTTTTAGGGTTGTTTTGATGCATGATTCCATCTTTGCTGGGTCGGTTTGAAACCTGTTTTGATTTTAAACGCTTAAGCCCAGTGTGGATGATGACTGCTGCTGGTGACTTTCCTTTGTCAAAACAGCTTTTTTGCATGCTGTCTTCAGATTGTGATAATCCTTTTCATTGTGGCACACAATCTGTGTGTGTGTGTGTGTGTGTGTGTGTGTTCAGTGTCAGAGGGCATAAATGGACAACAGGGTGGAAAATTAAAAGTTGCTCTTAGTTTAATTGTACACAACATTCTGTTCATCATTTGATGTTTTTGATACTGTTCTGTGTAATCTTACATATATATATATATACATTGTAGCATGAAGAGCTAATTACTTTGTCTTGGAAATCTTTGAGTGTTGCAGAATGTCTAAAGTACTGAGACTGAAAGAAACTGCATGTCATAAATATATATATTACAAACATGTTTCCCCTATTGAAATTATGAATTCGTCAAAATGGCTATAGAAAATTTGGTGTTCCAAAACATACCATATATCCATTTTGTATGATGTATTCATTTGGATTCAGTGGGTTTTGTACAAACTTAGAAAGTTGATCACTTATAAATGTTGAAATCTCGGATTAAACAACCACCTCAAGCTGTTCATTATGCTGACATAGTCTGGAAAATCTTTTTGACTAATGCTGCCTGCATGGAAACATGCATGTGATTGATACAGTATATTATCCAGTCATGAAGACCTGCAGCAAAATCCTTGGAGGAGTTGGACAGATAGAAAGGGAATCCTCTGGGGGCATACATAAATACATGTATACATGTGCATTGTTGGCTTTATCATGTGTTCACACTCCACTGGCTGGAGACAGTGTCACTGATGTGTGTGGTGCTGCTGTGTTTTATCAGGGAGTAGACCTGAAAGGAGATGCCAGGGCAGAATCAGGCATTGGCCTTATCACAGCTAACGATCTGTGTTCACCAGTGATCAGGGTTTTGAGGCCCCGTTTTGGCATGATGTTGTGCTCTTGGGAAAGGCACCTTACTCTGATTTTCCTCACACCACCTGGGTACTTCACTTTGTTTAGGGAAGGTTAAATTACTTGAAACTATGGAAGGAGAGGGTTGGGCTCCCGCCTTTCAGTGCCATGTCCTAGACACTGGGTATGAATACACTGCCCCGATGGACATAGAACATTAAAAGGCTATGGGACCTTCAACTTTATTAAATAAAAAAAAGCTAGATATGTGTAGTTAACTTGTTTGATTTCTTGCTGACTTTATTACCACAACTTTGTTTTTACTTTTGTCATTGGGCTTTGTTTTTACTTTTGTCTTTTGTTTTACCTTTGGTTATAATTGAGGGATTTGTAATACAATGTAAGGCTGTTGTACAAATAAAAATAATTCTGTATAATTGACTACACCATGTTTGTTTTCTTAGCCATCATTATTTCTTTACATAATCGTGTGCCTTGTGAATTATTTGTCAAGTATAAAAAAAAAGAAAAAAAAAAAAAAAAAAAAAGATATGAAATCATGTTTCTTAGGAATTCAGCAATGTTTAAAATGTTTATGATGCCCATGCATGTATTTTGGTATCTTTGTGACCTGTTGATGTATGCCTTATCAAAATAAAACTTACTATTCCAGTTTAGTCAGTGGTGGTCATTCTGTTCTACAGATATTCAGTCTGTCTGCTAATATTGTATGTCTACCTGATCAAACTTGTGTACATGTATCACTTAAAAAAACCCCAAAAACATCCATATCCAGTAGTGTGCACTAGTGTTGGTCGACTTAAAAAAAAAGCGGCAACATTGTTTTTTTCAATTCGCTTTGAGCTTGAGCAATACAAGCTGATGCTGTAATGCACTGCCTTGCATGTGCTCCAAGGTACACATAATCTAGGACTCACTGCTGTACAAAGTAGATGCATATGATCATATATTTACACACACACACACACACACACACATATATATATATATATAACATACAAAGACACACACACACACATACACACACATATATATGTATATATATTTTTTTTTTGTTTTGCTTATCAATATACTTTAACTTTGTTACAGTATCACACGCATACATAACCAGACATTCCATGTCAAAATGTTGATCACCCACACACATTTAAGTTTTGGGAAGTTTATTTGGCAAAGAAAATCTATGTATGTATTTTCAATTTCAACCATTATATTCGAAAAGCATGACACACAGTTGAAATCGTCCTCGTCTTTACTTCTTCTTTTTTTTTTCTCCTAAGAATGCTGAACATGCACATACACTTTTTTTTTTTTTTGAATGAAATGCACTTTATTATCGGATAATGATTTGAATTAACTCGCATTCCATGATTGCACCATACAGGTAATGGCAACAATTAAACATGCACAGATTGAAAAAGAAAGGACCACAAGCACACACAAATAAATAAAAAGTGAAGTAAATTAACGGACAAGCAAGAGCAACCCTTTGATATAATTAAAACAGTCGCAAGAAAAAAAAATCTTAATAGCAATACCCAATGCGATTGATATAAATTCTGATTTTCATTTGGATCCAGAAAAGAACAAAAAGGACCATTTATTATTATTTAGCTTTTTTTAGTGCCGAATTGTAAAGTTAGATGGTTTAAAAAAAAAAGTAAAAAAATTGAGGAACATTTGGCATTTGCTGTAGCAGCACTGAAAGAGAAAAATATTCAGGCTTAGAAATGAAGAAGAAGAAGAAAAAAAAGCTACCGGTAGTTACCTGCAACTTGATCTCTCCAAATGTCTGTGTGTGTGTGAATCCTTGATTGCTTGAATCCATTTTTTTCTGTGCTGGACTTTAATAAAGTCCCAAATTACAGACTGATAATTGCTTCAAAACAAGAAGTAAAAATATCATTACTTCATTCAACTTCATGGGTATTTCTGCATGCTTTGCTGAGAAACTAAGAAGATTAAAAGAAATGAATAAAAACTGTATTTGGAGATTACATGATACCGAGTTTTAGTGCCTTTTTTTTGTCATGGGGAAGAAAGCAACACGTCAAGCTTGTATAGTATTGTTTAATATTTTGTCACAACGGATTTCTGTGTGAAATTCAAGTTGCTTTCCACAGGGAGAGTGTATCACTACAGTGAAGTGCTACCCCATACTTTGTTGGGTTTTTTTTGGGTTTTTTTTTTTTTTTTTTTTTTTTTTTGCCTTTGACTAGGTTTAAGTGTATTTGTTGAACTATCAAAGTGGATTTTTCTGCAGAATTTTGCCAAAGACGGACCTTTTGTTGCTATGGGTTCTTTTATGTGCGTTAAGTGCATTCTACAAATCAGAGCTTGGTTTAACGTCTTATGTGGAAGACCAGAGGATGGAGAAAATGTGTGGGAATTCTACACATGACCTAATGGGGAAAGGATTTATAAGAGAGAGAGGGAAAGAGAGAGAGAAAGAATGCACACTGTGCATAAGTTAACTTGCCAGTGTCCAAAAAAACCAACAAAGAACAAACAAAAAAACCCTGAAAAGTGTATTTTATTTTGGAGAGATGTGCTGTCAGCTCAAAATGTTGTTGATGCCCTTTTGTAACTCTTATCTAATTTCATTTTTATAATTTCTCACAGGATTTTTATTCTTTGGGAACATTGTCAGCTGGCAGCAATGTCTGGGAACTGAAAAAAAAAAAAAAGAAAAAAAAAGAGAGAAAAAAAAAGACAGACTTGCATAAACTGAAACTGTAATTACGGGCTTTCTCTAAAGTCTAATACAGATGATTTGTGGCAATTGCTCAGTCAAAAAAACAAAACCAAACCCAACAACAACAACACAGAAAGAAGAAAAAGGATCAGCGAATGAAACCAACATAAAGATAATAAACAGTGCACACAATTTGATATTCTCTATATACACAACATTAAACTGTAACACACTTTGCACAGCAGCAATACTACAGATTACAAACAACACTATTATTACCCAGTACAGTCATTGCATACTGGAAATTGAATAGATCTTTCAGTACACTCAAAACTTAAAGCGCTAATAATGATTTCCCCCTTCCCTCTCCTCTTCATAAAAAATATTTACAAGTGGACATGTCACACACTAAAATGGAACATGGACACACACTGATAGTTGGAAGTCAATTAGTTTGAAGTCAATTTATCTTCCTTTGTCAGAGAAATGCCCTGATGACTTTTTGACACTGAAAACCTCATAGATCAAGGAGAGAGCAGGGTGTACAGTGACAAAAATCTGTCCTCAAATCCATCCATGCCCACACACACACACACGATCATTATATCAAGCACACACAAACACACACACCCATGTACAAGCATGCACGCACACATAACCCCCACACAAGAGTGAGAGGTACTTTCATGAACTATTAACACATTTCTCTACAAAAATTATCTTCTCATCATAAATATTCAGATTTATGTACAACAAAATACAGGAACATATATCATTTGCATTGTAATAAAACTCAGTATACATGTAAGTGTGTGTCAATGCCAACGTGAAGAAGACAGTTTCAGTTTCTCAAAGACGTGTCTCTACGTTCAGATAAATCCATAATATATGCTGCACCACATCTGGTGGGCAGATGCTTGACAGCATGCAGCACAACCCAACGCACTGGTCAGGCCGCGAGTGCATGCATATGTATATCATACATACTGGATTTCTTCTACATAATTTTGCCAGAGGACAACACTTATGTTGCCATGGGTTCTTTTTTTAGCGTGCTTAGTGCATGCTGCACACAGGACCTCGGTTTATCATCTCATCCGAATGACTAGACACTCAGTTTGCTTTTCCAGTCAAACTTGGGAGAAAGGGCGAGACTGGGCATCGAAGCCAGACCTTCATGGACTGGCAGATGAAGGTCTTAACCATTCTACCACTTCCCTCCTAAAAGCAGATGGTGAGAGGAGGGAGAAATCACACCGACATCATCTGTGAAGTGACAAAGAGAAGGTTCAATGTCCGTGAGGGATCTATCTTCCCACCTACCTGATCTACATGTCTCCTGTCACAACTAAAGAGGTTTCTGTTTCAAGGTGGCAAAGCATGCAGAACGATCCACATCCACTGCACTACACTACTGAAGGGGAAAAAAAAAAAAAAAAAAAAAAAAAGCAGATACCTGACTTGCCCACAAATCCAACACCCTGGTCACAGTTGGAGAGCCTGCCCCAGGTTTGTATTTAACACATTAACATGAAAGGAAATATAATAACAAAACAAGATGGCAAACAAGTAGATTATACACGACAATATAATAAAATGTTAAAGATTAAAACAACAGGCTTTAATGAAAGGTAGAGTGGAGATAATGGAACTAGTCTACAGGTGGGAATATTTCCATGCCATACAGACTTCCATAATATTGGTATTTCAGCAATTTTGCCCCCTTTATTTTATTTTCTTCTGGTATTTAGATATGTATTTTGGTTCAGTGGCTTGAGAACCTTAACTTGTTCAGTTTTCATGCAGTACACTGGAATGTGTATCACTTTTTTTTTTCTTCTTCTTTTTTTCTCTATCTTCTAAAAACATGCTCTCTCTCTAGATTGGGCATGAAATTTACCATCAAAGAAATTAACGCACATATGTACATGCATGTCCAGAAGCCAGAGCTATGCATTCTACGTATGTATGTAAATGATGTCTGCAGGTTGACCGGTACAAAGTGACAAAAGCCCAGGGCTCTTCAAGTCCCTTTATACCTATAGTCATGATTTGCTCCACTCCCTGCTTCAGTTAAACCACAACCATCCTTCTTATCTGTAACTCTGTACACATTTTAAACACACTCATACTCACACACTACACACACACACACACACACTATACACATACTGTGATTCCACAGCTGCGCCACTCTCTCATTCAACATCCTTCAGATTATGTTGTCAGTAAAATAACTGTGCTTTTTTTACATGAAGATATATTACAGGATCATTGTAAATACATACTCTGCAGACCCAACCATCACACATAATAAAGTAATATCTGCCACACAAACTCAGCATGGTACAAAAAACAACAACAAAAAAACCAATGAAAAACTGTACAGATAAAGCAATCTGCAACAAGGGAAGTCGTAGGCACAGACATGCACCAGCAATCATAATAATTCATAATGAAGAGGAGGGCAGCCACAAACAATACTGTCACTGTACAACTCAACAGCAAACAGATCACAGTGTCGCTGTGACAGAAGAGCAGCCACCCAGTAATGCTGACACGATGTGGACGGAATGGTAGGCTGGTACAGTACATGGTTCCAACAGATGTGAATCAACAAGGTTCCACACTTTTTTTTTGTTGTTGTTGTCAAGACCAGACTGAAAATTGTCCACGCTCAACACAAAGCGAAACAGAATAAAAATATCTTTTGGGATACACAGCTAATGGGTGATAAATACTGGTGGATATCCCAGTATCAATGCTTGGTTTATCATCACCTCTCTGTTTTCTTCAATTTTTTTTTTTTTAATGCATTAAGCTCTTTGTTGAATGGTACTGGCCATGAGTTTTGTCAAAATTCCAAGACGTTTTCACACCCTCAAGGGCCAAACGTATCCCCCCCTCCTCCACCCCCCAGTCTCTTCCAGTCCTAGAAATGGTTCTCTCATTTCCAGACTTCCAGGACTGTGCAAACCCTGCAGGAAACAGACTGGACACGAGAGAGATGCATCCTGTCTTGAACATGCTGTACTGGGTTCAACTGCACCCAGTGCCAGAGCAAATCAACTGAGGTGTTTTCTGTGTCACATACACAGCACTGCACTCTTGCTGGATGGACACGGAGAAGGAGGTAATTCATTTCCTGCAGTCTCGGTCTGTGTGTCCACAACAAACTCTTTTCGTTTTCGTTTCATTTCACAGACTTTTTGAGTACTTTCAGTGCGAGAACTTCTTTCTGTATTTGAGGTGTTTCTCTTTGTCACATTTATTATCATTTCTGTTTTAGCTCTGCACATTTCTACACACAATATTGGCTGTATGTCTTTGTACAATCAATGTCCACTTGATAACAAAAGAAAAAGAAAAAGAAGAGCACCTTCTTGGGATCTTTTTCATCAGCAGTGACTGAGAGGAATACTGCAATGGCTGCAAACAGTGGAGATTAATGACTCTCAGGTTGTGCTCACACCACAATAACAAAGCCTCATCACAATCTACAGTTGGCCCCACTGTAAAAAAAACCAAAACAAAACTAGTTCAATGATAACAGAAGTAAAAAAAATTCTATGACTTGCATGCATAATAACCCTTATTAATGCAACCTCAGAAATTACTGTATATCAATAATAAAAAAAAAAGAAAGGAAATGATTAACCAGTCACTATCTGCCCCCCCCCCTAAAAAAAGGTACAATAACTGTTTAACTTGATACTTGGGAAATCTTCAGGACTTTTTATAACTGGGCTGGGCATTTAGCATGCACTTGATTTTAAGGAACAGAGGCAGAATCAGGAAAAACTGACTGGAATGTCTGTATTTCATTACATTTAAAAAAAAACCCTGTTCATTTGTTTATTTATTTATAGTCTGTTCACCTAAGATGATGATATTAAAAAAAAAACTTGTTTTGTATAGTAACATCCAGTCACTGAGTGAGGAATTCTTTTTTTTGTGTGTGTTGTTTCAATCACCTGCAAAATGAGGACATGTTTGAAAAAACAACCACCACCCCGTCCCCACAAACAAAAACAACAACAACAAAACAACCCAACAATCCCAAAAGCATTGAGTATCTGACACTGATCGGTTTGATGATGACAACAATATCTATTAAAAAAAGAAGAGAAAAAAAAGTGTGTATGTACATTTGTTTTCGGTGTCCTAGTTTCAGTGTATTCAGATAACAACCATAACCATGAAAGAATGTAAAAGTTCTGTTTAAATCTGATTTTCCTGTTATACACTCACTTGCTGGAAATCAATGCCTTTGCTTTTTTGTTCTAAATTCTGCAGACCATAAATAAAGTAATGGTAGAAATGATCTGATCTGCCTCATTAGTTTATCACAATAAACAACAGTGGTAAAGAAGTTAATTTCAATAGTGTAGTAAGTATAATGCAAAATATACGATAGGTTCTGGGAAAATATGTATTTCTAAATACTCACTTAATTTCTAAAAAGTTATGAGAGGATTTATAATTTCTGCCAAACTGTAAACGTGGTCAAAAGGATGATTGATGTCAAAAAAAGTTTTTCTTATGTATAAATATCAACCATCATGCTTTGCTTTCTCCACCACTTGCTAAGAAAACGCCCATGTTAACGTTTTCCATGGCAGACCTGTTTGTCTTTATAATTCAGGAGTAATTTATGAAAGTTTTCATGTGAGATTATGCCATTACCCTGTTTGTAAATAACTTACAATTTTGTGACTATTTGAAGTTCGAACTGGGAAAGTAAACATTTTGACCTGTTTCTGATCCAATGTTTGTGCACTGGCGTTCAGTGCTCATCACAGCTGTAAAGTCTTATCAATTTTTCATTATAGGAGAATGAGGCACCGTTTTCTCAGATGGAAAAATCACAGCACTTCAGACATCAAGATGGCAAAATGTTTGCTGATTCGGGGGCAAGAAACCAACTGCGAGGATGAAGACAGTGGACAGTCACTAAACAAAGTGGCCAGTGTATCCACTCTGATTCAGCGCTATCAGAAAGGTCGAACAGGAAAATGGCCATGTCTAAGCCATCAGAGGTAGTGAACACTGCATTTTTAACAAAGTGCATGGGAAGCTACTTTTCTTGAAGCTGTGTCATGATTTTTGCATATTTAATATTGAAAAATCAAAAGAAAAAGACAAACATACATGATCTTGGCAGCAATGAGTTCAAGTAATGCTGATGGGCAAATCACAAAAAGATGAAGTATAAAAAACCCCAACATATTTCATTGGTTCTTATCACAAAGTGAATAAATATCACAGAGTCTGCTTTCATGAACAACATCTGATACACTTATCTAAATTATATAAGGCTCCATGCAAAGTGTACATAAACATCGGCAATTTTAACATGCCCAGAACACATTTCAAGAATAAACTTTTCCCTTCTTTTTCTCTATCCTCTGATAATCACACATTTTTTTCTTTCACACATATGATAAGTGAAAATACAGTTTATTCTTCGGAAAAAATTTTTTTTCAAAGACAAATGATATAAAAATTGTAATCGGACAACAAACCATAAATCAGAAGAAGCTGATAAATATTACCATTGTAGTCAAAACTGGAACTGCAAGTACAATGTTGCAAAAAGGAATGAAGCACAACCATAGCATTTATCAAAATCTGAACTTCAGACAGATGGTACGCTCAATGTCAGTACCCTCTGAATAATAACAATACAGAGAAGAGAGAGAAAAAAACAACAACCCCAAAACCCACACATATTGGTGATGCTGTCTGAATCAAGGCAACACACAGGCATGTAATTTAAATAAACCAAAGGACCAGAATGAAACAAAGCTTTATTGTTGTCTGAACGACTCACAACTGATGCATGTACATCACAGCATGGGGCACAACAGATATGCTTTATTGTTGTCGGCACACAGCATAACAAATGTGCATGCACCTTACATACAATCAACAAAATTTAACAACAACAACAACAACAACAACAAAAGACTGTCATAAACCCAGGAAAATATTCTCACTTCAGACAAGTTTCAGTGGCTCCTTTACATCAGGTGAAACATAGTTTAGAATACAATTCAAGTACTGTTTTAATGGTTCAGATACCAACAAAGACACTCACTTCAGACTACAGTTTAGGTAGATTCCCCAATGGTCACAAAAATGTTTCCAACATGGATGACAGTCAAACTCATTTCCTAACACCGGCAACAGATACTCACTTCAGACTACAGTTTAGGTAGATTCCCCAATGGTCACAAAAATGTTTCCAACATGGATGACAGTCAAACTCATTTCCTAACACCGGTGACTGATATGATTTTACTTAAAAGTGAGGCTGCAGTTTGAATGACTTCTCAAGTTCCCACTAAATATATTCACTTCAGTCATTCAGCTAACAGTCTACATGGTTTCCCCAAATCCACTTAATGATAATTCACTTCAAATCTCAGTTTGAATGGATTCCTACAAATACCAACTAAAGATACTGAATTCGACACACCATCTTAACACATTTTCTGCAAGCAACGGTTGAGTAGTTTTGAGAAATGAAGACTGACACGACACATTGCTGTCATGAGATTTTCCACTGGCTTTTCTCAACCTTTCTATTAATTTGCACTTTGTTATCTATTTATATCTTTATATAAAGTTTTGCCTTTTATCAATCTGAATCACACTTATACACATAAGTGTGAATGACAGGTGTAAATATGCTTGGATTTCTCTCTGGACAAGATTAAGCGCTACATAAATACCTCTGTTATAATTATTAGGATGAAAAAAAAAACCTTCCCTGAAATAATGAAAAAGGGAGACTTGGGTCACCATTTTTCAATCCCCGGTAGATTTGCATTTTGCTGGGAACTGTCCACAGGAAGCAAACTAGTGAAGTAGTTGTTAAGAGCTATCTAGGTTTGACACAGGAGTGGAGTTTGACTGCATCACCAAGCGTGTTGTTGAATACTGTGAATGGCCAGAGAGCTGCAGCAAAACATCACACAAATCAGTTCGGAGGTCAGCCTTTTCTCGTCATAACTGAACTATCAACTCTTGTATTTAGATAAAAAACAAAAACAAAAAACAAACAACAAACAAAAAAGACCAAGAACAAAACAATCTGTTGAAATGAGGAACTTTCACACACCATGCAATCGTCTTACATTACTCCATCTATTTGTGTATAATATTCTTCAATTTATTGTGTTCATATACAATCTCCAACGTCCAAGCAACACGATCCACACGTTTCACACACAATTATATTCTAACTTTAATTAATAATTTTCATCCCCCTCACCACCCCCTACCCTGGATGATCTGATTCACATCAAAAAACAAATAAAAAGGAGAACAAAAGCAATACTGTTGAATAAGTGCTCTTTTTTTTTTTGTGTGTGTGTGTTTTTCTTGAAACAAACAATATGACACTGAAACCGTTATCACAATGCCTTGATCACATTTCCAATTCCAGCTCTTCCTGGTTTATCAGGCAGCCTGTCTTCCCCATCGTCTATCACAGACACCAGCCGGCGCTGAGGTGAGACACACACACACACACACTGGGGCTGCAGCCTAATACTCTCACTGCTACGTGACCGTGTGACTGAAGCGTGTTGAACCAGGAACATGCAGTCTGCTACGCACACTGAAAGTCACCAAAAAAATCATCTTCAGCCTTCACACGTTAAAACAGCTGTGACATCCACTGGTCTGACACTTGACTTTGTTGCTAAACAGTCCAGCTGACCTGCTGACAGGGACGTCCATGGTTCAATAAACACCACACAAGGGAGAGGAGTAGGAAGATGCGACAAAAGTTTCTTCCCACCATGCACCACAGCGGACAAACCATGACCCCCCCCTTCCCTCCACCCTCACCCCATGGATGCCCCCCCCCCACCCCCCACACCCCCGCATCTCCTCCCCAAAAAAATCACCGTCCCTCACAGGCATCCAGATGGAGAGAGAGACCACCACCACCACCACCACCGCGTGGGGGGCTGGCATGGAGTCTATCAGCTGAAGACGAAGGCGTGGTTCTCCCTCATCTCCATCTGACGCAGGCGCATGTTGTTGGAGGCCCCGCGGATCCTCTGGGACTTGGTGGAGCGCGAGGAGGGGTTGGGGACCACCTCCAGCCCGCTGCCCGTCACGTGCACCGGGGGCTGGGCGGTGCGGCCCCCTGCCGGGTTCTGGGGGGACACCACGTCTGGCCGCTGCACCACGGGGGCTGGGGCCGACACCACCGACAGACCGTGGGACGGGTGCTGGGAGATGAAGCGCGTCAGGCCCCCTCCGTCTGGAACCACACATCACACACACACACCTCCATCAGATGATGCCAATGGAGGAATGAAGGTGACAGAATAGGTCAAGACAGACTTTTGTCTGCCAGTGCAGTGTCTGTGAAGGTCAGGGTTCTGAATCTCATGTCTGACAGTGCAGTGTCTGTGAAGGTCAGGGTTTTGAATCTCATGTCTGCCAGTGCAGTGTCTGTGAAGGTCAGGGTTTTGAATCTCATGTCTGCCAGTGCAGTGTCTGTGAAGGTCAGGGTTCTGAATCTCATGTCTGACAGTGCAGTGTCTGTGAAAGACAGGGTTTTGAATCTCATGTCCGACAGTGCAGTGTCTGTGAAGGTCAGGGTTTTGAATCTCATGTCTGCCAGTGCAGTGTCTGTGAAGGTCAGGGTTTTGTATCTCATGTCTGCCAGTGAAGTGTCTGTGAAGGACAGGGTTTTGTATCTCATGTCTGACAGTGCAGTGTCTGTGAAGGTCAGGGTTTTGAATCTAATGTCTGCCAGTGAAGTGTCTGTGAAGGACAGGGTTTTGTATCTCATGTCTGACAGTGCAGTGTCTGTGAAGGTCAGGGTTTTGAATCTAATGTCTGCCAGTGAAGTGTCTGTAACAGTCTGGGTTTTGAATCTCATGTCTGTCAGTGCAGTGTCTGTGAAGGTCAGGGTTTTGAATCTCATGTCTGCCAGTGCAGTGTCTGTGAAGGTCAGGGTTTTGAATCTCATGTCTGCCAGTGCAGTGTCTGTGAAGGTCAGGGTTTTGAATCTCATGTCTGCCAGTGCAGTGTCTGTGAAAGACAGGGTTTTGAATCTCATGTCTGACAGTGCAGTGTCTGTGAAGGTCAGGGTTTTGAATCTCATGTCTGCCAGTGCAGTGTCTGTGAAGGTCAGGGTTTTGTATCTTGTGTCTGCCAGTGAAGTGTCTGTGAAGGACAGGGTTTTGAATCTCATGTCTGACAGTGCACTGTCTGTAACAGTCTGGGTTTTGAATCTCATGTCTGACAGTGCAGTGTCTGTGAAGGTCAGGGTTTTGAATCTCATGTCTGCCAGTGCAGTGTCTGTGAAGGTCAGGGTTTTGTATCTCATGTCTGCCAGTGAAGTGTCTGTGAAGGACAGGGTTTTGTATCTCATGTCTGACAGTGCAGTGTCTGTGAAGGTCAGGGTTTTGAATCTAATGTCTGCCAGTGAAGTGTCTGTAACAGTCTGGGTTTTGAATCTCATGTCTGTCAGTGCAGTGTCTGTGAAGGTCAGGGTTTTGAATCTCATGTCTGACAGTGCAGTGTCTGTGAAGGTCAGGGTTTTGAATCTCATGTCTGCCAGTGAAGTGTCTGTGAAGGTCAGGGTTTTGAATCTCATGTCTGTCAGTGCAGTGTCTGTGAAGGTCAGGGTTTTGAATCTCATGTCTGACAGTGCAGTGTCTGTGAAGGTCAGGGTTTTGAATCTCATGTCTATCAGTGAAGTGTCTGTAACAGTCAGGGTTTTGAATCTCATGTCTGTCAGTGCAGTGTCTGTGAAGGTCAGGGTTTTGAATCTCATGTCTGACAGTGCAGTGTCTGTGAAGGTCAGGGTTTTGAATCTCATGTCTGACAGTGCAGTGTCTGTGAAGGTCTGGGTTTTGAATCTCATGTCTGTCAGTGCAGTGTCTGTGAAGGTCTGGGTTTTGAATCTCATGTCTCTCAGTGCAGTGTCTGTGAAGGTCAGGGTTTTGAATCTCATGTCTGACAGTGCAGTGTCTGTGAAGGTCAGGGTTTTGAATCTAATGTCTGCCAGTGCAGTGTCTGTGAAGGTCAGGGTTTTGAATCTCATGTCTGCCAGTGCAGTGTCTGTGAAGGTCAGGGTTTTGAATCTCAAGTCTGACAGTGCAGTGTCTGTGAAGGTCAGGGTTTTGAATCTCATGTCTGACAGTGCAGTGTCTGTGAAGGTCAGGGTTTTGAATCTAATGTCTGCCAGTGCAGTGTCTGTGAAGGTCAGGGTTTTGAATCTCATGTCTGCCAGTGCAGTGTCTGTGAAGGTCAGGGTTTTGAATCTCAAGTCTGACAGTGCAGTGTCTGTGAAGGTCAGGGTTTTGAATCTCATGTCTGCCAGTGCAGTGTCTGTGAAGGTCAGGGTTTTGAATCTCATGTCTGACAGTGCAGTGTCTGTGAAGGTCAGGGTTTTGAATCTCATGTCTGTCAGTGCAGTGTCTGTGAAGGTCAGGGTTTTGAATCTCTTGTCTGGAGAGTTCTGTGAAGGTCAGGGTTTTGAATCTCATGTCTGTCAGTGCAGTGTCTGTGAAGGTCTGGGTTTTGAATCTCATGTCTGTCAGTGCAGTGTCTGTGAAGGTCTGGATTTCAAATCCTTCCCACTCTCGCTCTTTCTCCCGAGTTGGACTGGAAAGTCAAACTGAGCGTCCAGACATTCGGATGAGATGATAAACCAAGTTCCTGTATGTAGTGTGTAGCATGCACTTTGCGCACTGTAGAAAACCTAATGGGAATGCGAGTGTTTGTCTTCTGGCATAACTCTGTGGAAGAAATCCATTCAGGTACACAAATATATCTGCATGCACTCAAGGCCTGATTAAACACGTCGGGTCATGCTGCTGGTCAGGCATCTGACTAGCAGACGTGGTGTAGTGTATATGGATTTGTCTGAATGCACTGATGCCTCCTTGAGAAAACGAAACTGACAAATGCGTTCACATTACTGTTCTGCCTTCAGATCAGGTTACAGTATTCTACACCTATCTAATCCTTTAGATCAGGTTACAGACATTCAGAGAAAGGGGTATTCCACACCTACCTAATCCTTTAGATCAGGTTACAGACACTCAGAGAAAGAGGTATTCTACACCCATGTAATCCTTTAGATCAGGTTACAGACATTCAGAGAAAGAGGTATTCTACACCCATGTAATCCTTTAGATCAGGTTACAGACATTCAGAGAAAGGGGTATTCTACACCTATCTAATCCTTTAGATCAGGTTACAGACATTCAGAGAAAGGGGTATTCTACACCTGTCTAATCCTTTAGATCAGGTTACAGACACTCAGAGAAAGGGGTATTCTACACCTGTCTAATCCTTTAGATCAGGTTACAGACACTCAGAGAAAGTGGTATTCTACACCTGTCTAATCCTTTAGATCAGGTTACAGACACTCAGAGAAAGGGGTATTCTACACCTGTCTAATCCTTTAGATCAGGTTACAGACACTCAGAGAAAGGGGTATTCTACACCTGTCTAATCCTTTAGATCAGGTTACAGACACTCAGAGAAAGGGGTATTCTACACCTGTCTAATCCTTTAGATCAGGTTACAGACACTCAGAGAAAGGGGTATTCTACACCTATCTAATCCTTTAGATCAGGTTACAGACACTCAGAGAAAGGGGTATTCTACACCTGTCTAATCCTTTAGATCAGGTTACAGACATTCAGAGAAAGAGGTATTCTACACCTGTCTAATCCTTTAGATCAGGTTACAGACATTCAGAGAAAGGGGTATTCTACACCTGTCTAATCCTTTAGATCAGGTTACAGACACTCAGAGAAAGGGGTATTCTACACCTATCTAATCCTTTAGATCAGGTTACAGACACTCAGAGAAAGGGGTATTCTACACCTGTCTAATCCTTTAGATCAGGTTACAGACATTCAGAGAAAGAGGTATTCTACACCTGTCTAATCCTTTAGATCAGGTTACAGACATTCAGAGAAAGGGGTATTCTACACCTGTCTAATCCTTTAGATCAGGTTACAGACACTCAGAGAAAGGGGTATTCTACACCTGTCTAATCCTTTAGATCAGGTTACAGACACTCAGAGAAAGGGGTATTCTACACCTATCTAATCCTTTAGATCTGGTTACAGACATTCAGAGAAAGGGGTATTCTACACCTGTCTAATCCTTTAGATCAGGTTACAGACATTCAGAGAAAGAGGTATTCTACACCTGTCTAATCCTTTAGATCAGGTTACAGACACTCAGAGAAAGGGGTATTCTACACCTGTCTAATCCTTTAGATCAGGTTACAGACACTCAGAGAAAGGGGTATTCTACACCTGTCTAATCCTTTAGATCAGGTTACAGACACTCAGAGAAAGGGGTATTCTACGCCTATCTAATCCTTTAGATCAGGTTACAGACATTCAGAGAAAGGGGTATTCTACACCTATCTAATCCTTTAGATCAGGTTACAGACATTCAGAGAAAGGGGTATTCCACACCTTTCTTCTCTTCCTCTGTACCTCCTGTGACCATTTTCTCTGACTGTCCATAACCAGGCAGGTACTCACATCTCTGCCTATTTTTGCTTTGTCTGCTGATCAATACCTGTAACTTCTCTTGGGTTCTCTAGGGTTTATCTCCACCACTGCCATTTCTGCTTATCACAGTCCAAGAAAAAGGGCATATGGTCAGAAATGCTGACAAATCAAAGTGAGCCTTATTTGACAGCGCCACAGTTGTGGTTCTTCCAAACATACTTTATCCTTTGTCTCCTTGTTTCAGTTATTCCAGCCTGGGTCCAGATCTACAGATCCTCTTCTTGCCAGCCAGAGAACACTGATGACAGTCACTATGACCTCAAAACCACACATACAAGTAAATACCTACCCACGAATAACCCACACATGCAGGAATGAAGGGTGCCAAAGCAATTATTCTACTGACAGCCTCAGCTGGTTTCCCGAAATTCTAAATACAGGTTTATTGGAGGACTAACATTTTACGATGTGTGTAATGAGGGAGATGCAATTACAAAAGTTAGTCCATGAAAAATAACCAAAGAAAAAACACTCAGTCTCTCTCTCTCTCTTTCCTCTCATCAGAAACAGAACAGAGAAACAACATTTTGTGAAGATACAGATTCAGATATAGATAACTTATTCAATACAGGCCATGGATTTTGTGGGGAGAGAGAGAGAGAGAGAGAGAGAGAGAGAGAGAGGATTCTGTGTGTGTTCTCTTTCTTGTGGATGGTACAATCACAACACTTACTCCTACTGTTTAGAAATGAAATCATAATTATCATTCATATTAGAAACCAAATTCCATTCTTCATTAACCGTTTTCATTATTTTCAATTTGCCACAGAGATTCAAACACAAACGCACACACATGCATTCTGTGATGTTATACTGATTTCGTATTTCTTATCTTTTGTTTTTGGCATAAAATGTTAAACTTGGTCCCCCCCCCCCCCCCTCCTTAAATCACATTCACCAACAACATCTACATCACTGATTAAAAAGAAAAAAAAATAATTCCTGTTAATAACACGCATACTGGGTATTAGTTAACAAAATATATCACAAAACACAAACATCCAAAACTTTGATTTATAACTTTGGTTACTGAAACAACAACAACAACAACAACACGATGTGTGTAATGAGGGAGATGCAATTACAAAAGTTAGTCCATGAAAAATAACCAAAGAAAAAACACTCAGTCTCTCTCTCTCTCTTTCCTCTCATCAGAAACAGAACAGAGAAACAACATTATCACACATTTGTTGAATGAAAAAACAAACAAACAAACAACATCATAGATTAAGGAGGCCTTTTGTGCAGTAAACACATCTGTAGTCCCGTGTGCAAGCAGACCACATACACACCGTGGGATTGGAGTCACGGATTAGACAGACTCATTCCGACAGAAAAAGACAGTATGTCACCATACCTCACACAACTCAAATTCTTATAATCCTGAAATCTGAAAGGAAGAAAGAGCACAGTTGGGAATTACCTTACACGTGTGTGTGTGTGTGTGTGTGTGTGTGTGTGTGCGCGTGCATGTGGGTGTGTGTGAGTGGGTGTGGGTGTGGGTGTATGAAAGAGGAAATGTGTTTTGGTTGACAAAGGAATGACCCCCCCCCCTTCACCCTCCCCCCCTCCACCCCCCTTTCACATAACCATACACTGCAGTATCATGTTTGTACCATGCATCTCCTCTCTCTCATTATTTCACATCTGACAAGAAGATATATGCATGCATATACACACACACACATACACACACAGAGTCACACACATGCACACACACACACATATACTGCCTGTGTACATTTTCTTGGCCAAATTTAGCGTTGTTTTCATATGTAATGGTCTGTCTATCATCCCCATAAAGCATTCTGTCACCATCTATAAATAAATAAATATATAATCAATAAAAATTAATAATAATAAATGAAACAAATATTTCATTCCAAAGTTACTTATAGCTTATTTGCACATTCCTCTGTGCGAAAGGGAGCTGTATGTGTGGTCAGCATCTCACATCATCTACACCTGCGCTGCACACTACAGCGTGACACTATTTAAAGGCATCACAACCTTCTATGTAAATCACTCATGACACCACTTGCTTATCAAGGTCTGTGATAATCTCAAGGTCTGTGATAATCTAACACCGAACTAACAAAAAAAAAAAAAATCCTGCAAAATGTAAAACGAACAAAAACAAACACGTACTGCAAAATGACAAATCAATCTGACCCAAGAGGCATCCCCCACTTCCACCCAACCCCTCCTACCCAATCAGGAGGACAAGACGTCATCACTTAGGCAGTCAATGTGTCTGGAACAGCAGCCCATTAATAATATGGCATACAGCAAGCAAGTGGCACCACTCCGTGCTGTTACTGCATGCTGGCAAACGTCACGTCACATCACATCACGTCACGTCACGTCACATCACATCAAACATAAATAAGGACATCAGTTCTACAGCAGGCAACAGGCCCTCGCTGCCTCTGGGATGTTCAGTGTTATTGTGCCACCAGGTTTCATCGCAAGACTCTGTCATGCAAGGACCCGATTTTTTGCTGAGTTGCTCCTGGATGCTGCCTATCAACAGGACTGGTCTTGACCGACCGAGGTGCTCCCGTTATCTCACCAGGCAGACGGATGCCAGTCAAGTTTAATCACAGTGAAACGTTTTAGGCCTGTCCTTTAAGTTACTGCAATTATTGCATGTGTAAAACTGTGATTACTGCATGTGTGCTTGACTTCTAGTTAACGCTTAAGCATTTTATTACTCACATGTATATATACTGAAAGGCTGTTATTCTTATGCATGTGTTTGCACCACAAATTAATATTCCTTACTGGAGATAAGGACATATTCTGTATTCTGTTCTGTATTCTCACCATGCCATGCCACACACACTGTCTGAATGGCTGACAGACTTGTTGTGAAACATGATTTAGCAGACACCATTTTACCTGAGAACTGCTACAACCAAAGGGCGGTCACTCATGCATAAAGCAGCAGACGTTGCTTGCTGTTAACAACTCACACGGTGCTCAGGCATCATCAATGGTCAGTCAGTCAGCAACCACCTACCAGACCGACCAATCTGACATCACAGTTTCCCCCCAAAACAAATTGTCATCCCCCCCTACTGCCCCCAAACCCAAAAAAAGCAAGTCAATGGCCTCAAAAACCACACCTCAACCTTGACATCCCAGAGGCAGCAGAAGCGACACTCAATGATAAGAAGAAATGAAAATATCCACAAAAAAAGAGAGAAAAAGCAAGAAAAACAAAACAAACACAAACAAAAAAAAAAAAAAAAAAAACAAAAAAAAAGCAACAGCAGCCGCTAAAGGGGCCCCAGGATTCGAATATTCATCCTCCTGCTCCTCCAAAACTCACCGCTGTCTCGCTGCCGGTGGGCACTGAGCACACGCGTGCGGGCCGGGGTGGAGGCGTCCGAGCGCCAGTCCGACTGGTAGCCAGAGGAGGAGTAGCCTCCCCCTCCTCCCTGGTGGTGGTGGTGGTGGTGGTGTCCGGCAGCAGCAGCGTAAGCCGCCTGGTGGTGGTGGTAGCTGAAGCCGTTGCGGGCCAGCAGGCGGTTCCGCTCGGCCTCCGTGTCCAGGAGCCCCGTCATGGAGCGCAGGTCCGTCTCCTGCACCACCACCCCCCCTCCTCCTCCTCCTCCTCCGCGCGCCCCCATCCCCATCCCGCCGCCGCCTGCCAGAGGTTTGCGCGCCAGCTTGTTCCTCTGAAACACAGCACCAATGGAGAGTTGTGTTCAGGCGCGAGTGGGTGGGTGATTTTCAAGCTTCAAGGTTGGCAGTTACAAGATCAAGGCAAGAAGTATAATCTATGCAGCAAGAAGTCTATTTTGTGTGCCCCCCCACTACCCCCCTCCACCTACCAGGGGGGGGCATTGAAACAGTTGATCAGTCCTCATATATACTGTGTGTGTGCAGCCCCATGTACCTGTAAACCCGTCTGCTTGTACATACATACACTGCGCACTCGTGAACGCATGCCTGCGCACTCAGATGGCTGAGAACCTCGCGTTACCGTTCACCTGTGAAGCTGTGTGTGCACCCGTGTTCCTATGAACCTCTGTTCCTGTGAACCTGTGTGTGGTAGGACTTTAAATTCAGCCCAGAGATAAACAAGCAAGGTTACAACAGACATGGCGGCCTTGTCCCAGGGGCTACTGGAGAAAGAGTGAAGTGCTGTGTCCCTGTCTTTGTTTTGTGGTACTGTGTGTAAAGTGGCCCGTCTCTGGATATGTTGTGGTTTGTTCTGTGTGTGAGTGTGTGTGTGTGTGTGTGTGTCTCTCTGCTAGCAGTTTCAGTTTCAAGGAGGTGTCACAACAAGCAGGCTGATTTAAATACGCTACACATCTGCTTTAAAGAAAGAAGAAAGAAAGAAATAGAACAGATGCCTGACCTGTGCATCAACCCAACACACACTGGTCAGGGGCTCGACAGCCTGCCCTAGGTTTCGGTAAAACATTATCATAAAATGAAATAAAATAACCAAACAAAATAAACAAGTATGTGACTATACATCAACATAAACATTAACATGTAATAAAATTACAAGTAGGTGACATGAAGTCAAACATATCTTAAAAAGAAATATCCTGTGTGCGCTATATACATACAAGTGAGTATGTAAGAAAATATGAGTATACACAAGCACATACATATATTACTGAACTGACATACACATACACTAAGCATATATATATATATACACACATTACAAGACAGACACACAGACATAAGCATCTCATGCACACATACACACAGTCGTGATACATGGTCATGCAAATTCACAAACAGCACATGTGTCATGCACACACACACACACACACACACACACACACACACAAGAAACATGTGCATGCACATTCACATCCAACCACAAACTTCTGCATGCCCATGCACACACTTTGGAAGAACAGAGGTGTACACCATATCATATGATTATTTATATACAAGGTAGATATGGGAGTAAGATACTTTGTAAATACAAGGATTTGATTTTCCAAAATATTGAGGTTTCAAATATAAAAAAAGCTGAGCTGAAACTTCAATCTTCTGTTCTGCAAATACAGCAAGAGCCTGGGGAAATAGAATGCAAAATGCACAGGCCCATTTTTCAATAAAATGATACCTTATTTTTCAAATTTTCCCACATCACTGACATATAAAACACACACATCTGTATGATAAAACACAACAACAACCCAACTTACAAACTGCACCTGACCTTATCACTTAATACAAAAAAAAAGTCTCAGTATATCACTTCTGAACTTAATTGTGTTACACTCTGTCTGAAAAAAGAAAAGAAAAAAGAAAACCAGACTTCCTTTCAACTGAAATTTTACTGATTGAAGAACACAGTCAATCATTATTCAGAAATCTGGCTTATATGTTTATGCAATAAATGTTAAAGGATTGGAAATAACAATGCTTAGAATACTATACTGCTATGACTTCTTCTTCTTCTTCTGCGTTCACTCGTATGCACACGAGTGGGCTTTTACGTGTATGACGGTTTTTACCCCGCCATGTAGGCAGCCATACTCCGTTTTTCGGGGGTGTGCATGCTGGGTATGTTCTTGTTTCCATAACCCACCGAACTCTGACATGGATTACAGGATCTTTAACGTGCGTATTTGATCTTCTGCTTGCATATACACATGAAGGGGGTTCAGGCACTAGCAGGTCTGCACATATGTACTGCTATGACATATTTTTGAAGGGTAAGAAGTTTAGTGAGGAGGGAGGGTGAGGGGGGGTGTTGAGGAGGTGGTTTACCCAGAATCTGTGAAGTACAAGAAAAGAAATACATTAAACTCTAAACCTCAGCTATGGAGATTCCATCCCTACAACCTTTTGCAACAGACATAGCAAAGAGGTTATTTCGTACTCCTGTTTGATTCAAGGAAAACGTGTGAGCACATTGAATAGTGAAATACGTGAATACCAATCAATGACAATACATGTGAGCACATTGAATAGTGAAATACGTTAATACCAATCAATGACAATTAAAACATTATAGTTAACAAAGTTAATGTCAATGCAAATAAAAAAAACAAAACAACAACAACCAAACCTTGCAGTGCCTGTTATGAGAAAAGTTTAAATGTCAACAAGATTGCAAGCACTGTATGAAATAACTTGTCTGCTAAAAAAAAAAAAAAAAAAAAAAAAAAAAAAAAAAAAAAAGAAAGGGGGAAAAAAAAAGAAAAAGAAAGAGAGAAAAATAACAAAAAACAAAACAAACTAACCAATGTGCTCCATGGACTGATACCTAAAAATACTTTCAAGAAACCAAAAAACAAAAAACAACAACCCCAAAACGTGTCTCCTTCTAGAAAGTAGTACTTTTTAAATTTATCAACAGTCCTCCTTGACAGACTATAACATCTCTGATGTAGATTCTCCACACAATTAATTAAAAAAAAAAAAAAAAAAAAAAGAGAGAGAGAGAAAAAAGAGAGAAAAAAAAGGAGAAAGTACAAAGTTACTAACCAGCACTGTCACAAAATGTAAACTGTGTGGGGGTGGCAACAGAATCTTCATGTTATTCTGTTGTTTTCTCCTGTACCAAACACATATGCTCTTTCTAATATCTTCTCTTTCTTTTACAGCTTTTCTATATTATAAAAGTATCAAATTCTCTTTTCTTTACACTGTTTTACATTATATAGTGTACAGACTGTTGTGATGAAATTAAATCCCACAGTAGTTATGTTAAAAAAAAAAAAAATCTTGGCCACACTTTCGACAGAAACAAATTCATAAAGAAAACCCCACCATAAACAAACCAACACTTAAATCCATGACTGAAGGATTTCTTTAGTCACAGAATTACAAACATAGTTCTAGAATTATACACAAAGATATAAATCAAATGGAATACTGGACACTACCAACAAATCAATAGTTATGACACAAAAATACATACTACATCAAAGATAAAACTAATAAAATAAATCATCTCCATCCAAACCAGTGCACGATGAGTTTGTCAAAAGCACCAAAACCTTTTAAAAAACTGTGTCAAATAAATCATCTACATGACTGTCAAACCAATACCTGACGAAGCTGACAAGCACCAAGCCATAACAAGCATATGAAGAAATAATTATACCAAATAATGTACTAGACTGAAAACAACAACAACAACAACAACTAACAACAGATAAAAATCTATGGTAGTAACAAAACACATGAAGAAAGAGATACTGGGGAAACTAAGAGTGACACACAGCTGCAAGGCTCATCATGCACACCCCATGTATTGTGTATGCATATATATATATATATATGTGTGTGTGTGTGTGTGTGTGTGTAAATATGTGCGTGCATGTGTGTGTGTGTGTGTGTGTGTGTGTGTGTGTGTCACATTTTGGTGTGCGTATGCAATATTGATGTACTAAGATGTTATGTAAACAAAAGTGTTTTTGTAAAGCACCTTGAGCAGATTTCTGGATAGCGTGCTATATAAGTATCCATTATTATTATTATCATACATGGTATTGTATTGTATTGTACTGCATAGTATGGTACGGTATGGTATTGTATTGTGTGGTATGGTATGCTATGGTACGATACTATACTGTACTGTACTGGATTCTATATTATTATATCACTGTTTTGTCACAATAGATTTTTCTCGATCTGTGTGAAAGGCTGCTCTCCCTAGGGAGAGTACGTCACTGCAGTGAGAGTGCCATCTTTTTTTTTCTTTTAAAAAAAAAAAAAACAAGAACAAAAAACCACAAACATATATATGTCTGTACAGTAATAGCTTAAAGCCTGTGCCTCCCCACAGGCAGTATTCAAGCACTGTTAGATTGGTTTTGATCTTACAGTCTGGTTAGAACTACATCATTCAGTGGTTAAAGTTAGACACATATAAATTGTAATTAAAACTGACAACAAATACAACAAGCCCCATGCATTCCCTAGTTGTTTTTTTTGTTTTTGTTTTGTCTTGTTTTGCTTTTTTCTCCTCTCTTCAAAATGAACATTTCTTTGACTGTATTTTTAGCTAAAGGAAGGAAGGAAAGAAAGAATGAAAGAAAGAAAGAAAAATCTGACAGAGGAAAAGAGTACAATAAATGATAATCTTCCACAATGCTGTCACTAATGGACGAAAATCAACACAAACAGGCTGAAAATTTAGTAACAGTACATTTTTGTTGTAACATAAATCAAATATGTAAAATATGCAGGCATCTATATTCCCACATAAGTGAGAAAAAAAAAGAAAAAGAAAAAAAAGATACAAGTAATAAAAGCAGTATTATTAGAAATAATGATAAAAGGGAAGGACATAATAATCAAATTATAACATTAAAATAACATGACAGGCAATGACAAAAAGGTACTAGATAATATATATGTAAAGAAATCATAAAGGATCAAACATCAAAATCAAAAAATATAATTCCTATTTTCAGTTCATTTTCAATTCCATTACCACTGTTTCAAAATGAGGCAGTTTTGTTAGTAAAAAGACCAATTCACCCACATGTTTCAGTCGATGCAAAAAAAAAGAAAGAAAAAAAAGAAATGAATATCTTAAACTAGATTTAAACGTTTACATGGACTGAAAACTTCTTTGGGTGATTTTGCCTTTCTACATTATTTTGAATATTTCTAACTTGATTTCATTAAATCTTATCATATGGACTGATATGAGATGTGGAGAAATCTGGACATTGTAAAGATGTTTTAACTATTATTTTAAATATTTCTAACTTGATTTAAATCTTATCATATGGACTGACTGAGATATAGAGAAATCTGGACATTGTAAAGATGTTTTAGCTGACCTTTTAACGTTATTGTGTATTCTCTTCCACTGGTTTCAAGAAATGACAGGTATTAAGCCCTTTGGTGGTCAACTGGGCTGTAAGCAACATCAAGTGAACAAGTGTGTTTTTGAGAAAAAATCTAGACACCGATGGATGTTCTGACGCCTTTCCCACTGTCAGCTACTTCCTGTCTATGAAGTCATCATAAAAACAAAAAGAACAAGAGAGGCAAAGCCTTCAAGACTCACTTGTGATAAATTAAGTCCCCTATCATTAATTACAGAGTAATCTCCCCTTTTTTTTTACCATCTGCACCAAAACGTTTGCAAAATAAATAAAAATTCCATGCTTAGCAAAAGAAGTTCCTGTTTGAACAAAAAATGATAATAATGACTCCTCTTGTTGTTGTGTCAGAATAAGAGGTCAAAGTGCCAAGTTTAGAGAAAACAAAAAATATAAATATAACATTAAATGCAGTTTGCATATAATTAGGCTTTAAAAAAAAAATTTTTTTTGGTGCCCATCCCAGAGGTGCAACATTGTTTTAAACAAGATGACTGGAAAGAACTGAATTTTTCCTATTTTTATGCCAAATTTGGTGTCAACTGACAAAATATTTGCAGAGAAAATGTCAATGTTAAAGTTTACCACGGACACACAGACACATGGACACACACACACACAGACAACCAAACACCGGGTTAAAACACAGACTCACTTTGTTTACACAAGTGAGTCAAAAACAAAAATATCCAATCGGCCACCTCAATATTTAGCCAGCATTTTCATTTGTTGTCCTTCATATGAAATTATTTTCGATATAATGTATATTTGACTGCTCACTGCATGTTATTCATTTCATCAAGGCACTTTTCAGTTTTACACACACACACACACACAAAGAAGGCACTGAAATGGCTCATGAAAATTAAGTGTGATGCTACAGGAAATTGCAAACATGCTGGTATGAATACACAGATATCAATCAAACAAATAAAACAATCAAAAACAAAGACGACAGTAAAGTAACCTTACTGTACAATTTCCATTTTCTTTCTGAATTCATCTTGGTTCAAAGTTTCCAACTGAACTGAAGTGTCAGTAAATACATTACCAAATAAATATCCCTCTAAAACCGTACGTTTACAATAATTCTTACCAAAAGCTGAACATACAGATAAGAAAAAAAACAACAACAACAAAACTAGCGTTAGAAAATAAAGTATGCGAGACTCAAAAATGAAAACAAATAAATAGACCCACTCCTCTGACCTCTTTTTTTTGTTTCGTTGTTTTTTGCTGAAGATGCAACTTTCAATGGTTAGTGGCAGCAGTGCTTCTAGAAGATCAAAAAGAGAAACGTAGTGCTTGCTACATCAGCCCAGGGTGTGGCAGGGGGCAGGGTGAGGGTAGGGTTGGGGCTGGGGGCGGGGGTTAGGGGCAGGGATATTTGCAAGCAAGAGGGGGGTGTGGGGGGAGGGAGGGGTGGAGGGAGTGACTGGGTGGTAGGGTAGCATGGGAAGACTGGAGTTTGAGAGACAGGATTGAATTGAACTGAAATGAATAACTTTTATTTTCTGAGGGTAATTGAGTAAGGAAGAATATACTTTTCTTTTCATTTTTCATCCAGCCCTCGAAGTGGAAACAGTAAAAAATAAAAGAAAGGAGAAACTCATGACATCAATACAGCAAGCATGCACATTATAATCCCGGTTACATGAATGGTAATTTGACATTTACAACACTACGTAGGTAAAGGCAAATGAGAGGAGAAAATTTACAGGCTGATAGAGCGAAACAGAGTGAGAAAGAAAGAGAGAGAGAGAGAGAGACAGAGAGACAGAGAGGGAGAGTGGTAGTTTAATCCCTTGACTGCTGCTGACCAGTATGCTCGTCTGCTGCCTTATCAATTAACGGAGATAAGATTGAGGTCACAGGTCACTGTTCTTTAACTGGTACTTTTCTCCTCTCTTGGGACAGCGTTCCCTTTGTTCAGCAAAATCAGTAACACCCCTTTTATCACAAAAGAAGCAGATGGTTGCACTTCAAAATTCATACCACACTGAATTTATTATCACCAAGGTTCAGCTGTCAAGGAGTTACACAAAGAAGCGCTGCTCCAAAAAAAGAAAAAGAAAGATTGTAGCGATTTACAACAGCATAGTTAAAAAAAAAAAAAAGGAAGAAAAAAGGAGGGGGCAGGGGAGAAAGAGGGGGTGAGGGGAGAGGGGGAGGGGCAAGCAATCATGTTACAGGTGAATGACTAACTCAACTTAACAACCACCACTAAATCATCATTGCTTTTTAAAAAAAACAAACAAACAAACAATTATTATTATTATTATTACTGTGATGACGGGCGCCATAGCCGAATGGTTAAAGCGTTGGACTTTCGATCTGAGGGTCCCGGGTTCGAATCACGGTGACGGCGCCTGGTGGGTAAAGGGTGGAGATTTTTACGATCTCCCAGGTCAACATATGTGCAGACCTGCTAGTGCCTGAACCCCCTTCGTGTGTATATGCAAGCAGAAGATCAAAAACGCACGTTAAAGATCCTGTAATCCATGTCAGCGTTTGGTGGGTTATGGAAACAAGAACATACCCAGCATGCACACCCCCGGAAACGGAGTATGGCTGCCTACATGGTGGGGGTAAAAACCGTCATACACGTAAAAGCCCACTGATGTGCATATGAGTGAACGAAGAAGAAGAAGAAGATTACTGTGACAATGATATCATTCTGTCAATGCTTTCAGCACTGCATCACTAAATAACTTCCCCTCTACCGATCACCACAACCAGAATCAAGGTGCTATCACCATAAAGGCCAGAATTAGTATAATGTAAAGAAATAAAAAAAAACCCAAAAAACCCAAAAAAACCAAACGACTCAATGTAAGCACAGTTTTAAGAAAGGGGAAAAAAAATATGGCGACAGGCAAAAAAAAAAGCTAGATTCCCCCCCAAAGAGGTTGTTTTTAGGGGGAAAAAAGAAAAGAAAAAAAGAAGAGAGCAAAAAAAAAGAGGTGTCAATCAAAGCTAGACTGCCCAAAAGAAGGTGTGGTTTTTAGAAAGAATTTATAAACAAGAAGAAAGAATTTGACAAAAAAATTGTTAAAAAAGGAAAAAAAAAAAAAGCAGGGGTGTGGCATGGCACAGCACAGTGTAGCGTGGCGTAGCGTGGTGTGTGGTGGGGTGGGGTGAGGCTGGTGGGTTTGATTAATCTAACACAAGCAAAAAGGCTTTCAATCACTGTCCACACAGCAGACAAAAAGCAGGATGAGCGGTGCGTAAGACAGGCAGACAGGTGTGGTGCTGGGTGGGGGTGGGTGAGCATCAGTCAGTCAGTCAGTCAGCCAGGCAGGCAGGCAGGCAGGCAGGCAGCTGGGTGAGCATGTGGGCGTGCGGGTGTGTTGAACTAGTGAAGGCAGTGCCGCAGCAGTGGTGAAAAGGCAAGGCAGGGTGATTGTTGGATGGATGGATGGAGTCGACGTCGTCGTCGACCCCCCCACCCTGCCACCCTCCCTTCCGGAGGGAAGCCACCAACCAACGTCCTGGAGAACTCACCTGGTAGGCCGGGATGGTGCGTTCGTTCAGGTTCCCCAGGCTCTTGGACTTGATGGGCCAGCGTTGGGACCCCAAAGGGGGGTGGGCCAACGATGCTGCCCCTGCTCCTGCCGGCTGGTCACAGGCAGAGACACACACACTCTGAGACTCAGGAGCAGGGGGTGGGGGGGAGGAGGTGGAGGGGGGAGGAGGGAGTGAGGAGAAGGGGAGGGAGGAGGAGGGCAGGCGGAAGGAGGCGGAGAGGGACTGGGCGCACAGCGGGAAGTGGCGCAGCAGCCCCGAGGAGGGCGGGGCCGTCACCGTGAAACGGGAGGAGCAGCAAGAGGAGAAAGAATAGGAGGAGGAGGAATGGGAGCGCCTGGGGAAGAAGAGGGAGTAGCGTGACTGGGGGGAGTGGCCCAGCTTGGGGCTGGAGGTGGTGGGGGCGGGAGGGGGAGGATGGTGAGAGGAGGAGGAGGAGGAGGACCAGAGCCTGAGGCAGGGGGCGGAGGAGCCGAGAAAGCAGCACCACCATGACCCCCACCCACCACCCTCAACGACGAGGCCAACATGGTGCCCAACCTCTCCTCGCTCCCGCTCCTCCTCCCATCTCCCTCCTTCCCCCCACCACCTCCACCACCACCACCACCACTCTCCACAGGGGGATGGGGCTGCGGGGCCTGGCTGCCTGTCAGACAACAAGGACATGGTGCTGGGCGACAGAGGAGGGGGGTTGGAGAAGCAGGACTTGGTGGTGAGGCACAGCACGGGGTGGGACTGAGTGGGGGACTTAAGGGAATCACTGGGGGCAGCCGCAGCGGTACAAAGGGCGCGGCGACCCATCAGACAAGCATCAGCACACTGAGAGCCGTGCGCAGGCTGCTGGTGGTGGTAGCACTTGTGCACAGACAACGGGGGCTGGTGGTTGTTATTATAAATATCAGAGAGCGGGTTAGCGGCATTGTTATTAGGATGACAGTGGCAGCAGCAGCAGTAGTGCGCGTGCGGGTTAGGGTTAGGGTTAGGGTGAGGGTGAGGGAGAGAGTGCGGGGGCAGTGAGTCAGGGGGCAGTGATGTTGCTGGCGGCGGGAGGCCATCAGGGCCCGTGTGGCGCTTGAAGCCCTGCAACCCAGCAAGACAGCAAGGCGGTGCAATGCCAGTAGGTGTGGCCACTGGTGGTGCGGGTGCAGAAACAGCCTGGTGCGTGGTGTGGTGGTGGGTTAGTTTTCTGCAGTGTGTGTCACTGTCCAGTCATGCCCCACACACGGCAGGTTACTCCCCCGCACTCCCCCCAAAATCTTTATTCCAACAGCCTTAGATTACAGTTCCCATCACCCCCATCCCTTATCCCAGCCATCTGATTCCTCTTCTTTACTCTCCTTTCGACAAAACACTTTTCATAGACTAAGGCCTCCTCTTTCTTCTACCCTCTCTGTCCTTTCACAAGACGCACAAAGACATATATACATCATGTATAGACTTTTTTTTTTTTTTTTTTCCCAAAATATGTCTTTGAAAGTCAGTTGTATTTTCCAATTTTCAGACATGAAGAGTTTCTGAGATGAACTAGTACAACTTGCAACTGGGATTTTATCAGTATACGGGTTCATCATTCAGAAGAATGATCAGTAAAATTAAAAATACAGATTTGCTACATCTTGTCAGATAACAGAAGAAAAACAACATTCTGTTCACATCTGCCTGGTTTTTATGAAACTTGAGCCAAAAACTTGATTCAAAGTAATCAGTCATACATTAAAAAACTACATAATGGACCGGTGGTGCTTGTTTTTAAACTACCCATGCTTATTTTTTTTATGCAATTTGTCAGATTGCAACTGAACGTTTGTAAGTTGCTCAGAAAAATGTAAGCGTGCTTTGATATTTTACACCTGTAAGCAGGCAAGGTTGTTTCAACAGTTAGCTTCCTTGGTTTCCGTTTCATTTCTTACACGTACACCTTGATCTGTAACTTGGCCTGTGGGTATGATTGTTTCAACAGTATTTTACACCTGTGTGCAGGCAAGGTCGTTTTGAACGGTATGGTTTCCTTGGTTTCCATTTCATTTCTTCTGCATACACCACGGAGAGAAATAAATCTTTTTCTTGTTCTTTTTCAGTGCCTCCTCCCCCCCCCCCCCCTTCAGGATACAAGAGTCAACTTTTATGCCCTGGCCAGAGTAATCCAGATGACTGGGACTTCTGTTAGAGAGAGGATTACAGGTACACAGTGACATTCCCTCCTGCTCCCCGCCCCTCCTACCTCCTCCTCCCTCAGCCTCCCACCACACACATCCACAGTTTGTCGGACTGAAAAGCATCATAGCAGCACCCCAGACCACTGAAGCAAGTACAACTCTAAAGTATATTTGTCATACATCAAGTCAGCTTACAAAGAAAAAGAAAAAAAAAAAAAAGAGGTGCAAATGAAGAACCATAACCCATCTGCAGAAAACAAAAAGCAACTTAAGCTTGTTGATAAAACAGCTCAGTCCATAAGAAGAAGAAGAAGAAGAAAAAAAGGGATCAAGAATATGAGGACTGGGGCTTGGGAACACAGATGGAACTTTGTGGAATGATAGAATGACACACATTCATTTACACATGGGAATTACACATATATTAAAAAAAAACCTACACATGTGCAGGCATGCATGCACACACATACACACACACACACACACACACTCACCACATGCAGTGGGGTGTGGGTGGAGGGTTGGGGGTTGGGGGGGCAGAGTGGGGCAGATAGAAACAGAGACACACACACACACAGAGGAGACCGATAAAATCAGAGATAAAGAAAGAGCAAGCTTCACAAGATTCACAACTGTTTACGTTTGGGCCTCCAGCCTGTTAACATCAGTGCACATTAACAAAGTGGCTTGCAAAAAAACCAAACAAAACCACAACAACAGAGAATTATACACTGACAGTGATAATTCCTTTCTATGTTTCACTGAATAGAAAGTATACATTGCTATGTCTGTTGCAATGTGTGTGTGTGTGTGTGTGTGTGTGTGTGTGTGTGTGTGTGTGTGTGTGCATGTGCGGGAGAGAGAGTGAGAGAGGGAGAGAGAGAGAGAGACAGACAGACAGACAGAGATGTGTAACACAATGTATATTTGCAACAATACTGATTCCTCCATACACACCATACAAAGAGTATATTTAAAACTGTAAATTTAAGCCAAAAAAATTTCAACAACAACAACAACAAAAGTTGTTAATCCATAGAAAAGCTCTATTCAAAGATATTAGTACCTGTAGACCAATTCAAACAAAATCAAACAAACAAAAAAGCAACTAAAGACCAAAAACTAAAGTATATGTACAAAAAAGTCAATCAGATTTTACAAGGCAAATACAATAAAAGAAAAAAAAATTTAACTAAAAAGAAAGAAAAAGGACCCGTTTTCTACAGCAATCACACCCACACCCACACACACTGTTCATAATGCAAAATACTTTTTTTTTAAGAACCCACCCACATTAACACATGAAAGCAAGAAAAAAAAATGCAATCATCAGATTTAACAGAAAAATAGCCACCACCACCTCATGTATCAGTATGGAGCATCTCATTAAACCCATGACAGCTGAACAATTTAAAAAACAACAACAAAAAAATCACCCCAAAACAAAAAAACCAACAACAAACACCAACAAGAACAACAGCAACAACAACAAAAACAACAACAACAACAAAAACAAAACAAAAAAACAAACAACCCCCCCCCCCACACACACAAAAAAACAAACAAATCCACAACCTCAGATCCTCTTCCCACTGATTTTTTTTGGTGACAAAAAAAGAAAAAAGGAACAAAGTTGAAATGTAATGTAAAAACTAATCTTACCTTAAACTTGCTACTTCTCATCGTTCTCTTTTTCTTTGTAATCTAATACACAAAAATTATATAAATGATTTTTTTCCATAAAAAGGGGGAGAAGGGAGGTGAAGGATGTAGTGGATGCTGAAAGGAGGGAGAGAAAAAAAACAACTCAAGAAGTCAGATTCGCTTCATCAGAATCACTGCACTCGGCTCTTTCAAGTCTGGCCTTTTAACCTACCCCTCTCCCAAATTTTGTTGTATCTGATCTTTTTTTTTTTTTTTTTTTTTTTTAAAGGAGATGTGGCACAGCGTCTATGGATCAGTCTGCATACCTTTACGCCTCCCTGAAAACTGAAACGTCAGCCCTTCACCCCAGAAAGGATGACCACAAGGTCTAGCTCCAGGACTAAGCTACTGCTGTTGTCATTGAGGGGCTCAGATAACATTGAGTCCTGTACACGCTGAACCAGAGCAGGCACTACTGTTGAGCGAACACGGACACCGCCACTGAAGTGAACAGCAGCAGTGCAGGGTCCTCACAGGCTGAGGGCTCTCAAGGCAGCCTTCAGTTTTTTGATGTAATGTACAAACAATGGAAAACAAAACAAAACATGGAAACCACCTGTTTCACTTCAAAATACAGCTGTCAGTCAGAATTCATTAAAAGCCATACCCACAAAAGCACTGTGCATCCCATTAGTGCAGCTGCACTGCAGTTTCTGTGGGCCAGCCACACAACAGCTTACTGCACAGTCAAAGCTGCACCGCATACTCTAAACACACGCACGATGTCATCAAAAACACACCCAATCCCCTCCGAAAACACCCACAAACAACGTAAAGGCTGAAGCCAACAAGCTAAAAGCACTGAGTGAGAACAGAACCGATTGAGAAAGTTTAATCAAACCTGCCCCCTGCAGTGTGCAAATGGCCAGACTCTGTCCAAGGGAAGCAACTGGGTGTTAGGGATAAATCGGTACTCCAGGTACCAAGCATGAATAACCCTCCACAGAGAAAATAACCTTCCACGGGGAATCAATCCAATGATAATCAATCACTCACTCACAGGGTTATCAATAACAGCCAGTATGACTGCCTCCTTCAGCTGGCGTGTCTGATCCTTCAGACAGAAACATGTCAGTTTTTTCAGGGAGGAAAATCAATCTGATTACAAAACAACAACAACACAGCTTTCACCCCCAAAAATACTGCAGAAATGTGGGAAAAATCTCTTCAAAGTCAATTCCACCCTCCATCTCTCCTGGTTTTCCCCAAATTCACCATACAACCCACCCCCCACCCCATCCCCCCCCCTCTCCCACACATACACACCCGTTCCTTTCTCCTACCTTTCTATTCATTCTTTTTCTTTTTTCCTTTCTTCTACTTATTTATCTTTTTAACTCGTTCAACCCTGTGCCTGCCTGAGAGGCGTGCACCGCTGATCGCCATTCTTCGCCTGACAGGCGGGCAAAGAAACCCCGTTTATTTAAACCAGTTCATCAGCTCATTACTATGCATGAATCTGCTGGGTAAGGGACGTAACTCCAACTTAACTTCCTTCCTCACTGACACGCAAAGTTACACCAAAAAAAAATCGAACAATTAGTGTGCTTTTTATCTGGTTTTCTGCATCGATATGGTAAAATGTCAAGGGCTTACTGCGCAGTTTAGAGCTCAATGAAATCATGATGGACTCTTGCAGCGAATTCAACCCAGATAATGACGATCTGTCTTATAATTCTTTCTATAATTCATGGGAAAATGAAGGAGATAAAATTAGCAACCAGTATAGACACAGTGATGGACATTTCAGTCAAGAAGATAGCCCACAACCTACAACATCGACAGAAGCTGACATTTTCCTATTTCTGTTTTTGATGCTAAGTTACAAGTATACTATTAAATCCTTTGTCTTGAAACTTCAGCAATTTGGTGTCACGATTACATTTCAGTCATAACGTGAAGTTTGGTAGCTACTGGTTGAGCGGCTGCTATAAAGTTGTGCCTGAAGTGAAGCACCCCTTCCCGTTGATGCAGCTGTGCCAAAACATGCCAGGCTGGGAAGGCTGCACAGGCAGAAGACCTTAAAGGACTGAAAGGGTTAATGATGACATTCAAATGTCAAAATCCACCCTTCAACTAAATGTCTGCAATCACCAGTGTTTATGACAGGGTAGTTCACAACATTCCTCCTCCTCCTCCACCTCCTTCTTCCTCCGCTTCATGATCATATTTCTGTTACACAGTCAATGGTCTCAGGGAGGAAGTGAGGGTGTTCTATCAAGAAATGAACAACAAATATAAAAACAAAACAACAACATGTCATCAGTGGGGTCAACAACAAAATACTGGCTTAAAAAAAGAAGAAGAAGAAGAAGAAGACGCTGACTAAACAGCACAAGATAAACCCCAAAACATATGTATATACACTAACAAATCCACACAACTAGCTGATCATACTGTTCCATTTCACACTGTTTGGATATCAGCCACTTTGTGACCCGAGCACACAAAACCACCCAAAACTGCAGTATAACCGGCAGGCAATCCTCAGTTATGAATAATAAAACATGCTTCAAAACTCTGATCACAGTGGATGAACGTGGTTTGAACAATGCCAATCACTGCTCTTTCCAATCACACACATACAAACAACTGAAACCATCAAAGGGACAAATATCACCCAATATCCAATACGGCAAAAAACAAAAACAAAACAAAACAATAAAAATAATCACATGCATGCTAACTTCAAACATTACTGACTGAAGCCATGTATTTGCATGCCAGCTTCAAACATCATTGACTAAAGCCCATATATTCATGTTTCATCCAATATCCAGAAGGGGGAAAAACAACATACACATGCCAACTTCAGACATTAACTAACTAAAGCCATGTATTCACTTGTCCCAACAGGAAAAAATCAACCATAGGTGGAGTGGAAAAGGCATCCAATAAGTCCTCTTTCCAACTTGAAAACAGCTATTTTCCACAAACGGCAGCAGCAGACATTATTTCTTATTTTTGTATCCTAAATTTCAGGGACCCGTTTTAAATGCAATTTTCATGGGGTGTTGAGGCAACATTACCATCAGTATATGCATGTTACGACCCGTTTTCTGCGATTTTCAACTGTGTTTTGAGGGTTATTGTGCTAAAATGTTGATACAGATTCTGTCTCCACACAAATGTGCAGCCATCCTGCCAGGTCCAAAAAGTCAACGGCGATGATGCTTACATCACTCTGTGCCAATAAGAGAGCCCCTCCTTTCCCTCTGTAGGCACCTCAACCACACAAAGGTAAACATAAGTCTTGATATCTTGAGTCAATAAGTGTTGGTCCTTGTCAATAATATAGCTCATCTCAGGTCATTTTTTTCCAGCCAACTCTCTTGACCAGAAGGATGGATTACAGGCCAGGCTACATGTCATCGTTCACATGTCTGCGTTGTTCAATGCATAAACATTTTCGCTTACTGTAAAAGGGTCCCAGAATTCAGAATGCTAAAACAGGAAAATCACCGGCAGTGGCATGATATGCAGCAGTAGGCAGTACATATTCTAATCCCACCTCTCACTGAGAAACTAAATCCAAAGCTTCCCACATCCATTCTGGCTTCTTGGACTCAGGCAGAAAGAAGAAGTGTAATCTATTTAACCCCCTGGCTGCTGAACCCCGGTGAAATGAGATCAGTGTGGCAGGAGTCTGAAAAGCATTTACAACATACTTCTTTTTGTGTACGTTTCAATGGTGTCATTGATCTTGCTGAACCAAACTTCTGCAGTCCCAAGAGGAAGAAGTCCAAGGAATAAAGAATGGTCACTGACACCCTAACCTGTGTAAGCTCTGTCTTTCTCTCAGTAAGGTGATAGCCCTTCACTGAAGAAGATATTCGTCAGCAGCTACAGCAGTCAAAGGGTTATAAAGCAACCCCTCTAAATGATCTGGCACCAAGGAATTAAAAAAAAGAGAAAAAAAAGAGAAGAACTTTATTCACAACACCATCCATCACTATTTTCATTTGTCATTAAACAAAAAAATCATTTTTATTGTTTATCATTGTTGCCAATTGCCAAACCCAGCTAACAGTGCCACATCAGGACTGAAAACAATGTAAATATTGGTCCTGTGTAACCTGAAAATACAACAACAAGAACCACAACAAAAACCACCGGGAAAAGAAAACCAGCCACAAGTACAGTCCCATTCATGCCCATGAACCATGAGCAAGCCTCTGATGTGGACCACTTCATCAACTGTTTTATCGAAGGACAAACAAAAATTCTAACTGAACACGAACATGATCATAAAACAACAGTTTCTAAAGATTTTCTTTGTATTCAACTAAATCATCAGCAAACATGTTTGTATATATAAAAACGCCTCCTGTTTCAATGGAGACTGATGCCCCATAGCCTGTTCTAGTAATAAAAGTGGATGATATCTGTAAATATTCTGTGCACAACAACAATATAACTAAAATTAGAATGCCATAACTAACTTCTCAAATACAAAGCTATTCACAGGTGTTTGAAAGAGAGAGAGAGAGAGAGGGAGAGAGACAGACAGACAGACAGACAGACAGAGAGAGAGAGGATCAGTTTTCAGTTTTGCCACATTTGGGGCATAAACCATTAACCACAACCAAGAGCCCAATCTGCCCAGCAAAAAGTGACAGATATCAAACCATGATAATTCTGTATGCAGTTAAAAAAAAAAAAAAAAAAAATCAAGAACACACAGTCATGTACACAGTTACCAGAATACAGCACTTCATGTCAGTGTTCAGAACAAACATCTAGGAAAAACAAATCCAAAACTGTCAATTACAATCAAAAGCAATACAGGCAAATTTTGTATATAGGCAAACCATTAATGCAAAGAACCTCGCAAATATATGTCACGCATGCGAAGAAAAAATTAATTCACAATAAATAAGAAATCTATTCAAAATAACAACAACAACAATAATAATAATAATAAAGATTCACAGCAGCCAGTACAAGGAAAACTATACGCATACACTAGCAATCTGTACGTACTGCAAACAGGTCTCACTCAGAAGACAACTATCTAAATCGAAACAAGTCACGATGGCTATCTGTTTAAAACTTGACAGCAGCAAGACCACAATACACACTGAATCAAATCATCAACTTTTCCTCACAGCCAGTGCAAACAGGAGGAAACCCACACTTCAGGCAAAAAAGCTGCAATGTACTCCTTCTCTGTAGATCTTTAATTGCACAACACAGTCACCTACACAGAACTTTTGTGCCAACATGGGCAAGAAATTCAGAAACTGTAACAGCAAAGAATATCTTCTCCACACCCTCTGTTTCTCTGCCCATGGTTTCTCCAATCCTCTGTCTACATAATACTGATATGTTTTGTCATTCGTCCATTTGTTCCAGACTTATGCACACATGTGAAAGTTGGTCTGAAAGCGCTTTGTTATTCTGACACAGAAACAGACACACACCAAGGGAATAAGGAAGAAAAAAAAAACCCACCAAAAAACACATTAACTCTTAGGGGGAAGGAACACTCAACAATGCCATTATATATATACATATAAAACATTCGAAAAAAAGGTTAAAGGTTAAAGATATCATAGCTTTTTATGGCCAATCAGGACAGTGAGTTCATATATATATACATATAAAACATTCGAAAAAAAGGTTAAAGGTTAAAGATATCATAGCTTTTTATGGCCAATCAGGACAGTGAGTTCATATCAACCGTGTCCAGGGCTTGGCATTGGAATCAACTCTCTCAATCAATCAACTGGCCAAATCTTCTCCTTCTGCCATTGCAAACTTTCCACAACCAAAGTCAGGTACCCATTCACATGTGGGGCTGAGTGAGGAAAATCAAGGACACAACACCATGCCCAAAACTGGGCCCTCGAACCCTGATCGCTGGATCAGAGGTCCAACACTAAACCCACTCTGCCGCGGCGCCTCTCACAAACTGGCCAGCTAAAACCCAGATGAAAAAAACTTACAGTAAGCCTCGACCAATCTTTGGGAGGAATGTGGTGCTAGCTGTCTGGTTTTTTTTTTCTTCCTTCTTTACAACACTGTGCTAAAAACTAAGGACTACCCTGAGAGGCCTCAGGCTGTAATTTATGATGTATCTCCACAAAATGTATGCCAGAGTATATGTGTTCATGAAATGACACCTTAATTTGAATTATTGTTAAACAGCCTATCGTAATAAGATGTCCAATTACACCACGATATATACCTTTCCCCCAACTGAGTACCTAAAGTGTGGCTTATCTCGAGATAACATTTAAGCATTATAAATCTGCTGTAATTATTGCATGAGCATTGAGTGTATGTGTGGTTTATTTCCTAGTTAACTTTTAAGCATTTTATGGACTGTATCTAATGAATATGATGCTCGTGTATTGTGCTCATGTTTTAAACCACAAATCAGTTTCTCTTACTGTCGATAAGAAAAGTATTCTGTTCTGTACTGTCACGGGGGGAAAAAAATGTGGAGAAGCAAAATGCCCACTCTAATTTCACTGACACACTCACTATATCTGTCTTCAATTCTGAATATCACATCATGTTGCCTGTACTAGCCTGGCCAACTGCAGAGGATCCATTTCTGGGCTGGTAAAAGAGAGACAACCTACAACAAGAGGAGGAGTACTCACAGCCTTCCCTCCCCTTCAAACATCTCCTGCCAAACTCTGAACAAACGTAACTACAAATTCAGGCCACTCCAAAAAACAACAACAACAACAACAAACAAACAAAAAACGAAACTAGCATTAACACGAAAGCACAACCAATACATCTTTTTGTCAAAGTAGCAAAGCATGGGTGGGGGTCAAGAAACACACACACACACAAAAAGACAGTAATAACAAACTGGGCTAGATGAAACACAACAGCGGAACTAGCCGCGCAAACAGCAAAGGCAAGGCCAAAAAAAACCACAGGGGGTTACACATGCCTCCCCCCCTGCTCAAAAGGCAAAAACGGCAACCAGTCCCACTGACCTCCACCTCAAGCTCAATGTCAAGGTCACTGGCGGCACTGTGCCGCTGCTGCTGCTGGGAGCGGTGGGAGAGCTGGGCCGAGTAGGGCCCGGAGCCCGAACCCAGGGAGCCGTGAGACAGCCGAACTTGGGGGAACTGCTGCACCCTCATCATCCTCCCTCCTCCTCCTAAGTCACCCCCACCACCACCACCACCACCTCCTCCTCCCCCACCACCACCACCACTCACGCTGGTGGCGGCGTTCCAGGTGCGGTTGTTTCCGGAGAGCTGTGAGCGGGAGTGGAGGTTGGGAGGGGCGCTGTTGGCGCTGCTGCTGTTGGCGCTGGCGCCGTCGCTCTCCTGCGCCAGGGCGTGGTTGGTGCCGAAGTAACGGTCCAGCAGCTTCTTGTAGTACAGCCGGTCCTTGGGCCGCACCTGCAGGGACGGAGGAGGCAGGGAGGGAGGTGGTGGGGTGGATGGTGTGGGGGTGGGGGTGGTGGTGGTGGTGATGGGCCGGCCATGTGTATGGGTTAGGTTCAAGGTCCGATATAGCCCTTTTTTGTGTGTGCGTAAATGGGGCCATCAGGGCAAGTAAACTCATAATAATATCCACTGTGTCTGGGGTTCGGTACTGGTTAGATTAAAGGTTAAAGATCCCATATTACCCTCTTCTTCTTCTTTTTTTTTTTTTTACAGGCTATTTGGGCAAGTAAATTCATATATCCACTGTGTCTTGGGCTTGGTATTGGTTAGGTTAAGGGTCAAAGATTCCACATATTCGTATACAGCAGAATAAAAAAAAAAAAGGATAAAAGATTAAATGTCGAATTGCCTTTTTACAGGCCACTGAGAAGGGCATGTGAATTCATATTCACTGTGTGTAGGGGCTCTCCACACAGGAAAGAATGCAGGACCCAAACCTCTCCTGCCACTGTTTCAAACACCCTGACTGAAGTCAACTTGGAGCAAGTGTGTGATTAAAGACAAAGCTACAGGTCCCATAGCCTTTAACAGACAGGACACGGGGCGGTGAATTCATATCCGCTGCGTCTTGGGTTTGGCACACAGGACAGGAGGGTGGGGCCCCTGATTCTCTCCTTCCTTCAGCCATTTGTTCTTGATCTTAAAACCTTCCCCCAACTGAAGTCAGGTGCCCACTCGCACCAGAGTGGAGTCAGGAAAATCTGGCGGGAAGTGCCACCCCCTCAAAGACACGACACCATGCCAAAACGGGAGGGCCTCAAACTCTGATCACTCAGGAGAACACTGGATCAGACAGTCCAACACCTAACCTAACTGATTCTGCGTCTGCCATGGTGCCTCCTTACGCATGGACAGGTATCAAACCAGGCAAGGCCCCCATGACGAGCCGACCTCCCTTTATCCCTCCCCACCCCACCGCCACCACCACTCCTCCTCCAATTATTAGTAACAACACCCACCCACACATACCCATTCACACAAGCAATATCTCACTCCTGCCCAGAAAGAGCAGGGAAAAGGGCATGGAAATGAATAGTGGTAGCAGAGGGAGAGTCCACTATGGATAAAAAGGCTCAGAAAAGGGGATGGCCATTATGCCAATTCATTCTGAACCTAATTCTGAGGCACAAAAAAACGGAAGAAAAAAGTTTGAAATCAGCTATGCTCCGACCAATGACCTGATTAACAGTCTGACCACTGTTATGAAAAAGTCAATTGACCACTGCGATCGGTGACATGACTTAACGCTTTCAACAACTTCACCTTAAAGGGGACACGAAGTGAAATAGCTTCAAGCTCTAAAAACCTGACAATCTGGTAAATAATTACAAAACCATGAATTTAACATATCTGTGCATGAAACCAATTATACTGATTTGAACTATCAGCTTGGCGCAATATAGGGGGCCACCATAATTACTGGGCTTTGTTCTCTTAAAAAGGAAACACAAAGAGGTCAATTGTGACGTCACAACGACTGTGCTTCAAGGACTGTTCGGTTTAGAACTACTGTGGGAAACGGTACATGTTTGGTGATTCAAACTGCGGGCCCATCACATTCACTGTCTTGAAAAGCTGCAATAGTTAAATCATCTTCTCTGCAACAAGTGCTTTCTCCAGGCTTGACAGAGTTGGCAACATTCAAAACTTTGATCTGTGTTGTTGACGTTTCAGCAGCTTGTTTTTACACTTTGATCTTTATACTTGGGTTCAAAATTACATTGAACTTAATCAAAATCCATTTGAACACATTCCTTGCACAGTAGTTTGTTCTTTTCATCTGGAAAGTCCTTGCATAGTATCTTAAAAAAAAAAAAAATTCATTTCAATCTGTTTTGCAAGTCAGCCTATAGCAAAAGTGAGTCTGTACTTGTGATATCACAGAATTATGGAAAATGGCACAAAGTATTGGACGAGCCATAACTACCTAAAATCTGTTCATGTAAGCCATACAACCAAACCACTTTGTGTCCCCATTAAGAGTATTGAGCCAACAGGTTGTTTGGTTCAACTGTATGGTGTCAGCTCTGTATGGACACTGAGAGAACAATCAGCTGGACTTAGTATTTTCCCCACTACAATCACACATACATAGACACAGCAATTTCTTTTCAGAGGCAGACTTTGATGTTCAAGAAAAAAAAAACAAAAACAAACTTGTCTGTTTCTACAAAGTCAGCAGCAATTTTGACAGACAAACAACAACACACATAAAAAAAAAAATGTAATAAATAAAAATCTCATCAGAGGGGTGCCAATTTACAGCATGCATTCTAGCACTCCATGCACAGCATCAGTACCCACTTTGACCAGTATTCACATCACCACACAGGTCTGTACAACTAACTATGGACTTCTCCTATGACGGTACCCACTTTCAACACGATCCCCCCAACGTAAAAACAACCATTCACATGTCTGAAATGTTATTCACACGAACAGTACTTCAAACCATTTTAATCACTAGTATTCAAATAATCTGAAGCTCTGTTCTTTAATAGGTATATCTATGTTGTGGGGGAAAAAAAAAAGTATAATTTTAACACACAGACGTGTGACCCACTGTACACTCTTAATCAAAGTGGGATCTGATTAGGTATTCTGAAAGTAATTTTGATACTCTCTCTCGTGTGTGTGTCTGTGTGTGTGTGTGTGTGTGTGTGTGTGTGTGAATAAGACAAGATTCTGTACTCTAGTTCTGTGGTACTCAAAACTGAATCAAACAATACAAAAACCTCTCCCCCCCCCCCCAGCCCCACGCCACTTGCCATTTCCCCACCTCCCCTTCACTCACACTGAAATAAAGCTGATTTTGAACACTGATGTGAATCAGTCAAATAATCATATGATGGGCAACATTTTTTTTTTTTTTAAATAGTTAAACAAACAAATATCACTGCTCTTCTCTAACTGACCAATGAAATACTGTCCTGCATGGAAAAAAATGATGTGAAGTGACCACAAAACTCATCTCAGGCCTATCCATTACTTTTAAATCTCAGCCATCTGTATCACATGTTTTCTTGAAATTTTCTTGTTTTTAAGAGCTAAGAGAAAATAAGTTTCAACCATCCATCCACCACTTTAAGAAATGAATTTATTGTTTTCTCAGAGCCTGAAAATAACTTAATGACAAGGCAACAACACTCTAACCCACTGGAACAGTTAGCAGAAGAAACATTATGTGTGTTGATATGGTTGAGTGTGAACTCACACTATTGTGTGATTAATCTTCTTGATATTTTTGTTTACTATCCCACATCATCTTGTTTGTTTCATTTTCTACCCCCCCCCCCTCTCCTACGCATCCTCAGTTCCCCTTTGACATGTCTTTACTGACTTGAAATAAGATAACGATTTCATTGAAAGTGTGTGTGTCATAAAGAGATTTAATCTTTACTAACCTAAAAACAAATACAAAACAAAAAAAAGTTTTAGTGAAAGATGGTGCGTGCGTGTGCATGCGCATGTGCGTGGTAGGACTGTACCTCTGAAAGCATGAGTAGAGGTTGCTTTGCTGCCATTTGTTAAAATATGTAAACTCTCTGTCATTCCATCACATCTTTTTCACAAGGGTTACTCACTGGGTTGAGGAACAGAATTCATGCACGCATGTCTGTGTATGTGCGCTTCTTCATCACTAGAACTAGATTTAAACCTTGCACAGTAAGTCAGGAAAAGTAAAAAAAAAAAAAGAAAAGGACACAGCTACCACCCCAAATCCCCAAACCACCATCTATAAACCACATCCATCATCAGTATCATTCTGCTCGTCTCCACTACAGGCCACAACCTCATGACTAACCAAGCAAGCATCGTCACTGCACACGCTAGTCCTCAGCCCCTCCTCATCGCTGCTGATAAAACACACGCCGCCACTCTTTGTACACAATCAAAACAAAAAATAATGCTGAACAAACTCTTATTACAACATTCTGTTGTTGGTTGGTTTTTTTTTTTTCAAGCCAGATATACATATTTGAAATAAACAAAAATCACTTCAAGTAATGTAGACACTCAAAATCACTCCAAAATACAGCATTTGTCTTAAGCCTGTATACAACAACAACAACAACACAATAAGCCTCTCTGTTAAAGGCTCAGCATATAAAAAAAAAAAACACACAAGAAAAGTCTTTCTACAAAAAAGCATGCAAGAACAAAGTCAGTGGCAAAACATTTCCAGCAACGATACGAAAGTACCCACACATCTCGTGGGTCAAGTCACAGGGCTAGAAATTCACAGAATAAATCAAAAGTTTTTTTTTAATCTACTTATTCATTTTTTTTTTTGTCCTGGACACAAGTAGATAAAATAATCTTGTCCCCCCTAGATTTCCACTTGCCCCCTCCCAAAACAAAGAGAGGCTCGCCTGAGAGGGGAGAAACAAAGGGAGTGGATCTATCGTTTCTGCGCTGACGCGTTTCATTTAAAGAACAGGCCTTGCCTCAGACTGCTCTTTGTTGGGGTTCTGCTCTGAAAAAAAAAAAAGATAAAAAAGAAAGGATGGAGGTGTGGGGTGGTGAAGCAGAGGTGTTGAGGGGAGGAGGAGGGAGAGTGACTGGTCAGCACCGAAGCTGACTGTTCAGTAACCTTTTCACCATCAGTCAAACACACACTAGTTTGTCCAACGGAACTCACAACTTTAAAAAAAAAAAAAAAAAAAAAAAAAAAAAATTCAAGGATTAAGATTTTAGACATGGGCCTATTCTCCCAATCTGTCTGGACAAATAGAGGAAGCATTTCCACTTGTTCATCAGTTGATTTTTGTTCTCTTTTTTTCTACAGGTTATATTTGTGTTATTTATCAGCAGTTTAAAAACCGAGTCATTTCTCTATAAAGTTTTATTGTGCCATTTTTATTTGTAAGACTTTATGCATCATTTTTTTTTCTCTACAGGTTCTATGACTTAGGATTTTATACACAGGTTATAATGTACAATTACTGGTTTCTCTACAGGTTTCCATTAACATCTTTGTTATAGAAAATGTTAAATATACAAAAACATAGACAAATAAATTTATTGAAACACTAAATTCTTCAAAAGAAAAAATGTTAGATATACAAAAACACAGAAAAATAAACAGGAAAAACAACCCCACTGTGTGGAGAGTATGGCAGGGAAAGAAGAAAGGAGAGGGGTGGGGAATCCAACACAGAGAAAAAGGGGCGTGGGATGGCCGTGGAGGTGGAGGTGGAGGGGGTGGGTGGGGGTGAGAAGTCTTGTCTCAGCACAACAGCATCTTAACAAACTCCATAACAAAGTCCAGGTCTGACGAGGCAACCACACAGACTGCTTGGTACACTAAAAAAAAAAAAACTGTCTGCTTATGTGTAATGACCAGCTCTTGACAGTGTGTACAAGCACTGCACCCACCGATGACACGTCAGTGAGAACATTATGAGTAGTACAGATGTTCAAAGCCGTTCTGGAGGCTCACTCTTGCAGTACCTTCATGCTTGTACACTTCGTCAAGAAAAGTATCAGACATGTTAATCTGCCAAATACACACACACACATGAAAACTGCAGCTTAGGTTTGAATTACAAACTGTTATTTTCACTCCAGCAAGGTTAGGTTGGCATCCAAGCTGAACACTTGTGAAAACATTTCAATGCCCACGACTGGAAATTTTGTACATCAAGTGGCAAAGATTACAACTATCTAAGATATGGCAGTGTTATTGTAATACATTGTATTGTATTATATTTCTGGGTTGTTTTTTTGTTGTTGTCACAACAGACTTCTCTGTGTGAAATACAAGCTGCTCTTCCCCAGGATAACTTGTGACCACTATACAGTGCCACCCATACTATTTTTTTTCCATCTTCCTTTTTCTTCCTCTCTGCAAGCATATTTGTTTTACAAAGTGAATTTGTTGTTTTTCAGAGTGGATTTTTCCACAGAATTTTTGCCTGGGGAAATCTTTTGTTGGCGTGGGTTCTGTTATGGACACTGAACGCATCTCGGATCATCATCTCATCCAAAAGACTCGAAGCAATACCAAGGCCTTTTGGCAGGGGAGAGTTAAAATCCCTGCCCATACAAGGGCAACCATTTATTAACAGAGAAAGAGAGGGAGAGAGAGAAAGAGAGAGAGAGAGGGAGAGAGAGCGAGCGAGCAAAAAGGCTCATCTGTAAAATGGTCACAGGATTTGCAGAGAAAGGGGGTCATTTGTGTAAAATGGTCACAGGCTTCCACAAAGGCATGGTCACAGAAGCAGGCAGTGTTGCTGAATGAAATCTATAGTACAACAGAGAAAGCATTTAGAGAAGCGGGTATGGTACAAACACAACGTTACGATATACACCAGAATGACAGCAAGCACCACCAACCTTCACCGATGTGTATGACCTCTGAATATGCTGAAGTACATACAAATTGTCAGAAATAGAGTCACTGAGGGCACTGACCACTGCTATAGATACAACCTACTACTATATATTTTCAGTCATACTGACTCAGCATTTATATTCTTGCATTCAGTGCAGTTTGCAGCTCTCCTCATGGTTTCAAAGACCGAAGAACGTCCTTGTGAATGTGTTTTGTGTGCTCATGTGTGTACATGTTCATGCATGCATGATGCAAGTGTGTGTATGTGCAAGCAAGCATGCATATTCTGCAATGATCCTGGATCTAAATCACTGAGAATTGAGAAATCTGATATATAATCACTACTGAAAGTAAATCCTTGAATTATTATTGAAACTCAACCTGTACACACAGTTGGTTCTTGTCTAAAACTGCGTATCATTAGAAACAACCACAGCATTCAATGACATACAACATTTTTTCAAACTGGCTTCCTTATCCATGATGAAAACGCTTACTTTCCATACCTACCCGAAAGAAACTGCCTGCCCTCCAAAGGTATCAATTACAGAAACAATTTTTACTGATGCTTATGAATTACTTGTAACACTTCTCTAAACATTGCTCTGTTATGTATGCATTACAGCGCTCACCCACACACACAAATGCACAAAGCACTGTAACACACACACACACACACACGCTCAGCACCTTGCCAAAGAGCACTAGCTACACCAACTAGGTAAAAAACCAACAAAAAAGAAACCAACAACAGTGACCATCCTCACAGCACGTCTTTCTAGGTGTAACAGCCTAAAATTAACCCTGTCGAATTTTTACCCTGGGGTCAATCTGGGCTTGTAAAATCTGACCCTACGGGGTAAAAAACCAACAGGAGTACAAATAAGACTGCTACACCGGTCTAAATCAAGAGAATGACAGCCCAAGCCAGACCAAAGCGCTCAAACAGCAAACCATTTCTCAAAGGTGTTCCGAGCACAATAATACATGACAACCCACTGGGAAAAAGCCCCCAACCCCTTACACACACACACACACACACATGACTATCTTACCATGTCCCGGGCAACAGGAAACAATTTCTCACAGGTGTTCTGTACACAGTTACACATTACACAGCCCACAGAGAAAGTACCCCCTTGCCCGCCACCCCTAAACGCCACCCCTAAACCCCAACCAGCTGACCATGGACAGTGGCTGAGGGCTTGGGTGTAGGCAATAGCAAACTATCTCTCACAGATGTTCCGTACACATTAAATACAGAGAAAGAACCCCCCTCCCAAAACACATACACAGATCACCACCTTACCAGGGGCAGTGGCTAAGGGCTTGGGTTTGGGCAATGATAAAAAACTGTTTCTCACAGATGTTCTGTTCGCAATAATAGATAGAACTCCCCCAAACCCACCTACACACACACACACACACACAGACAACAACCTTACCGGAAACAGTGGTGAGGGGCTTGGGTTTGGGCAATCGCAAACTATTTCTTACAGACGTTCTATACACAATAATACATAGAAAGAATTCCGCCCCCCCCACACCCCTCCTCCCACCTACACACACCCACACACGGACGACCACCTTACCAGGGGCAGCGGTTGGGGCTTAGGCTCGGGCTTGACGATGCCCACGGTGCCTGGGGTGCAGTGCAGCAGGCGGTAGACGTGCTCCACGATGCCCAGCCCCCGCACCAGGTTGTCCCGCTGCAGCAGGCCACTGATGCGCTCCAGTTCCTCCTCCTCCTGGATGTCCATCGGCACCCGCGTGTCCACCGTCTCCTCCGCGTAGCCCCGGTCCTGCCATGCCATGCAATGCTGTATCTTTAGTTTGATACGTTGTATTGCATTACTCTTTTTTTTTTGTCACAACAGATTTCTCTGTGTGAAATTTGGGCTGCTCTCCGTAGGGAGAGCATGTCACTACACTGAGAGCACCACCAATTTTTTTTTTCTGCCTGCAATTTTATTTGTCCCCCCCCCCCCCGGCCCCCCCCCCTCTCTCTCTCTCTCTCTATATATATATATATATATATATATACATTGCTGCACCATCATCAGCACCTTCATCTTCTCCTATGCCACTCATTCTAAGTCCCCTCACCCATTACAAACCCACACCTGGGTAATCCTTAATAATCAATTCCTCTTTCATAACCATAGTTACAAGGACTGTGATCATGCCACATGTGGCTAAGATGAAGGCGAGATTCCACACCCCCACCCAAAAAAGCACTGACATGAAACTGCATGCAAACTTCATTCTAAAAAATAAAAAATAAAAAAGAATAGAAAAAAGGCATCAACTGTCTTTCTCACTGTGTAAATTCAAACACCCAAACTTTGCTGCAAAAACTTTTCTTCCACATAAGGGGAGTGAAACTTTTTCATTTTTGCATGCAAGTTTTACCCCCCTTTTTTTTGGTGCAGATCCTTCTCGTCTAAGGCAGCTTTTGATGAGATCCTTCTCTACCAGGTCTATTAGTAATTTGACCAACTGCTCCCTTGAAAGACACATGCACTTCTTGAAGAAATCTCCGTCAAAACCAAACCTCCTCCCTTGACTGGTGAACCTCGGTGAAAAGACACCAATGTTAACATCAAGTTTCTGAAGTGCTAGAACTACTTCGTCGTGTGTACTATTCTGTAGTGTCACTGATTTTTTGCAGTAGAAAGGTTAAGCCGTTTCCAACAGGAGGTAAGTGCAAGTAAACAACAGGGCCCAATATGATCACCTGTAACTTATCACAGTCAGTCACCAGCCTTTCACTGATGAGGATTTTTCATCAGCAGCAGTCAAGGGGTTAATTCAACAACAGTATCAGTATCTCAAGGAGGCGTCACTGTGTTCGGTCAAATCCATATATGCTACACCACATCTGCCAAGCAGATGCCTGACCAGCAGCGTAACCCAACGCGCTTAGTCAACATCAGTTTCAGTTTCAGTAGCTCAAGGAGGCGTCACTGCGTTCGTTCAAATCCATATACGCTACACCACGTCTACCAAGCAGACAAGATCAACAGAAATGAACAAGAAGAAAAAGGGAGACACTGCAATGCAGATCATCTTGCAACAGGATGGTCTTGTCTGCACTCTGAGAAAAACACCAACGTTGAGGAACCTCAAGGTTAACTACATGCGTACACACGCACACACACACACACACACACACACACACACACACACACACACAGATGATTACATTCCCTCACTCTATTTACACATATGAATCAAAAAACGATTGGACTTGATGGAAGACTACAGGTACATCTAAAAACTTGGAGGGGAGGGGGGCATGGGTGGAAATCCTTGCACATCAGAATGGCAGACTATCAGAGAATTACCTTGTTGGAAAAAAACAACAACAAAAAAACAAAACAAAATATGTGATAGGTGAAAGATTTTTTTTAACAAAAATACATACATGCATCTGAAGAACATTTTGGGGTTCTCTAGTCATCAAATTAAAGCAATTCTGATTTATGAATATTACTATCTTATTTGAATGGTTGAAAGAAAGAAGTGGGCATTGCTACTCGGCTACATTGTAGTAATAACACAACATGAAATGCACCACCACACTCAATAAAGATGAGAGAGAGCCACATTGTAACAACACAACATGAGACATAACACCACACACACAATAAAGACACTAGAGCCACACTGTAATAATAACACGACATGGAACGTAACACTACACACACAATAAAGACAAGACAGCCACACTGAAATAATACAACATAAAACGTATCACCACTAACAATAAAGACAAGACAGCCACACTGAAATAATACAACATAAAACGTATCACCACTAACAATAAAGACAAGACAGCCACACTGAAATAATACAACATAAAACGTATCACCACTAACAATAAAGACAAGACAGCCACACTGAAATAATACAACATAAAATGTACCACCACTAACAATAAAGACAAGACAGCCACAATGAAATAATACAACATAAAACGTATCACCACTAACAATAAAGACAAGACAGCCACAATGAAATAATACAACATAAAACGTACCACCACTAACAATAAAGACAAGACAGCCACAATGAAATAATACAACATAAAACGTACCAACACTAACAATAAAGACAAGACAGCCACATTGAAATAATACAACATAAAACGTATCACCACTAACAATAAAGACAAGACAGCCACAATGAAATAATACAACATAAAACGTACCACCACTAACAATAAAGACAAGACAGCCACAATGAAATAATACAACATAAAACGTACCAACACTAACAATAAAGACAAGACAGCCACATTGAAATAATACAACATAAAACGTATCACCACTAACAATAAAGACAAGACAGCCACACTGAAATAATACAACATAAAACGTATCACCACTAACAATAAAGACAAGACAGCCACACTGAAATAATACAACATAAAACGTATCACCACTAACAATAAAGACAAGACAGCCACATTGAAATCACTGAAATAATACAACATAAAACGTATCACCACTAACAATAAAGACAAGACAGCCACACTGAAATAATACAACATAAAACGTATCACCACTAACAATAAAGACAAGACAGCCACACTAATGATAATAATAATAACAATGATAATAATCATAATAATTCAATTTATAAAGCGCCTTTCCATGTAAAACATGCTCAATGTACAATGTAGAAACTGATGTTTAAAACCATGCATTCAAACACTAAAAGTGAAAAAAAAAACAAAAAAAACAACAACCCAACAACAATAACAACAACAACAACAAAAACCAACAACTTTCATGCACAACCCCTTACGCAGTCAACCAAACACTCATGCATGAATTCATGCACACACACACACACACACACACACACACTCATCACAGACTATACACACTCACCCTGCATATCACAAAATATGCCTAAATAATACAATATCATATCACAATCCTTAAAAACTTTATCTCAACACTTAAAACTACTCCTGACATAACAAAACACTAAAAGCCATATCGCATTTTGAAAATTCACTTCCAACTCTCCAACACCGGTCACACACATCACAATTCATTAAAAATGTACATTTTAAAGTACAAAATTTAAAAGCAGTCAATTTAAAAGCAGTCACACCCTCCTCACAACACATCACCTTACACAAACAGATACTCATTTGAATGCCTCATGCCAGGTGAAGCTGAAAAAGGTGCGTCTTTCAATTCTTTTGAAAAGTTGAAAAACACTGGGTTTTTCCTGAGGAACAGAGGCAGGGAGTTCCAGACTATGGGGGCAAAGACAGAGAAAGATGTTTTGCCAAAGGTCACATGGCAGAACCGAGGAATTGTCAGCAAAGAGGTGTCAAATGAGTGCAGTGACCTAGAGGGATAGTACAGATGATAACTTCTGAAAGATACAGTGGCACAGTGTTGTGATACAGACACTGAAAGCAGACACCAGCTACTTTGTACTGAATTCTTGCTTTAGCAGGAAGCCAATGAAGTGTTCTGAGCATTTATGTTGCACTCTCATGCCTGGGTTTACGGAGCATGAGTCGGGCTGCATGATTTTGAATGCACTGAAGTTTATTTAGTTTGTTATCAGGGAGACCAGCTAGAAAAGAGTTGCAGTAGTCTAATCTAGACTGTATAAAAGAAACTGCAAGTTTGTTGGCAGCAGCAGTGGAAAAAGAGCCAGTTTTGTCTAATCTACAAAGCTGACAGAACACAGTACGCCGCATCCATAGACAGCATTTCATCAATGTAGATTCCAAGATTTCTCACAGACTGGGGGAAAGGTATGTCGCAGCCAGAGATGGACATAGAGGTTGAGGTGAAATGGTACACCTTTGATTTGGTGCCAGTGACAATTAGGTCAGTTTTTTCCTCATTCATCTTCAACTTGTTCTCACTCAGCCATTCAACCACATCCTCAATGCAAATCTTCAAACTTCTGGCAAGAGTTGGAAAATCTGGAGGAACAGTACAGTTGTGGAGCTGGGAATCATCTGCAAAGAAGTGGTATGAGTGACCTGACTGATGAATCACAGTGCTAAGAGGCTGTGTGTCCATGTACTGTGGAGTGATAGCCTTGAGATAATGCGTCCGCCTAGGAAGCGAGAGAATCTGAGCACGCTGGTTCGAATCACGGCTTAGCTGCCGATATTTTCTCCCCCCCCCCCCCCACTAGACCTTGAGTGGTGGTCTGGACGCTAGTCATTTGGATGAGATGATAAACCGAGGTCCCGTGTGCAGCATGCACTTAACGTACATAAAAGAACCCACGGCAACAAAAGGGTTGTTCCTGGCAAAATTCTGTAGAAAAATCCACTTAGATAGGAAAAACAAATAAAACTGCATGCAGGAAAAAATATTTAAAAAATGGGTGGCGCTGTAGTGTAGCAACGCACTCTCCCTGGGGGGAGCAGACCGAGTTTCACACAGAGAAATCTTTTGTGATAAAAAGAAATACAAATACAAATACAAAAATACAAATACATAGTATATAAAAGTGGACCCAAGACTGAACCTTGTGGCACACCATACTTCAGCACAGATAGAGTGGATTCATGACCAACAAGGACAGACTGGATACGGCAAGTTAAGGAAGATGCGAACTAATCCAGGGCCCTTCCTGAGCAGCCAAAAGTGGTACGCAACCATGTAATAAGAATGCCATGGTTTATGGTATCAAATGCTGCTGACAGGTTGAGCAGTGACAAGACAGACACACAATCAGTATCAGAGGCCTGAAGGAGGTCATTAGCAACTCGCAGCAACACGGTTTCGGTACTATGGCACTTATGGTAGGCTGACTCAAACGGTTCCAGAAGGTTATGTGATTCCAAATGTTGCAGCAACTGTTTCAACACAAACCGCTCTAACACCTTTGACAAAAAAAAAGGTAGTTTAGAAACTTGAAGGTAGTGCTTCAAACAGTTGGGATCAAGGTTTGACTTTTCTTAAAAGGGACATTACAAAAGCATGCTTAAAACTCTTAGGCACAATGACAGATGACAAAGATTTGTTCATAATGACAGTAACAAAAGGTGTAATCTCATCTAAATAATCATACAGGTCTGGGGCAAGAATGGGGTCAAGGTCACAGGATTTCTTTGGCATGTTCTGCAGTACTTTTCTGACACATTCCTCAGTTACAGGTTCAAACTCTGCGAAAAAAAAGTACCAGAGAACTCAACAACATCAGTGGGACCTGGAGTATCAGAGTCAAAATTGCTTCTGATCTGTTCAATTTTTCCCACGAATGGTTCATTCAACGTACTGGGAAGAGACTCTGACGGAATATTTGAGGGAAGCACAATAATTACACAAAATGAAACATAATACCACGTACAAAAAAACAGACATGAGAGCTAAAGTGTAATAACAGAACCTACATCTGTAACACTACTCACAAGAAAGAGAGAGAGCCACACTGCAGTAATAACAGAACCTAAAACTGTAACACTACTCACAAGAAAAACGAGAGCCACACAGCAGTAATAACAGAACCTAAAACTGTAACACTACTCACAAGAAAAATGAGAGCCACACAGCAGTAATAACAGAACCTAAAACTGTAACACTACTCACAAGAAAGATGAGAGAACCACACTGCAGTAATAACAGAACCTAAAACTGTAACACTACTCACAAGAAAGATGAGAGAGCCACACTGCAGTAATAACAGAACCTAAAACTGTAACACCACTCACAAGAAAGGCAAGAGAGCCACACAGCAGTAATAACAGAACCTAAAACTGTAACACTACTCACAAGAAAGATGAGAAAGCCACACTGCAGTAATAACAGAACCTAAAACTGTAACACCTCTCACAAGAAAGACAAGAGAGCCACATTTTATTAATAATACAACATACACAACGTAACCAGCATCCGTTATTAAGTAGTTAGCACTGCGGACTGACGGCTGGGAGGAATCCCAGCAAAGGTGGGTTTTTCAGTCTGCGGCTGGCTACGACCCAGACTTGAGTGTGCTATAGGCCTAAATGGGAAGACAGGGAATACAAAGTCGAGTAGCATCCACTTCAATGATGCAGCTTTGGGTGTGTTGCTCTGATTTCCTGACCAACACTGCAAGTGTCTGTATCTCTCAGGCCTGGTTAAGGCCGGTGTAGTATCCCCCACCCAGAAACATCCCAGGGGACAATTTGAACACTCGTGGTGTGTGTGTGTGTCCTACTCTCAAACATTTCCATTTTTATTCATGTTTGTCTTCTTTTTCTGTCTTTTTTATTCTTTTTTTAAATTCTTTTATTTTTTAATTTTTTTAAAATTCCCTTTTAAAATTACCTTAGATCGCAGTTCTGTCCCTCCTTCACCAGGCTGCAAAAAATTATACAGAAAAAGAAATCAAAGGAGGGGAGAGAAAAAAGGAAGGGATAAGTTGAGTTGTATTACGTTTCAATGGGTTTCTTTATTTGCATAGTTTTAGACACATTTTGATCTATCTTTTGGCTAACTTGTAAACTATTGCTGTGTGAAGAAGTCTCTGACTATTACTATCAATATTTTTGTCGTTTTCATCCAGTATCCCTAATATCCTTCAGTTTACATCTCTCTCGCTTCTCTCTGTCTGTCTCTCTTTCTATTTTTAATGTTTTTTTTCTTCTCCTCTTCTCCCTGTGTGTGTGTGTGTGTGTGTGTGTGTGTGTGTGTGTGTGTGTGTGTGTGTGTGTGTTCCTCTATTCCCGTATGTAGCCTGATTTGCTGGACACAGACTTGTCCGAAGACATTATGGCTTAGCATTCACTTCCAAAATCAGTACCATCTTTGTTCTGCTAAACCTGAATATTTCTTTTTTTTGATTTTCCTGCTGCAGTTCTTCCCATGCTGTCGTAATCATCATCACTGTCTTCGTTACAATGAGATTCAGCAGAACAATAAGCCATGTAATCGTTTATTTTTTGTTTACATTTCACTGTAATTTTTGTAACTGATAATGCCTTTGATGCCTGGTCTCATTGTTTGGTGACAACGGATGTCAATCGCCAGAGGTCGGGTGAGGAGTGAGCTCTGTTGTTCGACCACAAATCCATCCTGATGGCGCGTGACAAATATCACCTCTGACAAAGGCCAACTCCTGACCTCCACGTGGTGTCACTGGGGAAAGCTGACAGAAGAAGGAGCAAAGGCAGGCTTCTGGCGCCTAAAAAACGGATAGCTCCAGGTAGGTGAAGCCCATCAACCTTGGATGGTAGCTCACCTAAGGGAAGGAAAATCCTGATTTCAAACCTCCACTGACTTGTGGCTATATCCGATCATGGGAGTATAACCTGGAGGATAAATCTGGCCTGGAGTCCTTACAGCAGTTCGTCATTGACTTCAGCATTGTTCTGGCAACTCCTGCTATGGCACTGGTGCCAGGCTGCATGGGCTCATGCCCTTCCCTTGGATTTCATCAGTGATGTGGAGAGGGGAGACCTGCTGCATGGGCAACAGCCTGTCTTCCATATCACCCTTGTCCAGGCCTGCACCATGGACAGGAAACTCCACTACTGTAAAGCGGCGACAAAACATAAGAAGTGGCAATCATGGTTATGCATTAACTCCACTGGCAAAGAGTGAGGCAACCAGGGTTCACTTCTGACAGTGGGAGAGGCCATTGTACCTCACTGGATAGCTACCACCTGCTTTAAACTGGGGAGACTCCGGTCAAGAAGGTGCTATCCCGCCACAGTTCGTCTGCCTTACTGGGTGTATGGGGCTTAGGGTTGTCGGAAGCCTGACAAGTGGACTGAAAAACCCAACACCAGACAAGAAACAAAAAACATCAGCCCAGCAGACCTACAGGACATTAGTGACACACTAAAGACAGCGGTGATCAACAACAAACTGCTGAGACTGCAAGTGGATATTGCAGCACTACAAGAGACCTGCCTTGCTGAGACCGGCTCTCTTCCAGAAAAAGGACTGCAGACCAGACCAGCGAGTATGGTGTGTTGGATTTTCTGTCAAGAAGTCACTGCTGAACACAATAGAGCCTGTCGGGGAAGGAACGGAGAGGATTCTCACCCTACATCTTCACACAACAGACAGACCTGTCAACCTGATAAGATGAGTTCTGCAACCAACCACATACAGTCACTCAGAAAATTCCAACCACCGAAAGCCTGCTTCTACTCAGCAACTTCAACGCACATAAAACATAACACCACACACAATAAAGACGAGAAAGCTGACACAATGTAAAACATAACACCACACACAATAAAGACGAGACAGCCAACACAATGTAAAACATAACACCACACACAATAAAGACGAGACAGCCAACACAATGTAAAACATAACACCACACACAATAAAGACGAGACAGCCAACACAACAACGCAAAACATAACACCACACACAATAAAGACGAGACAGCCAACAAAATGTAAAACATAACACCACACACAATAAAGACGAGACAGCCAACACAATGTAAAACATAACACCACACACAATAAAGACGAGACAGCCAACACAATGTAAAACATAACACCACACACAATAAAGACGAGACAGCCAACACAACAACATAAAACATAACACCACACACAAGAAAGACGAGACAGCCAACACAACAACGCAAAACATAACACCACACACAATAAAGACGAGACAGCCAACACAACAACGTAAAACATAACACGCCACATAATAAGGAAGAGAATGCAAACACAACAATGTAAAACATAACACCACACACAATAAAGATGAGACAGCCAACACAACAACGCAAAACATAACACCACACACAATAAAGATGAGACAGCCAACACAACAACGCAAAACATAACACCACACACAATAAAGATGAGACAGCCAACACAACAACGCAAAACATAACACGACACATAATAAGGAAGAGAAAGCAAACACAACACCGTAAAACATCATACCACACACAATAAAAACGAGACAGCCAACACAACAACGTAAAACATAAAACGCAACATAATAAGGAAGAGACAGCCAACACAACAACATAAAACATAACACCACACACAATAAGGACGAGACAACCAACACAACAACATAAAACACAACACGCCACATAATAAGGACGAGACAGCCAACACAACAACGTAAAACATAACACCACGCACACACCGCGCAAACATATAAGACGAGACAGAAGCCAGGGACCGACCTCGTGGTGGTGCGAGTGCTGGGTGAGGCGGGGCCGGAAGTGGGAGGTGGGGTTGCGGTGCCAGGAGGGGCGCTTGCGGCGGGTGGTGGGGCTCTCGGGGCGCATGCCCCCTCCCTCCCCCCGCTTGCCCTTCTTCAGCATCTGCTCCATTTTCTCCTTCTTCCGCAGGATCTCCTCCCGCTGTTGTCTGTTAACAAGGATCCGGGTGGGGGGGGGGGGGGGGGGGGGCGGGGGTTGTGAATGTGTGATGTTAAGGCCTGTGTTCTGTGTGTGTGTGTGAGGAGGGGGGCAGGAGGGTTTTCTGTGTGTGTGTGTTTGTGTGTGTGTGTGTGTGTGTGTGTGTGTGTGTGTGTGTGTGTGTGTGTGTGTTTGTGTGTGTGTTGGAGGAAGGGGAGCAGGAGGGTTCTGTGTATGTGTGTGTTTGTGTGTGTGTGTTTTGTGTGTGTGGTGGAGTAGGAGGGCAGGAGGGTTCTGTGTTTGTTTGTGTGTGTGTGTGTGTGTGTGTGTGTGTGTTTGTGTGTGTGTGCATGTGTGTGTGTGTGTGAGGAGGAGGCAGGAGGGTTTTCTCTGTGTGTGTGTGTGTGAGGAGGAGGTAGGAGGGTTCTGTGTGTGTGTGTGTGTGTGTGTGTGTGTCTGTGTGTGAAAGGAAAATCTCTTCCCACTGTTGTCTGCAATAAGGGGGGTAACAGAGTGACCTTACGGCTTGTGTGTATGTGTGTGCGTGCGTATGTGTGTGCGTGTGCGAGCATGCGTATGTGTGTGCGTGTGCGAGCATGCGAATGTGTGTGTGTGCGTGCGTGCGTGTGCATGTGTGTGTACGTGTGAGGAGAGGGGGTGGCAGGAGGGTTTTGTGAGTGTGTATGTGTGTGTGTGTGCATGTGAGCCAGTGCATGCATAGTGTATATGTGCGTGTGCATGTGCGAGTGTGTCATTGGGTTGGGGTGTAAGCACTTGCATGTGTACTTGTGCGTGTGTATGTGTGTGTCTGTGTGTGATTGAATGTGATGGTTAGCTATAATCATGAATGTCTTGGATTACTTTACCCAATATCAAAAGACAAATCTGTCTTCGTACCTTGACTCAGAATGAATATTCTCTATTATCTTTCATATGAAAAACTGGGCTTGAACTGTAAAAACATCCACACTCCTTTTCAATGACCATCGAAGCAGAATCAAAAGTAACCAAGTAGGGTAAATCCAACCAAAATAAAAGAAAGAAAAAAAAAAAAGGTTGACACATCCACTCGTCTCTTCTCTCTCTGCCCCCTCTCTCCTCCCCCCTCCCTCCCCAGCCATACACACACCACACACCTGGCCAGCTCTGAGCGGGCGCGGAAGGCGGCCGTCTCCTGGAAGAGGGTGCCACTGCTGTGGAAGTACTTGTCGTACTTCTCGCAGCCGGGCACGGGGAAGATGCGGCGGAAGTTGCCCAGGTGGGTGTCCTCGTAGCACTCCAGCTGCTCCAGGTACTGCTGCTGGGCCACCTCCAGCTCCTCCCTGGGTGGGGTTGGGGGTGGTGGTGGGGAGACAGACATCCACGCTATTGTACTCTATCATATTGTATCACTCTTTTCTCACAACGGGTTTTTCTGTGTGAAATGAAGAGCCACGCATGCACATAGTCACACAGACACCCACCCACCCACACACACACTCCTAACACCCATAGACAGCCACACACACACACACACACACACACCCACCCAACAACCATAGAGAGCCACATACACACAGAGTCACTCAGACACTTCTAACACCTACTTGTTTTCGTTCTTAGTTTCTTCCTTGATGTGACATGAACACACACACACACACACACACACACACACACACACACAAACACAAACATCCACTTGGTTTGCTTCTTTCGTTTCCTCCTTGATGCGACAAAAACATGTACACACAGTGACACGCACACACACACACAAACCACACTCTCAACAACCACTTGGTTTACTTCTTCGTTTCCTCCTTGATGTGATATAAACATATACACACAGACATAGACACACACACATAGTCGCACACACACAAACACATACAGCACTCTTAACACCCACTTGGTTTACTTCTTTGTTTCCTCCTTGATGCGACATAAACATATACACACAGCCACACACACACACACATATATACATACACACACACACACACACTCCTAACAACCCACTTGGTTTCCTCCTTTGTTTCTCTCTTTAATCGCAAAACATATACACACAGTCAAACACAACACACACACACTCCTACAACCCACTTTAGTTTCTCCTTCTCGTTTCCTCCTTGATGCCACATAACATATACAACAGCCACACACACCCCACACACATATACATACACACACACACACACCACTCCTAACAACCCACTTAGTTTCCTTCTTTGTTTCCTCCTTGATGCCACATAAACATATACACACAGTCAAACACACACACACACATATACATACACACACACACACACTCCTAACAACCCACTTGGTTTCCTCCTTTGTTTCCTCCTTAATGCCACATAAACATATACACACAGTCAAACACACACACACACACTCCTAACAACCCACTTGGTTTCCTTCTTTGTTTCCTCCTTGATGCGACATAAACATATACACACAGCCACACACACACACACATATACATACACACACACACACACACTCCTAACAACCCACTTAGTTTCCTTCTTCGTTTCCTCCTTGATGCCACATAAACATATACACACAGTCAAACACACACACACACACACACACACTCACACACACACACCCCCCCCTAACAACCCCCTTAGTTTCCTTCTTCGTTTCCTCCTTGATGCCACATAAACATATACACACAGTCAAACACACACACACACACTCCTAACAACCCACTTAGTTTCCTTCTTCGTTTCCTCCTTGATGCCACATAAACATATACACACAGTCAAACACACACACACACACTCCTAACAACCCACTTAGTTTCCTTCTTCGTTTCCTCCTTGATGCCACATAAACATATACACACAGTCACACGCACACACACACACACACACTCCTAACAACCCACTTAGTTTCCTTCTTCGTTTCCTCCTTGATGCCACATAAACATATACACACAGTCACACGCACACACACACACACACACACACACACACTCCTAACAACCCACTTGGTTTCCTTCTTGGTGTTCTTCCCCAGCAGCCTGTCCTTGATACGGCGACGCTCCTCCTCAAGGCATCGTCGGCGGTCGATGGCGCCAAAGTTGATGAGGCCCAGCGTGTCCCAGATGAGGGTGCCCTTGATCTCTCGGTCCAGCTGGGCGTCCGTGGAGAAACTGGGGGAGTGGTTCACCTGTTGTGTGTCACACACACACACATACACAGAGTTACTTCACACACATACATACAGAGTTAGGTCACACATATACACACAGTTACACACACACACACACATGTACACATACAGTTACACACATACATACAGAGTTTCAAACACACACATACATAGTTACACACACATACACACAAAGTTACACATTCATATACATACTGACAAACACAGTCACACACACACACAATCACACATGCATATACACAAACATATACGAGAGTTGCACACACAAACATGTGCACACACACTCACACATACACACACACACACAGTTACACACACACACAGAGTTACACATACATATACATAGTTATAGACACACATACACATACAGAGTTGTAAACACACACACACAGACATACACAGGATTACATACACACACAGACATACACACACAGAGTTACAAGCACAGACAATGCATATACACAAACACAATTACACACCAACACACACACAACTGCACACATACACATAACACAAACACACACACACCCCTCTCCCCCCCCACACCCCCCGCGCTCCCTCCCCCACCCGCTCTCCCCTCCCGACCCCCCCCCACCCACCCCCCCGCCAACCTCAATAACGTAGGGGCGGAGCCTCTTGTCCAGCAGCACGTCAAAGCCGAGGATCTCGAAGCAGGCGCTGCCCTTGACGTGGTTGGGGAAGCAGGTGCGGTAGTTGTGCTTGAGGACCGAGTGGGCCGAGATGAGGGTCTTGATGATGGTGTCATCGATGTCGCCCCACAGCTTGTCCACGTCCACCCCTTTGTTGGCCAGGTACCTGTTGATGGTGCTGATCCGTCTGTGTGTGGGGGGGGTGAGGGTGTGCGGGTGAGGGAAAGAAAAGATCAAGGGGTCTCTCTCAACACAAAGTGTTCTCTTTCACTTTTTTTTTTTATATTAAATTTTTTTTTTCATATATTTTTAAAAATCTGAAACCTTTTTGCTATCTAACATATTTACTCAGTTTTAACAGGTCACCATTTAACAAAGTGATGAATTCTTGGAAAGCAATAGAAAATATACAAAAAAAAGAAAAAGAAAAAAAAGTCGCTCCTAACTAGGATTATGTTGATCCAAAAAATGCACTTAAGTTCAAATGGAAAGCAAAACAGTGTTTTATTTGTTTTTCCTATCGAAATGGATTTTTCTACAGAATTTTGCCAGGAACAACCCTTTTGTTGCCGTGGGTTCTTTTACGTGTGCTACGAGCACATAGAACCCTATTCAAATAACAGACACTATATAAATTCACATTATTATTATCATTATTATTATCATCATCATTGTTATTATTATCATTATTCTATCATTATCATCATTATTACTCACCGTTTGCTACCCGCCTCATCGTCTCTGATAAAGTCCTCACTGTTCTTGTTAATGGCGTAGTTGGTCAGATGCATGAAAACGTTATCCTGTTCACAACCAACACAGGCAATCTTAGAAACAGAGACGTATACACTTTGGTGTGATACTGACTTCGAGAAGGATAGGGATATATGTGTGTGCATGTGTAGTGTGTGTGTGATTCCTATTCAAATGTGTTTGGATGTGTTCAAATGTGTTCGGAAGTGTGTACACGTGCATGTGTGGGCACAAATGCGTATACGCTGATCTCTGAAAAGGGTAAAAAACAACAACAAAAAAAACCCACAGTACTGTATATTCTCATTACTCCTAAGCCTTCAGACAAAAAAAAAGAAGAAAAAAAAAGAGAGATTTCAGATCCACTTATGTTTTCAAACATACAGTGCACACAAAAAATGGCAAAGACAGCTAGTGCACACACACACATATATATGCATGCCTGTGTCTGTATGCGCACTCTACCTCTATGCACACAAACACATACAACTCACACAATACATACACTCACAGTCACATACACACTCATGCATGCATGCACAAAACACACACCTCCTCATCCTCCCCTCTTTCCCAGCAAGAATCAAGAATGCTTCATCTTTCAGGTCTGACCCATGTCAGGACATACAGGATAAAAAGTAACATCACTGGTATCACACCCTAAAATCAAAACAACTTGCAGTCTCTCACTGACTTGACATCATAGTAGATAAAGTAGACTTCATCTTTACCTTTTGCTTAATTTTACCAAACTTAAAAGCACAAACAAAACTTAACTGGTGATAAAAACAGTTACAAGTGTAACCTTTCCCATTCTGTAGAGACGAATTTCCCCGCTACTTTCAAACACACTCTCCCACCTACTTTCAACAAACTGCTAAAATAAAATATAAATGGTTTCAATCACATACACACACACCAAATAATTTCCTATGTACTGCATTGTATTGTATTGCACTGTACTGCATAAATCTTTTTCAAAGATTCATCTCTGACTCCATCCTCCATCTACCTTGTCCCCCTCCCCCAACTTACTTTTCAACTCTCCCCCTCCTCTCCTATCTTACTTGTTTATTCATTTTCAAATGATAACTTTAAAATGCAGAAAATTAATACAGTTAAACAAAACATATACAATCACCAGTATTTGTGATGGGACATTAAACAAAATTCCCCCTCCTCCCACACCACACACAAAAAATACACAGACAAAGCAGACCCCATCTATCTAACCCTCCCCCACCCCCTTGACCCCCTCCCAGTCTGGTGACCATCCTCCCCCTCCCCCTCCCTCCCCCCCCCTACTCACAGTGTTGTTGTGGGTGGGCTCGCAGTACTTGTTAGTAGCAAAGCGGGCCAGACCGTCCTTGAAGACGAAAATCCGCAGAGGGTCGCATGACGTCACTAACGTGTAGATCCGAAGGTCAAACTTGAACCCGTCTATCAAGTACGGCTGAAACACATCAAGGAAGGTGGCAGAATGGTTAAGACGCTCATCTGTCAATACGGTGTCTGTGAGGGGTCTGGGTTCAAAATCCCAGTCTCGCCCTTTCTCCTAAGTTTGACGGAAGCGTATAGTCATTCAGATGGGATGATGAACCGAGGTGCAGCACGCACTCGGCGCACTGAAAAAGAACCCATGGCAATGTAAGTGTTGTCCTCTTAACTTTTCTTTCCTATTCATCTGTTAATTTTTGCTTCTAACATATGTATGATTTAACAGTAATAATAACAGTAATAATAGTAATAAGTACAGATGTAACATACTACTATTACTGCTACTACTCCTACTAACAATATATTTATATGGTGCTTTCAAACAAGCAAGAAAACATGCACACACACACACACACGAGCGCGCGTGTGCATGTACACATCCACACACACATACACACACACAAAAGAAACATGTGGATCCACAGTACATAGTATGAAATGGAGCGCCTTCATTATGCAAAGATTCCTTGAGAGGGAAAGTATGTGAGTGAACTTCTGACCTTTTTTTATTTGCTGTTTGTGTCACTGAAAGACCAATATAATTGATGGTGTTTCTTAATATGCAACCCCCCCACCCCCCAAAAAAACAAAACAACAAAAACATCCACATGTAAAAAAAAAACCCCGTACCACCCCAAAACCTACACACACACACACACACACACACACAAAATCCATCCACATGTAAAAAAACAAAAAAACCATACCACCCCAAAACCTCCACACACACACACACACACACACACACACACACACACACACACACAAAATCCATCCACATGTAAAAAAAACAAAACAACCCATACCACCCCAAAACCTACACACACACACAAATCCACCCACACATCAGTCCAAACAGGCAAAACCCATCCACTATGTCTCAGAGCCAGAGATCCCTTTTGCTATGCTCTGTCCCCCCATACCTTGTTTGTGTACACTTGGCAGATCATGTGTTCGTGGGGCTTGATGTCTTTGGGGTTGCGCGTTATCCAGATGCCCCGGCCCTGACATCCCGACTCGGGCTTCAGAATGTACGTCTTGTTCTTCTTCTGTCGTGTGTAGGCTTGAAAGTCTCCGTAGCTGTGAATACACACACAAAAAAAAACCCCACGCCAAATAATAATAATATCACTAACAATAATAATACATAGCACCTATAACAATGCAAACTACCCATGTAGTGGGTGACAAGCATGTTTCCAATGAAAAAAATACACATACAATAGAACATGGCATGTAACACCACATTAAAACATACATGCATCAAATCTAAAAAAGCCCAAAAACTGAGTCTCAACAACAACAACAACACACACACACACACACCCACAAGGACATACACTACACAGATACTTTTTTGCCAGGAAAAAAGGAAGAGAGAGAGAAAGGGAGGAGTGGGAAGAGGGACAACTAAGCTTCATGACATACATAGGCCACGATGAAGAACAAATATCATATGATTCTTAATTTGTTTCAAAAAATGGATATAGTGGGTGAGTGATCGAGTTCCAGATATCATCAAACTTCTATTTCTATTTTTTTGTCACAACAGATTTCTCTTTGTTTTTCGTATTGAAGTGGATTTTTCTACAGAATTTTGCCAGGAACAACCCTTTTGTTGCCGTGGGTTCTTTTACATGTGCTAAGTGCATGCTGCTCACAGGACCTCGGTTTATTGTCTCATCCGAATGACTAGCATCAAGACCACCGCTCAAGGTCTAGTGGAGGGGGAGAAAATATCGGTGGCTGAGCCGTGATTGGAACCAGCGCGCTCAGATTCTCTCGATCCCTAGGCGGACGCTTTACCTCCAGGCCACCACTCCATAGTGAAAATAAGTTTAGTTTCTTCATGGCACAATAACAACTTCTTAGATGAGAGGTTGGTGATTAGTTGTTGATGCTTTCAAAGCTGATAACAGTAAAGTAGTGTAGTGAGCCACTGATCCAGCACCATGACATATCGTGTCACATCTTATCACATTTCACTTACAGTATCTCACATATGGAACACACCACAGGATGCACTCAAACAGAAATATAAAAAAAAAAAAAATTATCAGTAACATTTTTAAAAGGTTGCCAAAACATGGCAAAAATCCTTGTTTTATAACAGACTTTTAACATCTTATTGATGTGGTTTTTTTTTTGGGGGTTGTTTAGTGTGTGTTCATAAAAACAACAAAAACTAAACAACAACAACAACAAAAAAACAAAAACAAAAACAAACCATTACGTCATAAATTCCCATAAACATATTAGTGACATGTTGTTCTGTTTGAAAACAGACACAAACTCACACTGCATCCACATACATACGCACTCACAGAGATCCTTTTCCAGAAGACAAAACAGAATCAAGGAAAGAAGGATCTTGCTGTTCTCCCACCACCCCTGACAAAAGGTTAAAGGTCAAAGGTCCCATAACCTTTTAACAACTGCTGGGGCAGTGATTTCATATGCACCAAGTCCATGGCTCAACTTGGGAAAGGCAGTTCTCAATCCTCTCCTTCCGCTGTTTTTAACCTTCCCCTGACCGAATTCATGTATCCATTCACATCTGGGTGGAAAGAGGAAAATTAGAAGAGTAAAGTGCCTTTTCCCAAAGACACCATACTGGTGGAGTGATGGCCTAGAGGTAACGCGTCCGCCTAGGAAGTGAGAGAATCTGAGCGCGCTGGTTCGAATCATGGTTCAGCCGCCGATATTTTCTCCTCCTCCACTAGACCTTGAGTGGTGGTCTGGACGCTAGTCATTCGGATGAGATGATAAACCGAGGTCCCGTGTGCAGTATGCACTCAGCGCACGTAAAAGAAACCACGGCAACAAAAGGGTTGTTCCTGGCAAAATTCTGTAGAAAAATCCACATCGATAGGAAAAACAAATAAAACTGCATGCAGGAAAAAATACAAAAAAATGGGTGGCGCTGTAGTGTAGCGACGCGCTCTCCCTGGGGAGAGCAGCCCGAATTTCACACAGAGAAATCTGTTGTGATAAAAAGAAATACAAATACAAATACTGAAACAGAGTCCTCAAAACCTCCGATCACTAGTGAACACTGGATCAGAAGTCAAATATCCAAGCGACACCACCATGATGCCCGCCCCCCACTCCCACCCCCACAAGACAGCACAGAAAGAGACATGGAACCAAAAGAACAGAACTCACTCAGCAGGAAGACACCAGGTCTTGGGGAAGATGTTGTACTCCTTGGGGAACATCTTCATCATGCGGTTCAGGTTGCGAGCCAGCAGGTCCTTGCGGCAGATCTCGTTCATGCCGGGGAAGTGGTTGATTTTCTGGACACACATGCACACACACGCACACCATGATAAATCAGCAACAAAACAATCACTGCAACCACCAACTTCACACTTTGTACTCCATCGGTACAGCTGCACTGCAGTGTACAACAACCAACTTCATACTTTGTACCCTATCCGTACAGCTGCTCTGCAGTGTGCAACAACCAACTTCAGTACAACTGCACTGCAGTGTCTGTGGACCAGCTCTTGACAACAGCTGAGTGCGCCGTCAAAGACATGTTTCATGCACAAAACACACACACAATGTCATAAAAAAAACATGATCAATCCCCTTGAAAACCTCAAACCATGAAATGGACACCCACAGGTCAGAGAACGAGGGGGTGACCCAATATAAACCAGCAGCAAACAGTGGAGAGAGAAACCTCAGACTTGTCACAACAGATGATGGGGTGTCACCAGCAAACTGGCGGAGGACCGTGCACTGTACTGTGCATTGCCTTCACTGCCTCATGTGTCCAACGACGCTGAAGTATCTAAGTAAGAGTCTAACAATAGCCATATATTTCACTCTTTTTTGGACTGCATAGTGTCTCTGCACTGTTCCAGGGAAGGCAGATTCAACTCTCCCACCCCTCTCAACTCTGTTTCACCAAGAAATGAATTCACACACTTTACATGTCCTCATGTATGTGAATCATGACACAATCATCACACACTTTACATGTCCTCGTGTATGTGAATCATGACACAATCATCACACACTTTACATGCCCACATAGATGTGATCATGACACAATCATCACACACTTTACATGTCCACATGGGCCTGATGACAATCGTCACACACTTTATATGTCACATGGGCCTGATGATGACACAACCATCACACACTTTACATATCCACATGAGCCTGATGACAATCGTCACACACTTTACATGTCCACATGGATGTGATCATGACACAATCATCACACACTCTACATGTCCACATGAGCCTGATGACAATCGTCACACACTTTACATGTCCACATGAATGTGATCATGACACAGTCATCACACACTCTACATGTCCACATGGGCCTGATGACAATCGTCACACACTTTACATGTCCACATGGATGTGATCATGACACAGTCATCACACACTCTACATGTCCACATGGCCCTGATGACAATCGTCACACACTTTACATGTCCACATGGATGTGATCATGACACAGTCATCACACACTTTACATGTCCACATGAATGTGATCATGACACAATCATCACACACTCTACATGTCCACATGGGCCTGATGACAACCATCACATGCTTCACATGTCCATATGGATGTGATCATGACACAGTCATCACACACTCTACATGTCCTCATGTATGTGATCTTGACACAATCATCACGCACTTTACATGTCCATATGTATGTGATCATGACACAATCATCACACACTTTACATGTCCACATGGATGTGATCATGACACAATCATCACACACTTTACATGTCCACATAGATGTGATCATGACACAGACATCACACACTCTACATGTCCACATGGGCCTGATGACAACCATCACATGCTTCACATGTCCATATGGATGTGATCATGACACAGTCATCACACACTCTACATGTCCTCATGTATGTGATCTTGACACAATCATCACACACTTTACATGTCCATATGTATGTGATCATGACACAATCATCACACACTTTACATGTCCATATGTATGTGATCATGACACAATCATCACACACTCTACATGTCCACATGGGCCTGATGACAATCGTCACACACTTTATATGTCACATGGGCCTGATCATGACACAACCATCACACACTCTACATGTCCACATGGATGTGATCATGACACAATCATCACACACTTTACATGTCCACATGGATGTGATCATGACACAATCATCACACACTTTACATGTCCACATGGATGTGATCATGACACAATCATCACACACTCTACATGTCCACATGGGCCTGATGACAACCATCACATGCTTCACATGTCCATATGGATGTGATCATGACACAATCATCACACACTTTACATGTCCACATGGATGTGATCATGACACAATCATCACACACTTTACATGTCCACATGGATGTGATCATGACACAGACATCACACACTTTACATATCCACATGGGCCTGATCAATGTCCTATCCACATCTCTGCACAAAATTGATCATTACACAATTTACATGTCACTGTTGATCTGACCTTTACACTTTTTACATACCAACACAGACTCCCATTATAATATTCTTCACACCTCTGAACACAACTGATAATTATGCTCTTTTCGTACCTACATGCAACTTATCATTACATTCTGTGAACTTTTGTGGAGGATCCGCCATATCACACTAAAGGGGGTGTTATTAATCTGATTCAGAAATATGACTGATATATATTTATGCATCTCTAACAAATCCATATTGACCAGCCAGTGGTTCCTTGACTGACATGTTCATACAGACCTTGTCACAAGTCTACTAGTCAACGAGAAAACTTTACATCATAAGAACAGTTATGAATCAAATTATATACATATATCATCAACCACTCAAGCTATCTGTATATATCTCTCTTTCTGGCATGCTCCTTTACATTATCATAATCTCTTCTTCTGAAACATACACACCTCTGAACAATATTTAAAGAATCTGTGTATTGTTCTTTCCAGCATGTTCCCTTGCATTTAAAAAAAAAAAAAAAAAAAAAAATCTCTTCTTCTGAAGCAAAAACAGAACTCTCAACAAAACTCAAGGGGTGTGCTATCAAAATGCTTCATTATCATTGTGTCGCTGTTTCTCCATTTTGCTTCTAATGGTCACACATGCATGTTCATATACACTTACATACATACATACGATGTACATATCCATGCACGTGCACACAAACACATGACCCATGCATACAAACACACTTTTTGGCAAAACACAGATAAGAGATACACTGATAGTGAAAAAAAAAAAAGAAAGAAAAAAAAGCAACAATGATCTACATTATGAAAATCTACATAAAAAATGTAACTCACATGATAATTAAATACTCATTCAGCACTGCTGAAATCAGTGTGGAGGGCTAAATGTAGCAGAGTCAGGTGTGACAAGATTTCCTTTCTAACCAGATTAGTAGTACTAATAGAATACATAACTCAACAATGGGAGGTGCGGGAAATACTGGTATGGAAAAAAAAAAAGGACACAAAATTTTGTACATATATGCAGACATCCATCCCCCCAAAAAAGCAGAAAAGAAAAAACAAAAGAAAAACAATCAAACAACAAAAAACAAACAAAACAAACTAAAAAGCAAACAAAACAAAAAAAACCTACATTATTATTGCAGAACATTCCCCTTTCCAGCAAACAATGAAATTTATTATCACTGAAGGTTTATGCTATTTGAAGGGAGATAATAGTTTTCTTCCTTAAAAATATCACATAAATTATTATATTTCAATGATTCATTCTGGACATTCATACTTTGCATACTGATCCAATCCTGTTTTGTTTTTGTTTTTTTCATGAGGAAAAAGACAAAGATCTCATTCTGATCAATTCTTCTCTTCTGCCAAAAAGGTGCTGAATTCTTAATTGTTTCAGATGTTATGAGAGGGCTGTGTGTGTGTGTGTGTGTGTGTGTGTGTGTGTGTGTGTGTGTGTGTGTGTGTGTGTGTGTGTATGCATGCGCCAGCAGAAGAGGCAGCCATTTTTATGTTTGTTTCGCTGAATACAATTTTTTCTTGTTATAAAAAACAAAACAAAACAAACAACCCCCCCACCCCCAGAAAGACACTGTGTGTATGTGTGTGTGCATACATGTGTGTACATACATACATACATGTGTGTGTGTGTGTGTGTGTGTGTGTGTGTGTGTGAGGGTGGTAGAAGTGGGAGGCCTAAAATGTCTGCCCCATTCTGTGCTTTGATCAGTGAATATGGAATAATGGAAGCCCTCACCTGATCGTAATGTTAGGGATAGATCTGCATCTACAATGCTGACAGCTACTGGATCAGGTGCAAGACAACAACAACAACAATAACAACAACAACAACAACACAAAACAACACCAACAACAGAAAGTCAGACAGTGTTCCAATCTGGGTGACCTGTGCTCAGTGCAGGATGTCTAGCTACCATGCACAGCACAAAACACATCCTTGGACAATGGCATGAAAGTAAACGCAAACAGAAATAAACAATAAGACTAGACCTGACCACGAATAAACAAGAAGAAGACAAACAAACATTTACAAAAAAAAAAAAAAAAAAAGAGAAGGAAACCAAAGAAATTAACAACTACAACAACAAAAACCCAACATATCACTCAGATTTTCAGAATCTGATGTTTGTTTGTTGTTGTTTTTTAACTTTTAAACTTGCCTTACTTATGACCATTATCCTGAGCCCACTTTCAGACCATCAACAACAGAAGGAAGAGAGAGAGAGAGAGAGAGTGAGATGGGGAGAGAGAGAGAGAGGGAAGGGGAGAGGGCGAGAGGACGAGAGGGGAGGAGAGAGGAAGAGAGAGAGAGATTGAAAGAGATGAAGAAAGAGAGAGAGAGAGAGGAAGGGGAAAGTGTAGGAGGAGAGAAAGGTGTGGAGAGAGATATAGAGGGAGGGCAAGAGAGGGAGATAGAGAGACTGAAGGAGATGAAGAAAGAGAGAGAGAGAGAGAGAGAGAGAGAGAGAGAGAGAGAGAGGAAGGAGAAAGTGAAGGAAGGGAGAAAAGTGTGGAGAGAGATACAGAGAGAGGGCCAGAGAGAGGGTGAGGGAGAGAGAGAGATTGAAAGATGAAGAAAGAGATAGAGAGAGAGGAAGGAGAAAGTGTAGGAAGAGATAAAGGTGTGGAGAGAGATACAGAGGAGGGCCAGAGAGAGGGAGAGCGAGAGAGGGAGAGACAGGCAGAAAGAGATTGGGGAGGGGGGTGGGGGGAGGGGTTACGTATATATATGTGTGTGTGTGTGTGTGTGTGTGTGTGTGTGTGTGTGTGTGTGTGTGTGTGTGTGTGTGTGTGTGTGTATTTGCAGTTTTTTCTTTCCATATTTTGTGAAATGTCAAGTTCCACACAAAAATTGGATTATTTAAAAAAAACAACCTTAAACTTAATAAACAAGCACATAAACGCACAACACAGACAAATCACAACAACCACCCACCACCAATAAGTGCTATATCTACACTGTGTTCACTGTGCCGCTATTATCTTGGTTTTTCATGCTGGTGCTTTTTGACAAGAATAATCGATTTACCTTCTTATACATGAATGCATGCTACATGGAACAAACAGGGGGAAAAAAAACTGAGACACTGAGAGAGAGAGTGGAAGAAAAATAGACAGACAGACAGACAGAGAGAGAGAGAGAGAGAGAGAGAGGAAGGAAACAAAAATCTATTTCACCAGGAAATGCGATAAGCAACTGTACACACCTTTTTCTACCCAGCGCAAGGGACAGACAGAGAAAGAGAGAACCAGAGAGAGATGAAAGGAACAGAGAGAGAGAGAGAGAGAGAGAGAGAGAGAGAGAGAGACAGAGAGAGAGACTTCAGACAGAGACAAAAGAGAAAGAGTGAGAGAGAAAGAAAGAGCTAAGTAAAACAAAACGCAAAGAGCGACTCCAATCAATCCCACACAATGAGTGACGTGATGAATATGCAACAGCCCTGACAGGAGTGGCCCCATAAACACCCAGGCCTGTCTCTACAGCTCCCCCCCAAAAGAAGCCCACAACTAATGACCAGACAGTCGCATTCACACACACAGGGGGAGAGAACAATGCAGTGGCTGCGGTGCCACACCACTCAGCGCCCAGTGCAAAAAGACCTGGTGCAGCAGCAGCCTCAAACTATCTCCCCCCCCCTCCCCCACCCTGAGTTTTACCCTCAGGGGGTGGGTTGTTCTGAATTTGCCTCGTGGTCGGTCAATTGTGGTGGCTTGTCAGAATTGATCCACTCTGGCGGTTGTTTTATCAATCTGTTGAAAAAAGTTGGTGGGGGTGTGGGTGGGGGTGGGGTAGTTTTGCGCTAGCTTTTACTGACCCTCCCAATCCCAACTCCTTTCCATTCCAACTGAAAATGGAAACAATGTAGGAGAGTTCTACTTTAACAACTTGTGTATTCTCACTGGGTTCACTCTTTAGGTCATTTCAAACTAGCCAGTTGAATGATGACCCATATTCTTTGGAAGGAGAGATAAAACCCATCTTGGGGAATGGGTGTGTGTGTGTGTGTGGAGGGGGGGAGAAGTGGGGGGGGGGGGGGGGTCAATTCTGACTAGTTCAAATTGACCCCATTCCATGCTAACTGCGCTGCTATCCACCCAGGGATTAAAATCTGGGCTAGACAGATTTTACCCCTGGGGTTAAAACCCAGCTAGGGGGAGGGGTAGTTCTGGGGCTGTGACACCGGGCGCGTGGGCTCAGTGCCCACGCGATCAATGCAGCTCGATCAACGCCAGCAAAAGAGCCCCTTCATCTCGCCGCCACCACCTCAGCGCTGTTTTCCATGGGACTGGCCAGTACAGCAGGTGCTAGGTCAGGAGACCCTTTCTTTTCTTTTCTCTTCCCCTCACAATGCACTTCTGTCATTATTATGCAGGCGGGCACACACACACACACACACACACACACTCCTACGTCCTACACTTCTCTGCACGGCTGCACGTGGGTAAGTGCACGTAGGCATTTCTACTGACCTTTACATGTATGTTGGGCATACACAGATGCACTTTTACAAACAGTTTAAAAAAAAAAAAGTATTAAAAAAATCTTCTGCAATGTATTGATCACTCTTGATTTGTATGATACATCTGTATAGTAAAAAAACCCAAAAAAACCAACCAAAAAAAAAACCAAAAAAAAACCCAGCTCACACTAGCATATATATAAAATATGTTTACATTTTTTTTTTTTATCAGATGTTTTTCAACTTTTTCCCTCCCTTAATAAATGCTCACAAATGACCTCTGCAGTCAGCTTGACTGTAAACCCCACTGCTGATTCTTCAATAACCCCAGTACTGCAAAGTTCATAGACTACATGCGTTCCCATGCATCACTAGAAACATATACAAACTTGCACTAATAACATGTGTGCCCAGTCACGCAGAAACCCAAGTTATTTCACCATGTCTGAATTTGATCAGGCTTCTTCCTTGATGCCAGAATCTCAAAACCAATATGGTACAACAAACACAATACAACGTCACTTTATTAATCCCTTACAGAAAGAAGGAACCAAAGCTTGGTTGTTTGTGGGGGAACTCAGAATGAGCAGCAAGGGAATAATGCCACAGAAATGGTGCATATTATGGGGCAGTTACATAAAAAAAGAAAGAAAAAAAAGTGCAGGTTAAATATAAACAAAAAAAAAAGGTTGGTGCATCTATTACTTCACCTGTACAATGCTAGTGCTGTCATAATCTTGGTCAGGTCAGAAAAAAGAGCAGTACAAAATCAACAGAAAATGAAGCAACACATCCCAGAACCCTGGCTCAACTAGTTCTGAATGTTGAAAAGGGCAGGAGATTAGCTGAGGTAGGCGCTTTACATGTCACAATATTTTGAGCATTTGAAGAATACAATGCCAATCATACTGACTGCCTTCAATCTGACAACACTTTCAACGACAAATTAAAACTCATGCGCACATTTTATGGCTGTTCCAATGGTCAATCCATTTCACCTTAAGCGCAGGTCAGGCATCTTGTTATAAATATATCTACAAACAGGTAAGGTGTGGCCAGTGTGGATTGGTCTGCATGCTTTGACACCGCCTTGAAACTGAAACTCTGCTCTGTTGTCTGCAGCCAAATTTTCCATGTCACTGGGTTTCTGGAACCATCTGTGCCTTTTGAAAACCTCTTTCATCACTTTGGTGGCAACATGTTGCCAGTTTCAGTTTCTCTAGAAGGCGTCACTGCATGAGAACAAATCCTTATATGCTACACCACATCTCCTCGTCAGATGCCTGACTAGCAGATTAACCAAACACTCTTAGTTATGCTTTGAGTGAATGAATATATATATATCTATTTGTGTACCTATCAGAGATGATTTTGTCTACAGAATTTTGCCAGAGGACAACACTTATAATTCAATGGATCTGGCTTTTACAGAGTTTTCATGCTTCAACTGCGTGCTGCACATGGGATCTCATTTCATTGTCCCATCCAAATGACTAGACACTCAGACTGATTTTCCAGTCAAACTTGGGAGAAAGGGCAAGACTGGGATTCAAATTCAGATCCTCACAGACAGTATATTGGCAGGTAAGCATCAATAAATCTCACACATTCCTACATGTTGCCAAGCAGGCACAGATATCTTAAAAGGCTGCATGTCACTACGTGTCTGTGAAGGGAATCCAGAAATTTTCTTCAAGCCTTATGACAGAATCTGACTGGAACCATGTGATTAGTTGTTGGGTGTGATCAAGCATGGTAAAGGATTAACTGAGAGTAAATGTTTCAATGATCAACGATTAAAACTGTTTTCAGACACAGACATGGCGCATGCATCTGTTAAGAATCAGGGGTCAGATATGACTAAAAAAAATTGTTGTTGTTTTTTAAAGTTGCGCCTTGTAGACTGGATATTACGGAACATGTGAACGATAATCAAAACCAAAAATCAGTTGTCTGCCCATAACAGCCATAATGACATGCAAATCAACCAAAAAAAAACAACAACAAAAAAACAAACAAACAAACAAAAATCTGATAACAATCTCTGCAAAACAAAACAGCAAGCAAAAGGAGGTCCCCACAGGAACCAGTAAACATAAAGACCACAACACATGAGTCATTCTACGAGAATACTGGAGGATGGAGGTGTGAGAAAGAGAGAGAGAGAGAGAGAGAGAAACCCCCCAAACAAACAAAAAAACAAAAAAAACCACAATGAAGAAAGAGTTAACATTGAACAGGGGGCAACTGACCTTCGTTCTCCCCTGCAGAAAAACAAAAACAAAAAAAAACAACAAAAAACAAAACCACAACCGGTTTCTGTGTCAAACATGTCATAGGGGAAGGATATGCACAGCACAACACTGTATTTGAAAATCACAAAACATCACCTTCTGTTTCATCATACACGTGCACGCACACGCACACACACACACACACAAACAACAAGCAAAAACAGAATGACTATCCTAAGTCCATTCAGAAAAGGTTAGTAGCTATCCAAAAGGCAGAACAGAAAGAAGTCACTTACTGCCTGTTAATAAAACACACACACACACACACAAGCAAACACACACACACACACATGCAACCACACACACACACACACACACAGAGAGCAGAGAGTAGTTCAAACATTTACCCCTTGTCTGCTACGCTCATCAAGCGAAGGGCCGCCACCCCACTGAGACGATCAGACTGAACTTACAGGACGTCAGTCACCAGTCTTTACCTGGACCTCTTCCTCTGCTTACATCCATTACCATTGTTCAACGAAATCAATTAACACCACTACCCGGTGCACACAAACAAAGTAGGAACAGTATTTCACAATTCATGCACCACTGATCTCCTGTCACTCAAAGCTCAGCAGGTAAGGGGTTAATGTTCTGGTCAACTCCACACACACACACACACCCATAAAAAAAACAACAAAGACACAGCACACCACAGCTATCTTCTGGTATGCTATCATCAAAACCAGTTTTGTTAGGCAAAAACAACAGTTGTGCATGACAGATTGGTCATATTGTACAATGAGAGATATATGCACACACACACACACACACACACACACACACACAATGAGAGATATATGCACACACACATACACACACACACACACACACAAGACACTCTCTCTCTAAACAGAAGACATACTAGTTATGTACTATTATCACAGAAGTAACCTCTCTATCACTAACTAGTAGCAGTTTCTCATCCATGTATTGTTGTTTGTTAAACTGTGTCAAAGTCACAAAGAGAGAGAGAGAGAGAGAGAGAGAGAGAGAGAGAGAGAGAGAAGAGGCAAAACTATCCACACTTCTCACAACTGTGTGTTCAATCAAAAGACAACCAGATACCCTACACCTCCATGCCAACCAACCCAGCTTCACAAGATGACTTTAACTATGCCCCTTATAATTAATTAATTCTAATGATAACATTCTAATGTGCAAACTGATAATACTTTATTTAACAAGTGGTCTATCACCCAGACAAGACAAGACAAGACAAGATGTGTTTATTTCAGGAAACCCTGTGCCTGGGAGGTACCAGTACATGTGATGGAACATCAACAAAATTCCTCTTCCTCACAAAACATGGTTTCTGCCTAGCAGTCACAGCACCAGCAACACTACAAAACAACGCCACAGCAAACCAGCATAACACACACAGAATCAGACGAAAGTAGTAGACAGGGGAGGATGGAGGGAGGGAGGGGGCAGGCGGGGCGGAGGAGGGGGGGGATAAGAGGAAATGGCACTGGGGTGGGGTTTGTTTACACTGGATATACTTTCAAAGCAGCAGCAGCAGTGGTATACCAGTGTAACAGCCTAAAACTACCCACCCCTGCTGGGTTTTACCCCTGGGTCATTCTGGGCTAGCCTGGAATGACCCCCCCCCCCCCCCCCCCCCCCCCCTGACCCCCAACACCTCCCTGACCCACTTACTCCCCTATAGTTGGAAATACCTCCTTTTCTACAGGTATGATCAAGCTACTGAAAACAGAACAGGGCATCATTCAGGGCCGGCTTTCACTGACCCCTCCACCCCCACCACCTCAACCCACCATTACACCTTTCTGGAAGCAAACAAGGGGGGGGGGGGAGGACTCCTACTTAAACAGCCTATATTGATTCCAACTGGCTCAAAATTTATCCCAAGGGGGCATTTCAAGTTAGCCTAGAATAACCTGAAATATCCATTTCAAGGGGGGTCATGGGGGTTGGATGGGGGTGGGGCGTTGGAGCAGGTTAAAAAATCAAGTTATTGTAAAAGGTAGGGAATGGTTCTGGGTGAGCCTCTACTGACAAGAAGAAGAAGGAGAAGCAGGGGTACAAAAGAGGCTGTTACACGGACCAACACTGGCTGACCGACAGACTGACTGACCGACCAACCAACCTGCCCAGCCAGGGCTGTGCTCACCCACCTGGTACTTCTTCATGTCCATGACTCGCTCCAGAGCCACAGAGAAGTCGGTCCAGTACAGCGTCCACTCCTCGTCCTCTGACACCTCCTTGAAGCCAAACTTCCGCGCTGTGCGCCGCACTGCACAGCCACACCACAGCGATGAAGCCACCGTTTATAAGTGACAAAAAAATGACCAGGTGACTATGTTCCAGCACTACCTAAAATTGTTCTTAAGCTCTGCGTGCACACTAGCCAAACTTACCAGAATGTGCGACGTATTGCACAACACACTGCTGCACACAGTAGCAGTTTCCGTTTTGATGTAACAAAATGACAAGTTATGATTGTCAAGCGCTACCAAAATTATTGTTTAAGCTGTTTAGACACAGACACTCTGTTTGTCTGTCTGTCTGCCTGTCTGTCTGTCTCTCTTACAAACACACAAACACCCTCTTCAAGCCCCACACATGCGTGCACACACACTCACACCCTCTTGTAACCCCAAACACATGTGCGCACACATGCACACACACACACACACACACTCTCTCTCTCTCTCTTAGTCCCCCCCACCCTGACCCCCATACTCTCACACACACCCTCTTGAGGCCACACACACTCATGTACACACACACACAAACACACCCTCTAACCCCCCCCCCCCCCCCCACCCGTCACCATCCCAACACCCCCCCTCTTGAAACCCCACACACTCGTGCACACACACACACACACACATCCAACTTCTGGGATGTGCAGCACAATGTAAGAAAGGGCAGCAGTTTTGCATGGAATAACAAAAATGACACACAACTGCCAAGCACTACCAGATTACTCTTAAGCTATCCAAACACACACACACACACGCACATACACGTATGCATATACACCCATGCACATACACACACTCACACATGTAAATACACAAACAACTTGTCTGATATCATTTATAGTGAAAAGACTGTAAACACACACACACACACACACACAAAGAAACTATCCCAAATTCTGAGGCACACACACACACACACACACATACCTACACACACACACATAAGTCTAAAACCAAGTCATGCACAAAGCCAAGACTTACCAACATCGTACTTGCAGTTTGTCAGGCAGATGTACAAAAATCTGAAACAAAAACAGCAGTTCTGTAAAACAGATATATATATATATATATATATATATATATATATATAAAATTATGAAGCAAACTCATGCAGTGAACCTTTCTGAACATTACACAAACTGCACAACTGTTTTCTTTGCGGATATATTTTACTGTAAATCATCAGATCCGAAAAACAGAAGCCCCATATTTGATACTAGACAATGGAAAAAAAAAGAAAAAAAAGAAAAAAAAGAAGAAAAAAAAATGTCCAAAGACAGGAAGTCAAATCAAATTAAATCATGTTGCATATAATCCATCATCATCATCATCACCATCAGTCCCTCAACATGGGAGCCATCAGGGGGGGTTGGGAGGGTTGGAGGGGGTGGGGGTGGGGGGCGTGGGGGGGTGGGGGGGGGGGACATGAGGGCTGAAGAGACAGACAACCTCCTCCACACAGTTCTGCTGGCAGCTGTCTAAGAGAAAATCTGTGAAGGTCATCCCCGTCCAGTCCCTGATGGTGTCAGACCAGCTCTTGGCGTTGTCGACCCACATTTCCATCCTCCTTCCATAGTGCTTTGCAGGACGGTTTTTGATTCAAAGATTCAAAGAAATTTAATTCTTTTCCCCCTTTTGGGGTGTGGGGGACACAATAAAAATACATACTCATTGAATCACACAACTTCAGTCCAACAATGTATCCGAAACACGCAAAAAGACAAGGATGTACGCAGATAGATAGATGGATACACAGATAGACAGACAGACAGATAGATATAGATAAATAAATAAGATAGATAAATAGACAGACAGATATAGAATAATACATCACTTGATAGATATAGAGAGGTGCATTTTGATACCAATCATTCTTTAATGATAGTGAAGGTTTGGGATCTTTTGTTTTGGTTTTCAAACAAGAATACATGTTGCCTCACAACCTTTGATTCTAGTTTGAATGTGGGCAATCTGCTACTTTTCTCATCTCAGTTAATTTAAGCTCACCCCCAACATACATGTAAAACATGTATGGATACAAACAAAAGTGTACACCTGCTTACAGACACACACACCCACACACACACACACACACACACACACACAGTGAGAGACCTTCATATGACGAATTCAACGTGTGTTCTCAAACCATTACACAGCGAAGCATTTACAGCAGAATCGCCGATCGTCACTTGGCAAGTGCTCAACACATGACCTGCCACACTGGTTCTATGTAAATATGCATAAGCTGATGTCATTTGTTCAAGCTTCTTTCATGTGTGTGCGTGTGTGTGTGTGTGTGTGTGTGTGTGTGTTTCTTTCTTTTTCTCTCTTTACTTTAACGTCTTTTCACTGTTAAGCGCTATTAGATGGGGGAATTATGTGGTATGTGTATGTGTGCATGTTGGGGGTTGGAGAGTGGGTTGGGTTGGGGGGGGGGGGGTGATGGAAAAAGGTGGTGGAATGACTGAGACAGGGAAGGAGACATAACAAGTGTCAGAGATTAAAAGGAAGAACCGCTAAAGACTGGACTGACAGAGAGTAAAGTGAAACCTATCTCAAACATTCCTGAAACAGGATAAGGCATGCTCATTATAACACAAACATGAACAATAAAAGGCAGATACCAAATGGACTTTGATTCAAACGCTCAGAAATTTGTCGGAGTTATAAATGATTATTCATAACATCTTCTAAAGACAAATATGTGTTTAGTGGAAACTGGTCATATATATATATATATATGTGTGTGTGTGTGTGTGTGTGTGTGTGTGTGTGTGTGTGTGTGTGTGTGTGCAGTTACTGATGCATGTATGTTGTGTGTGTAAAAAAGAGAAAAGACCAGCTCTTTTCAATGTCACCTTTCTAAGTCTGCAAAACTGCCAAAACTGTCCAGAATTTCTCTTTTGGAGATAAGAAAATTTCCTTTTAGTTTTATCTTGTAGCCTGGGCGCATTCATTAAAAAAAAAAGTAAAGAAAAGAAAAGAAAACAAAAACAAACAAAAAAACAAACAAACAAAAAAAACCCCACTCAAACTGAAATCATTGATTTTGCCAGTCCAAACACACCCAGTCCAAAACAAACAAACGTACAAACAAAAACCAAACAAACAATAACACAGCAAACCAGCTTTTCTTTGGGTCCAGCAATCAAAACACAATTTCAAAACGAGAAATCAACAGCCAAGTTTTCAGTGCCAGAAAGCCTCACACACAAACACCCCCCCCCCCCCACCTCTCCCTGTAATATCTCCATGAACACAATAATGGGGGGTGGGGGGGGGGAAGAAAAAGAAAAAAAACGGAGGGGACAGGAGGGGTTTAGGCAAGGGGGGTGGGGGGTGGGGGATGAAGGATTAGGTGGTGGAAATAGGGCGAGAGATGAGGGGTGGGGGGGGGGGGGGGGGGCCTAAGGATAAATCACCAGCGGACAGATTTTATCGGGTGGGTGCCAAGCGCGGACGGGCAATAGTAATGACCGATACCTTTGTCCACCCTGAAGTGACTGACAGGGGAGCGGAGGGGGGGGCGGGGGGGGGGGGGGTACCTGTCCACTGAAATGTGAGGAGGTCTTTAACAAGCCTCTGATTCCCCTGTTTGACTTTCCGCCGCTTATCAGCTTTCTCTGCTGATAGGTGACCCACCGCCACGCAGTATAGTGTACTGCTGCTGCTGCATGCAACCTGACTGGTCGACTGACTGGTTGGACCTCTGTGTGTGTGTGTGTGTGTGTGTGTGTGTGTGTGTGTGTGTGTGTGTCACTCTATGTGTGTGCAATAATCTTGTTGCTTGTCTTTCTCTCTCTCTTTCTCTCTCCTCACCACCAATCAATCACACAGACACAGAAACATACACATGTACACTTTCCTCGCCAACCATGAACACACAGACACACACACACACAGAGGCACACACAAAGGCATACACACTCACACACACATATGATATACACACACTTTCCGCACCAATCACTCACACACACTCGCACACAGACACAGACACAAACAGACATACACAGACACACACACATATATATTATATATATACACACACCCTCCTCACAACCAACCTCTCTCTCACACATACACACCACACCCTTCTCATCACTAACTGTCCCCCCCCCACCCACTCCCCACTGCCCTCTTCCACAAACACATACCTTCCTCCTCACTAACCTTCTCTCTCTCTCTCTCGCGCACACACACACACCACACTCAAATCCTTTATTAACCCTTTCACTGCCAGTCAATTTAGAGTACAGAATTCCCTTGTGGTATAAAGACAGAAAAGACAGTGGCTAAGAATAGCTGGGGATTCCCTCTGCGATGTATAGAAAATATGGCCTATCCTACCACCGAACATTAAGAGCAGTAGGTTCATGGATAACAGACCAATGAATGGCCACCTTTCAGTGACACGGATCCTCTACCATGCCTGTGCCTAAACGCGAGTTTGGCGGTGAAAGGGTTAAGGGACCAGAGTTTGAGAGACAATGACTGGAAAAGTGCAAAGGGACCCTGAAGGAGACAATAAAACCCCGCCTGTCCAACAACCACACAATGGACATCAGGCTCAGACGGGTCAAGAGCCTCTCAAAGTGTCGCTGGATCACCACCAGTTCCATTTCACCCCCAGAGACCTGACTGCCTCTACTAGTCCTCTGGGAGAGGAAGGGAGAGGGGGAGGGAAGGAAGGAGTTACTCCCTACCTTAGGCAGACAAAAAAAAAAAAAGAAAAAAAAAAGCAGACACAAAAAAAAAAGAAAAAAAAAGAAAAAAGAAAAAAAAGGTGTGTGTGTGTGTGTGTGTGTGTGTGTGTGTGTGTGTGTGTGACTGTAAGTGTAGCGTTATTGAAAAAGCATTTTGAGAGGTTTGAAAGCACAGTATAAATGTAGTACTGTCATTCTTCTTATCATTATTATTATCATAAATAATCTGCAAAGTATGTTGTTATAGAAATTTGCATCAGTCATCGACTCAGTCCCTGAGTCTTCTTGAAAACTAAACAGATAAACTAAACAAACAATTCTTTTTTTTTTTCAAATCATTCTATTCTATCACCCCCTTTCTTCTAGTATAAGTACTACATGATTACAACTGGCGCAAAACTGATCCGTTCTACTGTGTCAAACAAAAACGCATGTCACGTAATCTTTTTGACACAGATCGTTCCCTCACTACCTCTTCATGAGGGGACAAAGCCTTAAACTGCGAATAAACCCATCCGATTCCTGAATCCTTAGCCTCCCTAATCTACACAGCACTCTTGCCAGGCGGCACCTGAGTGGAATGCCTGTCACCGTGCCAGCTTGTTTCACACATCAAAGCTCTCGGCTGCCATACGTGACCGCGCCACACTTCAGTGAACAACCGCTCCCTCGATCGACCTGGCAGCGGACTTTCTGGAATATGTGAAGTCTTTTATACACCACTCTTTAGACCTATCTTTTCTTTTCATCTTTTGTGAGTTAAGGAATAGAAAAAAAAAATTGTGCGTATGTGTGAGTGTGCACGTACACCACATGTTTGGTACATATATGTGCATGTGCATGTGTGTGTGTGTGTGTGTGTGTGCATGCGCGCGCGCTTGCACGTGAGAGAGAGACAGAGGGACAGAGAAACAGACACATTACAGAAAAACAGAGACGGAATCACACAAATGATAGTTCAGTTTTCTCAAGAAAGCGTCACTGCGTTTGGACAAATACATACAGTGATATACGTTACACCACATCTGATAAGCAGATGCCTGACTAGCAGCATAACACAACGCGCTTAGTCAGACCTTGACTTGAGGAAAAAACCAAAAGGTGCAGAAACAAAGAAAAGGATAATAATAATAATAATAATGGATACTTATATAGCACACTATCCAGAAATCTGCTCTAGGTGCTTTACAAAAACGCTTTTGTTAACATAAAACATTATATCTATGTTACATACACACACCAAAATGTGACTACACACACACACACACACACACACACACACACATCATTAAATCAATGAATAAATAAATAAATAAATAAATAAATAATAAATGAATAAATAACATTAAAAAACTGAAATAGAAAAAAAAAGTAAGCAGAAAGATAAAGAAATGAAAATAAATGTATGAAATAAAAAAAAGACAGATGGACAATGAAACACTGATAGTGATGTACACACATGCATACAGACAGATGAGATAGATAAGCTGATGGACAGACAGGTAAACAGAGATGGTGTCTTGCTAAACTGATATTGATAAAGAGATAAATCAGCAGACAGAGGCAAAGAGGGAACAGCTATCACAGATAAATCCATGGATAATCTGACAGACAACAACAACAACAAAAGACGGTTTATTGATTAACAGACTAAGAGGAAAGAGGAGAGCAATTTACCCTTTCACGGAATTCCTTTTTAAATTTTTTTTAATTTTTTATAATAAATATAATGGAGTTAAGAAGAGAAATAAATCATCCTTTTATTAAATTCCTTTTAAAGCACACAATGTATGCTTACATGTAGGATCTTCAAGTTACACAAACATATTATAATCAATTTTATTCCACAATTCATGCAGCTGTATACTGTTTCTGGGGGTGGGTACATCTTGAATATGTTCATATTTCCATAACTCATCAAACACTGTTGTGGACTGCAGGATGCACAACATGTGGATCTGATGTCCTGCATCAGTGCATGTATATTTTCATGAAGGGGATTAGATACACTGACAGGTTCAACAGGATTCAAACCCAGGACCACCAGTTTAAAAATCCAACAATTCAGGCTCTCAGCTATCACACCCGTTGAGATGACTTTTATTATATCATTTCTAGCTTTTTCTTTTTAATGTAAGACTTTCTACATCATTATGGCTTACAGACTGTGTTATAATTATCCCCCCTCCCCTCCTTCCCCCAAACCCCCCATCCCCTCTTTCTCTCTTTCTCTGTCTATCTACATCCCCATCTAGAATACAATATCTATAAGAAATCTTCGTGGGCCGACATTCACCTGCAGACACTGAAACTGTGAGACGAGAAGTGTTCTGTTTATAACCTGACTGACATTTATCCACAGTTGGACAAACACGCCACATGCTGCAATAAGCAATTCTCCTCTCTTACACACGCAGTGAAAACAAAATCACTCAAATGTGACCAACTGGCAATACAGCAGAGATTCTTATCACTAAATTATTCTGTTTCTCGATGGGAGCACTCGACATGAAACATACATTATCATCGAATTTGACTTCCTGATGTGAAAACCGATCCGCCTCTTACGTCTAATGTTAACGCCTCCCCACCCTTTACAACAAAGGAAAGAAAGAAAGAAAGAGAACAGGCTGTACTAAGAGTCAGTGACACACTTCACTGGATCTTCACAGCCAAAAGCCAGCCCCCACTTAAACACTCTTGTGGTGTACTGAGGCCTGCTCTCTACCCTGCTGATTGCAGACCATTTCAGCATGAGCCTGTAACAGCAGGGTTCACAAGTTGGGTGCCAACCTGACCCCAGTAATACCCTGATCTGACGCACGACAGTATTTGGCAGAGGCACTAACTGACTAAGCTTGCTTACACAACTGATATTTTCATACACACCACTCCAAACCTGGCTTTCCTCATGGCACCTTTTCTTTTTTCTCCTTTTTTTTTTCTCTCTTCTCTTCTTTTCCTGTAACCCTTCAGCTGGACTGACTCAAACATTTACCTTTTCAGTTATCTTTTCTTTTCTTTTTTTCTTTTCCGGCCTTCAGCTGGACTAACTCAACCATTTGCCTTTTCATTCTCCTGCTAGTACCATCCAGGCAGCTGACGCCATGGGTATGCGTAGTCAAGGCGTTTTATGGTGTGAAGCGTGAACCCCATGCCTGCCGAATGTGTGTGTGGGGAAATGAAAGGGGAAGAAAGGAGGAAACATTATGGCCTCTTGATGGCGCCATCGGCGCTTTATTTCTGCTCCTTTCCACACTTGGCCACAAATTTTGTTCCCGTTCAACCACTGACTTGCGGACCTTTATAGCCTCGACTGACAAATGCTTTTATAGCTTGCCGCACTGCTCTCTCTTTATCCCATTCATTTTTATTCATGTATCAATTTCCACGGACATTTATTCATTTGCAAAAGCATTGTTGTGGCTTTCAATGAATGGTACTGAAACAGATAAAAAAAAAAAAAGTATAAAAAAAAACCCCAGTGGAAGTTGGCTGGAAGTTGGAGAGGTGGGGAAAGAAAGTGAGTTGGGGAGAGAAGGACGAAAGATAAAAAAAAAAAAAAAAAGAACGAAAGAAAAAAGAACATAGCAGAAGACTAATTGCATGAACAGACATGTATCTGAACATAGAAATTGCTAATGATTCTACCATTAACATATCTTACAGAGGGAGAGATAAAGACAAAGAAAGAGAAAAGGGTCCTCAAAACAGTCTGGGGCACTTTGCAAGGGGCACTTTTCTTTCATGATGATTTGACATAAATGTCTGATTTATTAAACAACAACCAACATGGTGATTAACTTTGTCTGTTTTTGGTCATCTATGTGAAATAATAACCGTCAGCAGTGAATCTCTATGCTCAATTCTTAATGTTAGCACACATAAAAGAATCCACAGCACGGAAAGGGATACAAGTCTGGCAGAAGTCTGCAGAAAAACCCACTTTGAAAGTAAAACAGATAAACTTGCAAATAAGACCCCCCCCCCCCCCCCCCCCCTTTAAAAAAAGGAGAGAAAAGAGTGAGAAAATAAGGTGCTGTACAGTTACCTTAATTACACACAGAAAAATCTAATGGGACAATGTCACACAATACAACTCTGTATGGGGCACTGGCTTCTGATAAGCAATGAAGAACCAGTCTGTTATCTGCGGGCCACATTCTCAAATATATCCTGGCTGCTGACCTATACAAGATGTCACTGTCCAATCCTCACAAATCTGACCTTGTTCCCCACAGATCCCATGTTGACCATGTCACCGTCACCTGTCACATTGTGCCTCACATACCCCACCCCACCCCACCCCACCCCACCAAGGGGGACAATCATTGGTCAACAAACTCGTTTCACTCCAAAATACAATACTCTTCAGTCTTCTGTTTTACACATTTTTTTCTCCGCTACGAAGCAAAGTTCTACAATGGAGGATTATACACAGGAGGAGGATGTTTTTTTTTTGTTTTGTTTTTTTGTTTGTGTGTGTGTGTGTGTGTGTGTGTGTCTGTGTGTTGCTGTGTGAGAGCTCTAACCAGCTGACATTGTTGGTTCTGGAAAGTAAGTGTAATTTGATAGAGACATCTGCCAATACATTGGTCAACAAACTCATTTCACTCCAAAATAAACTCTTCTGTTTTACAAATTTTGTTTCCTTACTGAGAAGTAAAGTTCTACAATGGAGGATTATACACCAGCGGGCTATGTCTTGTGTGTGTGTGTGTGTGTGTGTGTGTGTGTGTGTGTGTGTGTGTGTGTGTGTGTCCTCAAAATATGATACTCTTCTGTTTAACTCATTTTTCCCCCACTGAGGAGTAAAGTTCCACAAGGGAGGATTATACACCAGAGGACAATGGCTTGTGTATGTGTGTGTGCTCTGTCCAGCTGACATGTTGGTTCTAAGTGGAATTTGATAAAGACATCTTCAGACTTACACAAAGTGATACAGTCTAAATTCATCGTTCATGAGTGACAGGTTGGCAGTTTATATCTGCAAGTTTGAAAACTCAGGTCTCTGAGTCGTTTCAATGTTGTTTCAGCGCTATCTGTGAAGAGGAAAGCAGCATCAGAGGGAAAGAAAAAACTATCTTCTTCTGTGCCATCTACTGCTACCATTTCCTTAAACAATGAGATTCACATAATTTATCACATGATTATTGACTCTTGGATCATTAGCTGAAATATTAAGCACTTTGCACCCCATGCCAAGTGGGCCCACTAATATTACTTTGCTATCTTACAGATCCCCTATTTTGATTCATCAAACCAGTTTTCCAAACTTTCAACAGGCATTGTGTATCTGCACACAATTTACAACAGATGAGATTGCAAAATAACTCTACTATTTATTCTCAACCTGTGTCTTATGTTAGTTTGTCCTTTTCATTCATCTGCTTATATCTTTACGATTGATTCACAACTCCTTCTCATGCACACTTTGTTTTTTTCTTTTTTTTTTTGCTGAAAATAATCATAGATTTCATGAGATCACAGGTAATGCAGACAAAAAGTTCACAAAAGAAATCAGTGCATCAGAGACAGTGACAGGACAGAACAGGAGAAGGGAAGATGAGAGAGACAGTTGATCATACAAACACAGCAACAGAACAAAACCTAAGTGTGAAAAAAAATATGCTTGTATGGTCACATGTCCAGTGTGTTCTGAGGACTCTTCTGAGCGGGTGGGGATGAGGGTGGGGTTGTTAAAGTGAAATAGTGGAGAAAGGAACTGAGAAGTCTGCAAAAAAGCTGACTGCTCATTCACCCTCATTTCATTGCCACAACCAGAAATGGGTCGCCCCAACGGACAAGTGGAAACAACATTTCCACTTATCCCCCCCCCCCCCACACCACAAGGTTTAGCTGTCCTGGACAATCAGATATGAAGGTATTTTGAGCCCAGATTTGTGCATCTATGAAACCCAACAGATGAATACAAAACATGGGTAATCAAGCACTCACTTTTTCTTCTTCTTCTTTTTCTTCTTCTTCTCCAAATCCCTCTTGTCGGAGAGGTCCTGTGCTGGTTCAGAGATCACCTCCTCTGCTCCTTCCCCCTCCCCCTCCTCCTCGAAAGGGAGGTCTGGAAACAAAATAAGATGTTTGATATAATACCCACTTGTGATAAACATACTCGCTTTTAATTTTATTAATTATCATTAGTCTCCTGAAAGCAGACAGATTACTAGTAGTAGCACAGGTGTGGCAAGTGAAACATGTATTATAAACACTTGTCATAAACATACCAACTTTGCTCCAATTACAAGTTTTATTATTACTCTCCTGAAAGAAGAGAGGTAGTACAGGTCTGGCAAAATGAAGCAAGACAATTTTTTTTTTGTAGTTAAATACTTGTCAGAAACATACTTTGCTCCAATTACAAGTTTTATTGTTACTCTCCTGAAAGAAGACAAGTAGTACAGGTCCATATTATGTACACATATGTGCAGTTGCACTCACACCCAGCTACCATGTGCGCGCGCACACACACACACACACACACATTGCCACAGTGTGTGTAACCACAGGGGCAAAACTGTTGCACTGTGTGTGTGTGTGTGTGTGTGTGTGTGTGTGTGTGTGTGTGTGTGTGTGTGTGTGTGTGTGTGTGTATGTGTGTGTGTGTGTTTTATGGGAGCATGTCACATGGGATTCCTGCTGATTTAAAACCAACAACACCCCCCACCCCCAAATAAAAACAAAACAACCACCACAATAAAAAGCACCCCCCCAAAAAAAAACAACAACAACCAACAACAACAACAAAAGAAAAAAAAAACCAAAACCAAAAAAAAAAAAACAAACAACATTAATGCTGGATCATAATATACATTTATGATATACATCTATCATAGTCTTACTTTCCTTGTCTTTATCATAATCTTCTATCTCTGATGAATCATGACAAAAACTCCAAACACTTGAGCAAGACTCTACACAGGAATGTAATGACAAAGAAAATTTCTGTAACTGGATGATGTGCTAACTGCTTCAGTTGATCCAAATGATATTTTTCGCTTAGTAACACTCACAATGAAAAGGCAGATTCTGGCAGATCTTTTGAAATGGTGTGCCAGTAGACAGTCCTAGACAGTCTGGATTCACATTTCTTTAATAAATGTGCAGTATCCAAGCAGTTTAACTTGATGTGAATATCTGTTGAGCTGTAAAGTAGGTAAAACCTACTTCCCTCTTTTTCAATAACTTTGCTGCTCAGATACTTCAAAATCAAAAGTAAACTACTGCATGCTGAAAGAATCCCACTGTGATGACTGTTCAGGCAAAACAGCAGATGACAGATGCAAAACTGAGTTGTCAATTGGATTTTTAACAGATTAGGTTTTGTTAGTTCAGTACCATCTTTAAAATACTGGTACGCATTAAAGAAGCTGATGGCATATTTCCACTGTGTGTGATCTCTCTCTGGCAATTTCTTAAAAAGAACATATTAAAACTGCAACTTAATCAAACCCTAATATGGCAGCTCCAACAATGACCCAAGAAAATCGCATGGATCCGGAGGCTGAGCTAAATAAAAACATTCATGATCCAGAAATATGGTTTAATCTGGATGATCATTTACACTCTTTAATTCATTAATTGGTATGCACTGAAAGACTTCAAAGATTTTTTCCCCCTGTTTAATCCAAATTTAGTGCTGACAAAGTATTTCCAGACAAAAATGATTTTTCAAAAGTTTACCATGGATGAGCACACACACATGTACACATATCTGTATGATATATAGTCTAAATACATACACAGACAACTGAATCAGGATTATTACACTCAGACTGACTTTATTTAGATTTGTGAGCCAAAAATGAAATTCATTAGAATGTTATGACAAATGTGTTGACAAAGAACAGACGAGTTATGACAGAATTCTGGAATGTGTTGACAAACTGAACAGATGAATGTTTTATCCCCTTTGCATTTGCTGGAAAAGAAGAGATGAGTTATGACAGAATTTTGGAATGTGTTGACAAACTGAACAGATGAATGTTTTATCCCCTGTGCTTTTGTTGGAAAAGAAGAGATGAGTTATGACAGAATTTTGTAATGTGTTGACAAACTGAACAGATGAATGTTTTATCCCCTGCGCTTTTGTTGGAAAAGAAGAGATGAGTTATGACAGAATTTTGGAATGTGTTGACAAACTGAACAGATGAATGTTTTATCCCCTGCGCTTTTGTTGGAAAAGAAGAGATGAGAAAATCATGCTGCACTGGCAGAGTAAAATGACCCATGGAATGAAATCAGTTTACACACACACACACAAACCCACCCCCACAAATCACCAACCTGACCCATCATCATAATCATCACCACCAACACCAATGTTTAAAAACAAACAAACACATACACACACACATACACTCTCTCTCTCTCTCTCTCACACACACACACACACCCACAAATCAGCAACCTGACCCATCATCATAATCATCACCACCAAAACCAATCTTTAAACACACACACACACACACACACACACACACACACACACACACACAGAGACAAAAGCACTCTCCACATTGCACCCACCTGCATCTTCCGCCCCTTGTGCCTCGCCGGCATCTTCTGGCGGCTGCACTAACAACGGACTCCTGTCGTCATCCTGTAGTGTCAGTTCTTCAGCAGAGTTGCCCAGTGCTCCTGAATACTCTTCCTGATCCTCATCCGCCTCTGTCTCTGATTCAGAACTGCTGCTGCTGACCAGCGCATCGTCAGCTTCCATGTTGAAAGTGGGTGAGTTTGTACTGTTGCACTGTGTGAACCTGGCCTTGTCTTATGTATGGCCCCACATGGTGGTGAGTTCAGGTCTGGGTTTCTTGAGGTGAAGTGGGCTTTTTAGTTCCCACCCTCGACATCAACTGTTTGTTCCACTAGCACTTATCTTGCACTCACAGTGCCTGTTCTCAAAGTTGAGTTCAAACAAATCCTGGCACTTAACTCTGTGAAGTTATCTTGAATGGCCAAAGAATGTGTGAAGTACACACATCTTAAGTCTGAAAGAAAAAAAAAATCTGTTCATTAATAATGTTGTACCAAAGTACACACACAGAGAGATAAACAGAAAGTGGACAGTCAGGTGGAGGGTATAAACTGATGAAGAGAAATTGAAAAACAAAAGCAGATTACAAAATAAAAAGACCCCCCACAAAAAAGAAAAAGAAGAAGAGAAAACAACAACAAAAAACGAAACAGAATACACCTCCTATAAAATACCCCCCACCCCCCAACAATAACACAAAGCAAATGCACAACAACAAAAAACACACACAACCTCAAAACACAGAATGAGAAAGAACCAACAGAAAACACACAACTGTCATACTGAAGCATACATTCTTGAAGCATATAAATATACCTCAAAACAGTAGTGCAGTGAATAAATCATTGAACAAGAAGAAAACACAAAAACAGAAACAAAACAACAAAAATAACAACACAACAGCAACAACAAAAAAACGCATAAATAACACATAAGCTGCCCAGCCAAACAACATTTGTTTGTAATGGCAGATTTGCATATCAAGTAATGTGTGACAAAAGCAAGAAAAAATGAAAGGATTGTCCAATGACTTTTTAATTTCTGAATAATTCAAGCTGCTGTCTACATACTTATATATTCAATGTTTTATACATTTTAAAATGAACCCACGTTTTATGGTATCTTACATACTGAACATATGTTAAACAAAGTGAACAACAGAACTAGGGAGTTGTATCTATTTGACCAATGTTTTGACTGAGTATCTTGTACCCAGACAAATCATTGTTTTACTTGTTTTACAGCTGTAAACTGGTTTGAGGACCTTTCTTGTTTCCTCCAGTCCACAAGTGCTTTACTATACTATGACAAATAAGTATGTACATCATGACTTTATTTCTTGGCTATCCAGGTCTGTTCCAGAGGTCTTGGTAATCTGGAGTAGGCCTGTAACCAAGTTTCAGTGTGTGTGTGTGTGTGTGTGTGTGTGTGTGTGTGTGTGTGTGTGTGTGCCATTTAAAATGCAATTTGTTTCTCAACACAATCATCCAAAACTGTTTATTTATTATGAAAAAACAAAACAAAAACAAAACACAACATATGCATAGCGTAGTTATAGATTTAGAAAAAAAAATAAAAGATCAATGAAAGCACAAATTCTGGCAGTGTCTTATAACAAAAGCATAAACTAAAACTCAAGCCATTTGACCGCCAAGCATAAAAAAAAATTCTGACAAAAATAAAATTTGTCACAAAAAAATACCAAAGTTTCAAGAACTCTCTCTCTCTCTCTCTCTCTCTCTCTCTCTCACACACACACACACACAAACAAACAAAAAAACAACAAACCTAACTGAATACAATCCCACATGTGTGAATTACTACCAAGGGTCAAGAATAGCATTTGCAAACATTGAACTATGAAATCATCCTATGTCAATGATTATAATATCACACACACACACACAGCAGAGTGCTTTCTGTGAAAAAAAACTGTTTATTTCTAATGCACTGAGTGGCAGCTCCACTTAAGCTGACAACATCACATTTGTATTATATGATTATGAAAACTTACAAGATCCTTTCGGATTCACTTCACATCATCGATGAAGATAAAGGTGTAGTAACACCATAAACATTTCGATTTTCATTTAGTTTGTGACAGTTTATGAATAAACGTAAACTTGTGAACCAGAAGTGCTGTAAAAGCTCAATGTCCACGGCACATAATGTACGCATTCATAGCGAAATGCGCACTCACAAAAAGAATTGTCAACATTCCAATAACCATTGCACTGTTTACAGTTGAAATATCCCACGAAACTACGTGATTAGCAAAGGTCACGCTCTTGGGAAGGCAACACATCCCTCATAAAGATTTGACCCAGTAACTAATAACGCAAAGTTCCAAGCAGATCACACACACACATGGCATGAAAGAAAAGCTGACCCCGTGCTATGTGGCGGCTCCGCTGAAGTTGACAATACCAGCCCTCCAATTCGTGCCGCCGCGTCCATATTGTTTAAACATGGCCGACATATAGGCCGCTACGTCCGCGCAATGAAAAGTTTTTAACTTCTTCAAAGTGATTATCTATTCATATATATTTTACATTATTATCTTTCAATGTTCAAAATCACTGGAATTCAAGCTATACATCATTAAGATAGCTGATATTTATAAGTAGACTTGCTAAAACAATGTGAACTATTTTCTAACTCGTTGCTTGGTTTCAAGACTACTTACAGAACGCAGGGTCTGAGTTCGTTTGAGGCATTCTACTTTGAGAATGGAAACGTTTTACAAGTTAGAAATGAATACGACAGGAAAAGTATGCTTTGATAGACCAGTACGTATGCAGCATAATTAAAAGTGTTTATAGTTCACGCACACAGACACACGGTACGCTCAAAGTGGCCCTTTTTAAATTTTGTTTTTAAAAATCCTATTTCAGTAATCTTGCATTGTACGTAGTTTTCACTTCATTATGTTTTAATACATTTATTCATATGTTTAATTATCAATTTTTATACAAATGTGTACAAACCACGGGTAGGCTCTAAAGGTCTGCCCACCCCATTTGGTTTGTGCGTAGGTCAGGCATGATAATTCTCTTTATTGTTGTTGTTATTGGTATGTCATTCTAATGTGGGTTTGGATAATATGTCGGTCAGTCCTCAAGCTTTTGGCACCCATTTATAAGTGAAACTGTATACATGTTAGTAAAAACTAAGATGCTGCTGCTTCAGAATTCCACGAATAGTTAACTTTCTCTTTGTGTTCGAATCATTAATATTAGAAGTAGTATTTGCATTCAGTTGATTGCTGTTGCTGTAGTTGTTCTTTCTCCTTTTTTTTTTCTCTCCCCCTTTTTCTTTTTGTTGTCAATTATTAACAAGACGCCGTATCACTGTAATCTGAAAAAAAAAGCATGTACAAACAGAAACATTGTCATAATTTGATGTGTATGATTCTATGAAAAATACTCCAGTTTATAAATTTATTTGTGTAATCATAATGTATTGTGACAATGATTATAACCTTCATCGCCAAAGGAGAAAGAAAAAAAAGGGATAAAAAGAACTGAAGAAAGAGAAGAGAATGTTATTATGGTTATTTTTGTTATTATTATTGTTATTATTATTGTTATCATCATCATTATTATTATTATTATCAAATCATTATTTTTGTGTTCATGAACTTGATTCCCTTTTTAACTCACTCAGTACGGCCAGTCCTCTCTTCTCCTCTACACAGACCCCTCGGATGTCCAGTGGGTGTCTGTATGACCCAACCTTTAGCTTCCGTCGTCAGAATTGTGGTATTCTTTGTCAACATTCACCTCTTCAGTATAAGAGCCTTCTGCTTGCAATATTTTGATGATGGTAATTGGGATGAAACGCTGTTAACGTCGTCTCTTTCACCGTTCGTATGGAGAGAGTTAAACTTGAGCTTTCAGAAGCCAAAGGACGCAGAGCTGTCGTCGCGTTATTTCGGTCTCTCTGAACGCGCACACTAACACACACATTCACATACGCGCGTACACACATATTACGTGGCACATGCACGAACGCGGCGCACACACTGACACGCCGCAGTGCTGACACATGTACGACCCCCCCCGGCCCCCACTGGCACCCCCCCCCTCCTCCGCCCCCTAAC
>NC_134897.1:20519864-20524864 GCF_041734735.1 Babylonia areolata | reverse complement strand
CTACAGACGGGCACAATAGCCGAGTGGTTAAAGCGTTGGACTTTCAATCTGAGGGTCCCAGGTGGGTTCGACTGAATCGCGGAACGGCGCCTGGTGGGTAAAGGGTGGAGATTTTTCCGATCTCCCAGGTCAACATATGTGCAGACCTGCTAGGTGCCTGAGCCCCCTTCGTGTGTATACGCACGCAAAAGATCCTGTAATCCATGTCAGCGTTCGGTTGGTTATGGAAACAAGAACATACCCAGCATGCACCCCACGCCTGAAAACGGAGTATGGCTGCCTACATGGCGGGGTAAACAAACAAAAACGGTCATACACGTAAAATGTTACTTGTCTGTTTGAGTGTGTATGTGTGCGTGCCTGAAATCTGATTGAATGACACAGGAAACGAATGATGAGCGCCCCGTGGCGCAGCCGTCAGTCGGCTCTACCCAGGTAGGCGGCCCTGTTGTGCAAATGACCCCGTGTTTGTAAAGCGCCTAGAGCTTGGTCTCTGACCGAGGATAGGCGCTATATAAGTATCCATATCAATCAATCAATGAACAAAAGGGTTTTCACTCTCAAAAATTCTGCAGCATGAAAATTCATTTTGATAGTAAAACAAATTACAGTTGTAGACAGAAGAAGAAGAAGAAGAAGAAAGAAACGCAAAAATTGTGTGCAGTGGCTTTGTAGCGTGGCGACGGGCACTCCCCATGCATGGCGGGGACAGCAGTCCAGATTTCACGCCAAGAAATCTTGTTGTGACATGAAGTAATACAACACAACACAACACAGCATAACACAACACCACACAGCACCACACCGACACAACACAACACAACACAACACAATACCACACCAACACAACACAACACAACACAACACAACACCACACCAACACAATACCACACCAACACAACACAACACAACACAACACAACACCAACACAATACCACACCAACACAACACAACACAACACAACACAACACAACACAACACCACACCAACACAATACCACACCAACACAACACAACACAACACAACACAACACCACACCAACACAATACCACACCAACACAACACAACACAACACAACACAACACAACACAACACAACACAACACAACACAACACTACACCACACAACACCACACCAACACAACACAACACAACACAACACAACACAACACAACACCACACAACACCACACCAACACAACACAACACAACACAACACAATACAACACAACACAACACAATACCACACAACACAACACAACACAACACAACACAACACAATACAACACAACACAACACAACACAATACAACACAACATAACACAACACAACACAACACAACACAACGCATCCCAGCACAGCACAGCCCAACACAACGCAACACAACACAACGGAATGCATCCCACAACACAACACCACACCACACAACGCAACACAATACAACACAACACAACACCATACAACACAACACAATACCATACAACACAACACAACACAATACCACACAACACAACACAACACAACGCATCCCAGCACAGCACAGCCCAACACAACACAACGGAATGCATCCCACAACACAACACCACACCACACAACGCAACACAATACAACACAACACAACACAACACAATACCACACAACACAACACAATACAACACAACACAATACCACACAACACAACACAATACAACACAACACAATACCACACAACACAACACAACACAACACAATACCACACAACACAACACAATACAACACAACGCAACGCATCCCAACGCAACACAACACAACAAAACACATTACAACACAACACAACGCAATATCAATTTCTCAAGAAGGCGACACTGCGTTCGAACACAATACAATACAATACAATACAATGCATTACAACGCAACACAACGCAACGCAATGCAATACAATACAATACAATACAATACAAATGCCGAAACTTTAGAGCAACATTCAGTGTTGATAATCATTAATTAAAACCTGAAAATAACTGTCAAATCAGATGTGCACTTTAAGGACAGACAGTCAGTCCGCAGTTCAGGACCATTGCACAGCACAGCACAGCACAGCACAGCACAGCACAGCACACAGTACACAGTCTCTCAAGCATCTTCACTGGTCTGGTTACCAGACAGAAGCCAATTGATACCATCGGACTGGTCTTGCTTGGTGTGCCGCTCGATAGGCAATACGGTGTTGTTTTTTCTTCCCCGCGTTTCGGAGTTATCGTGAAAGAAGAAAAGACTGTCATGATATCAGTCATTTGCAGACTGTTATCAGTCTGATTGGGGATTATTATTTTTTTTTTGTAGGATTTGTAGGATTCAGTCCAGTTGTACAATTCCCTTTCTTCTTCTTCTTGTTCTCCTTCTCCTCCTCCTCCTTCTTCTTCGTTCGTGAGCTGCAACTACCACGTTCACTCCGTCGTATGTATACGAGTGGGCTTTTTAGGCTTTTACGGGCATGGCCGTTTTTTTTTTTTTTTTTTTTTTTTTGCCCCGCCACATAGGCAGCCATACTCCGTTTTCGGGTGCGGAATTCCCTTCCAACTTCGTACATCGCAGTGTAGTTTCCCATCCCCCGAATTTCCCGTTCCTTTCCCCATGATCATGTTGCCACCCACGATTAAACAACGAATGAATAAATGAATATTTGAATAAATAAGCAAGAAAGAGAGAAACAAAATCTGGACTTGTACTTCAATATGACAATTCTCCCGGTCAACAGAAATGAAGGGTATGCTAAGAAACACACACGCATTCACACACAGACACACAGACACAGACACAGACACACACACACACACACACTTACACACAGGCACACACACACACACATACACACACACACACACACACACACACTAACATACACATACACACGTGCACACTAACATACACAGGCACACACACACACACGCACACACACACACACACACACACACACACACACACACACATACAGAGACACACATACAGAGACACAGACAGACACACAGACACACACAGACAGACAGGCAGACAGGCAGACACACAGACACACAAACACACACAGACACACACACACACACACACACACACACACAACAACAACAACAACAATCACGTACGAATCCCCGCCGAAGTAGTGAAGAACATTTTGTTGTTGTTGTTGTTGTTGTTGTTGTTGTTATTTGGCATTCTTGGAAGCATCAAAGAAATATTTTGATAATGAGAAGTGCAGTGAGCAAAAAAATATTGTTTTCTGTTTATCATCTGGTAACAGCGTGATAAAAACCACACTCCAGTGTTAACACCAAACGTTTCATTCCCGTATCGTTTCGTCTCCAGTATCAGTTTTATGGCAACGTTATTTATCTATACACCGGCAGTTCCGTCCAAAAAGCCCTATTGTTTTGGACAAAACAACAACAACAAACAAACAAACAAGATAAATCTTCCAAACCCCATAACGTCTTTCGCAGATCTACCACACGCACACAGACACACAGACACAGATTCAGACACATTGGCAGACATATTTTCATTGGCGTTCACGAATACACCCATGCATTCGTTTTGAGTTCGCGAACACACAGACACACATAGAGAGACACATGAACACACACACACACACACACACACACACACACACACACACACACACACACACACACACACACACACACACACACACACACACACACACACACACACACACACACACACACACACACACACACACACACACACACACAGGCCGATACCAGATAGACGAACACTTGAACGGATCTCAACACAGAAACAGACACAGACACAGACACACAGAGACACAGACACACAGACACATACACACACAGACACAGACACACACACACACACACACACACACACACACACACACACACACACACACACACACACACCCACACACACACAAGCCGATACCAGATAAATGTACACTTGAACGAGATCATTTGCTGGTGATGGAATTTCGCTAACGCTAACGCTGATGTGCGTGTGCGTGTGCGTGCGCGCGAGCGCGTGTTTGTGTGTTATTCTATTTGTGTTATTTCTGTCTCTCATTCTATTTGTGTTATTTCTGTCTCAATTTCTTTTCTTTTTCTTTTTTTTCCACTCTTTACAGATGGGTTTGTTTACGTAGGATTTTGGTCTTGGCATTATTTCTGTTTTTGTTGTGTGGCTGTTATCATTATTGTGCTTTCAAGTCGTTGCACTCGCTGCAAAATTGTTGACGGGCGCAATAGCAGAGTGGTTAAAGCGTTGGACTGTCAATCTGAGGGTCCCGGGTTCGAATCACGATGACGGCGCCTGGTGGGTAAAGGGTGGAGATTTTTGCGATCTCCCAGGTCAACATATGTGCAGACCTGCTAGTGCCTGAACCCCCTTCGTGTGTATATGCAAGCAGAAGATCAAATACGCACGTTAAAGATCCTGTAATCCATGTCAGCGTTCGGTGGGTTATGGAAACAAGAACATACCCAGCATGCACACCCCCGAAAACGGAGTATGGCTGCCTACATGGCGGGGTAAAAAAACGGTCATACACGTAAAAGCCCACTCGTGTACATACGAGTGAACGCAGAAGAAGAAGAAGAAGAAGCTGCTATATTGTTGTTGTTATTGTTTTGTTGTTGTTACTGTTGTTGTAGCTGTGCTGTTGTGTTGCTGTTGCTGTTATCTTTGTTGTGTTGTTGTTCTACGTGCTGTGTTTTTGTTCTACGTGCTACGTTGCTGTTCTATGTGCTACATTGTTGTTCTACGTGCTATGTTGTACCTACGTGCAATGTTGTTGTTCTACGTGCAATGTTGTTGTTCTACGTGCTATGTTGTTGTTCTACATGCTACGTCGTAGTTGTTCAACGTGCTATGTTGTGTCTACATGTTATGTTGGTCTACGTGCTATGTTGTGTCTATGTTGTTGTTCTGCGTGGTATGTGGTGTCTACGTGGTATGTTGCTGTACTACCTGCTATGTTGTTGTTCTAGGTGCT
>NC_134897.1:20509864-20512364 GCF_041734735.1 Babylonia areolata | reverse complement strand
TTCTTTTTTTTTCTGAAGGCATCACAAGAAGTTCAGAATCACTTCATGGGAGGTATGTTTGGCACAATCATCCACATTTCTTCCCCTGTGCATTCTTTCCGTTCGGTTTCGTTCCGAAGACGAAAAAAAATTGTAAATTGGTTAATGATATTGTAATGATATATACTCGACATTTCTTCTCCCCTCTCGAATGATGTAAAGAAGTTCATCCACATTTCTTCCTCCGTGCATTTTTCCATTCGGTTTCGTTCCGAAGACGAAAAAGAAAGAAAAAAAGAGTAAATTGTTAATAATATTGTAATGATATACACTCGACATTTCTTCTCCCCTCTCGAATGATGTAAAGAAGTTCATCCACATTTCTTCCTCCGTGCATTTTTCCATTCGGTTTCGTTCCGAAGACGAAAAAAAAAAGTAAATTGATTAATAATATTGTAATGATATACACTCGACATTTCTCCCTCCCCTCTCGAATGACGTAAAGAAGTTCATCCACATTTCTTCCCCCGTGCATTCTTTCCATTCGGTTTCGTTCCGAAGACGAAAAAAAAAGAAGTAGTAAATTGGTTAATAATATTGTAATGATATACACTCGACATTTCTCCCTCCCCTCTCGAATGACGTAAAGAAGGCCAGTAAAAGAGTAGAGGGAGGGGAAGAAATGGAGAGTATTATCACATTGTTATTAACCAGTTTCACAACTTTTTCCGTCTTCTAAACGAGATAGTAGTAGTAGTCTTCAGTTTAACGTCTTCCACTTTAAGTGATATTGTACGTGAAAAAAAAAAGAAAAACAAAGAGGGGGCGGGGGGTGGGGGTGGAGGGCGGGGCGTAGTGGTGGGAACGGTATTGGGCAGAGGGTGAAGAATGGTGTGTATGTGTGTGTATGTGTGTGTGTGCATGCGTGCGCATGTGTGTGTGTGTGTGATGGGGAAAGATACAGAGCATTGGAAAAAAATAAAACATTAATTAAAAGGGGAGACATAGGCACAATATAGAAGGAAACGCTAACATCAAACAACTGTAACAACTATAACAAATGTCCAATTGGACTATGCAGCAAACCTTCTGCAATAGCAGATAACATCTTGAAATTGTCATAAACGGGATAGTACATGGGAAGAAATGTGGATATTGCCTCTCTCTCTCTCTCTCTCTCTCTCTCTATATATATATATATATATATAGTGGTCATACACTTTTTGTGAACCTTAACTTTCTTCTCTCTCTCTCTCTCTCTCTCTGGCAGCTCAGAAGGAAGGTGGCAGAATGGTTAAGACGCTCATCTGTCAATACAGAGTCCTCCGTGAGGGTCTGAGTTCGGATCCCGCTCTCGCACTTTCTCTCAAGTTTGACAGGGGAAAAAAACCCCAGACAAACTGAGCGTCTAGTCGTTCAGATGAGAAGATAAATCGAGGTCCCGTGTACGGCACGCACTTGGCACACTGAAAAAGAACCTCATGGCAACGAGAGTGTTGTCCTCTGGCAAAATTGTTGAGAAGAAATGCACTCTGATAGGTTCACACACACACAGGAGGGGTGGCTGGGTTGAGCATCAGAAGGGCTTTCTTTGTCTCTTTCTCTGTCTCTCTCTGTGTCCGTCTCTGTTTCTGTTTATTTATTTATGTAAGCGTATCTATTATTTATTCACCTTTTTTTTTCTTCTTTTTTTTTTCTCAAGGCCTGACTAAGCGCGTTGGGTTACGCTGCTGGTCAGGCATCTGCTTGGCAGATGTGGTGTAGCGTATATGGATTTGTCCGAACGCAGTGACGCCTCCTTGAGCTACTGAAACTGAAACTGAAACTCTGTTTCTCTCTCTCTCTCTCTCTCTCTCTCTTCAACAGCAATGGTCACTGCACGCATTGAAATAAACGTGAAATACGTGTTGAGTTCATCTGATCAAGGTCTCTCTCTCTCTCTCTCACTCTCTCTCGCTCTCTCTCACTCTCTCTCACTCTCTCTCCCTGTCACTCTCTCTCTCGCTCTCTCTCACTCTCTCTTGCTCTCTCTCTCTCTCTCTTGCTCTCTCTCTCTCTCTTGAATCTCTCTCTCACTCTCTCTCACTCTCTCTCTCACACACTCTCTCTATCTCACTCTCTCTCTCCTAGACATTCTCTTCTCTTTTTTTTCGCTGTTGCTGTGGTACTACCCAACGCTGACAGCTCAAAGCTCACCCCACCGCTATAGCCAGTTGACAAGCGCAACTCATAGCAGTAGTACAGCCGCCGCAGCCACCATCGATGGAGTTCCAAGATGGCGGCCAGCTGACTTCAACTGTACCGAGCAGTAGGCAATCCAGCTATGTTTAAGAACAGTGGTGCCGCAGTCCCAGCCAATTTTTTTTGACTCACTTGTGTAAACAAAGTGAGTCTATGTTTTAACCCGGTGTTCGGTTGTGTGTGTGTGTGTGTGTGTGTGTGTGTGTGTCCGTGGTAAACTTTAACATTGACATTTTCTCTGCAAAAACTTTGTCAGTTGACACCAAATTAGGCATAAAAA
>NC_134897.1:20492364-20504864 GCF_041734735.1 Babylonia areolata | reverse complement strand
AAAATTCGCCCTTGTTTTTTTGTTGTTGCTGTTTAATCAAAAAAAAAAAAAAAAAAAGAAAAGAAAAGAAAGTAATTCTGCAAACAAAGAAACTGGAGCCATAGCACAACATTCTTGGCGGAGGAAATAAACACCACACGTTGTAAAGCAACTGCTTTTTTTTTCTTTTTTTTTTCTTTCAATGTGCAACACAATTCTGACATATATGTTTTCAACATAACAGAGCCCCCCGTCCATCCCCCCCACACCTCCCGCCCACCCCCCCACCCCCCAAAAAATGTATATAAAACTCGGAAAGATGTCATCCCGACCCTTCCACAATGAAACATGGGGAAGCTTCGTTTCGTTTATTTATTTATAGTCTGTTCATCTAAGATGATTATATTAGACTGATACATGGGGAAGCGTATTCAAGATTATGCGCCGTTTTAATAGAACATCTTTATTAATCCGATTGGAAATTCCGTGTGCATTCAAAGGCTCGTCACTCACACCAATCACTCTCTTAGCCCGAAGTCGAGTCTAACATTATATATAGAACAGTGAAGAGTAGTAACTCTCTCTGTCCATTTCAAAGGGACACAACTTCAAGTCAATGCTGCTTGTGCTACCAATCCAGCCAGCACTCAAAAAGGTACAATGGAACAAAACTCCAACACATCATCAAAAAGGGGGAAGCTCCGGACCTTGCGCCGTAGTTATTTGTCCGACGGGCGCAGTAGCCGAGTGGTTAAAGCGTTGGACTTTCAATCTGAGGGTCCCGGGTTCGAATCTCGGTAAGTAACGGCGCCTGGTGGGTAATGGATGGATATTTTTTTTCCAGTCTCTTAGGTCAACATATTATGTGCAGGCCTGCTTGTGCCTGAACCCCCTTCGCGTGGGTACGCAAGCAGAAGATCAAATACGCACGTTTAAGATCCTGTAATCCATGTCAGCGTTCGGTGGATTATGGAAACAAGAACATACCCAGCATGCACACCCTCGAAAACGGAGTATGGCTGCCTGCATGGCGGGGTAAAGGCGGTCACGCACGTAAAAGCCCACTCGTGTACATTTTCGAGTGAACGTGAGAGCTGCAGCCCACGAACGAAGAAGAACCTGGGAACGCAGAGTAGAGGTGGATGGAGTCTACAGGTTATAAATAATGTGGTGCTTCTTGTTCTTGTTCTTGTTCATGCACGTCATGCACGTAACAGCCCACTCGTGTACATATACGAGTGAACGTGGGAGTTGCAGCCCACAAACGAAGAAGAAGAAGAAGAAGATTCGTCCATTTCTGTCACCATGGAACGCAAGATCACGTCTTCTTCCGATTGACCCACATAGTTAGCCACATTGGCTTCGTGCGACCACGGACTGAAGTAATCTAAATTTGATCTATAATCTACATTTTTAATCTATTTGCAAGTCCGCGAATTTTTCGACGTCTACTACGTTTTAGGCTAATCACTCGATTTCGCAGGAAAAGAGAGAGAACAAAAAGTGTAGTTCTTTCACTTCTCATTGCTTTATTGTCTGGTCACAACACGGTGATCTACACACGTACACATCTTCTCATTCCAGTGGGCTTGCGCACGCGTACACACACACACACACACACACACACACACACACACACACACACACACACACACACACACAGAAAAAGGGGGCGGGGCGGGGAGGTGGGTTAAAAAAAAGAAGCTGCTGGTAGCGTGGTGGGATGGAGGAGGTATTTCACATGTGTGCAATGCCGCAGGAATATTTGTGCGTTGTCCAACATAGTAGAACTGACTTTGGGCTTCGGATATTCCACAGAAACTAGTTGTTCATACAGCAAATCTTCACCTTCTTTCCATCAAACACACACACACACACACACACACACACACACACACACACACACACACACACACACACACCACCACCACCACCACCACTACCTCACGTTCTCTAGCATTCCACTAATTCAGTCAGATCTGTTCAGCCTAACCCTGTATGACCAAATGCAGCACAAATATAATCATTTCGTGTTCACCCAAAACGCAGCAGATATAATTCGAGGTTTCAGATATTCCACAATAACTGTTTGTACAGCAAATTTCCCCTCGTTACATTCCCATTCACCCCCGAAAACAGAGTATGGCTGCTTACATGGTAGGGTTAAAAATGGTCATACACGTAAAAGCCCACTCGTGTACATACGAGTGAACATTTGAGTTGCAGCCCACGAACGAAGAAGAAGAAGAAGAAGAGAAGAAGAAGAAGATTCCCATTCTTCTTCTTAGATGCTTATAGTCGTTCTACCACGCACAGCGTATAATTATGGGGACTAGCATTAAAAGGAGAGTTAAAAGAGTTCAATGATGATTCATTTTTAAAAGAAAGAAGAATTTGCTTGCCATTTTGACAGACTCTACTTTATTAAAAAAGATATACGTCAAAAAAAGAAAGTTAAAAGATTTAATTCTGTTTCTTTCCCATTCTCTCGGCCAAGAGGGCTTTATAAGAACAGTGGGCGTTGGGACGTCCAATATCCCTGCCGCCCCCCCCCCCCCCCAACGGCCCCCACCTATCCCCCACTCTACCCTGCCATATATACATACTATCACCATCTCATATTCTCCAGTCCTCCCCGCCCCTCCCTCCAAAAAAAACAAAACAACCCCCCCCAAAAAAAAACAAACAAACAAACAAACAAAACAAACCCCAAACAAACAAAAAACAAAAACAACCCCCCCCCCCCCAAAACCCCCCAAAAAACAAAGACGAAAAAAACAATCAAACAAAGCAAAAACAAACAAAAAACAAACCCCCCCCCATCCCTCCCCCCCCCCCCCCAAAAAAAAATAACCCTGGCAAGTCACAGTTTTTCAACCAAACCTCTCCTGTGTGTGTGTGTGTGTCTGTCACGCCACCATCATGAAAGTGACAGAAAGACACCTTGACCATCATCTGACGCCTGATTTTTTGTTGTTGTTGTTGTTGTTCTCTTTTGTTTCTTTCGTTCTTTTTTTTTCTTTTTTTTTTTCTTTCTTAATGGTGGCTTCGACATCCTCCTCAACCCCCCACTCCCCACCACCAGGCGCCTTCCCCCTCCGCCCCCCCCGACCCCAAACACACACACACACACACACACACACACTCTCTCTCTCTACCACCATCCTCCCACACCATCCTCCTGTCCCCCCGCACCCCCATCCCCACCCCCCTCCCCTCTCTCTCTTCCATAGTTCTTTCTCTCCGACAGCTTTTTTATTTCTCACCTTTCCCGTGACCCCCCCCCCCCCTGCCCCCACACATGCCCCACCCCCACCTATCCCCATTCCCGCCCCCCTCCCCCCCCGCCTCCCTCGCTACCTCCTTCTCTGCCCACTTCACCCCAACCCTTTCTCTCCCCCCCCGCCCTCCCCCTCCCCCGTCCCCCACACCCTCAACCCCCTCCCGACCCACCCCCCTCTTGTCTCTTTTATTTTCCCTGTCCGGTTACCTGTCGCACGTGTGTGGTCACTGGTCATTACTGTCCGTTTAACCTGACAGAGAAAACCTGTGGGGCCTACACCTGTAATTATGCCCCCCCCCCGCAACCTCTCCCCCCGGCGTTTTTTTTATTTTTATTTTTCTTAGGGGGGGTGTGTTGGGTAGGGGAAGAGGGCATGGGGGGAGTGGGGGTGGGCGGGTTAAGGCCAGGACACGAACCTTACTTGTGTCCACACGTGTTGCGGCAGTTTAACTGTGCCGTCCTCTTTGTTTGAAGTCCAGGTTTGTTGCTGACCTCTCTGAAGAACAACACAACACAACACAACACAACACGGTGGATGGACAACAACCTGTCACTGTCCGGCCACCAATTATAAAGTCTGCCATCTCGTACTACCGCCAGCCATTTTCTCTTCAAAACCATCGATTTAGGCTGTCAGTACTGCTGCTGACCTTGGGGAAGACAAAGAAAGAGAGAGAGAGAGAGAGAGAGAGAGAGAGAGAGAGAGAGAGGATGGGAGGGGAGGTAATTGCCAAGGTTGGCAGCTGGACATCACCGGAAGAAGAAGAAGGAGAAGAAGAAGAAGGAGATGAAGGAGAAGAAGAAGAAGGAGAAGAAGGAGAAGAGAAGAAGAGAAGAAGAAGAAGAAGAAGAAGAAGAAGAAGGAGAAGAAGAAGAAGGAGAAGGAGAAGAAGAAGAAGAAGAAGGAGAAGAAGAAGAAGAAGGAGAGAAGAAGAGGAAGAACTGTATTCAAACACACGAGAATGCATCTACAATCCAACTTTCTTTTCTTTTATCCAACACTTGACAGTTCGGGGGGGAGGGGGGAAAGTGGAGCTTGATATAATGAACATAATATAATGTTTTTGTCAAATAAAATGTAAATGTCACTGCTGAAGCAACCGAGGTGGTATTTGTATGGGTCACGTGGTCTCCACCAAGTGACGTCATTCCTACCATTTCCTTGCGTAATGGTTTTTGTGACGCCTTAATGACGTCTTGGCTGGCATCGTAAAGAAGAAAAAAAAAAGAAAAGAAAAGAAGAAAAAGAAGAAGAACGAAACAAAAAGACAACATGAAAAGTCACAAAACAAAGCAAAACAAAGCAAAAGAGTTTCAGTTTCAGTTTCAGTAGCTCAAGGAGGCGTCACTGCGTTTGCACAAATCCATATACGCTACATCACATCTGCCAAGCAGATGCCTGACCAGCAGCGTAACCAACGCGCTTAGTCAGGCCTTGAGAAAAAAAAAAAGAAAAAAAAAAAGAACTACTACTACTACTACCACTAATAATATGTATAAGGCGCAAAAACTTGATGAGGTCAAAAGAAAGCAATAGAAAGCAAAACAAAGCAAAAACGAAAGTGGAAAAAGGCACCTTAGAAATAAATAAATAAATGAATGAAGCACTACCAACAATGACATAAACAGCTGAAAGTGAGGCGAAAAAGATGGGAGGGAAGATAGCACACACACACACACACACACACACACACACACACACACACAGACAGAACGAACGAACGAACGAACGAACGAACGAAATTTTATTTTTCCAGGGTATTGAGATAAGTATAATGATAAGAATGCTTTTTTTGCACCCAGCCCTGGGGTACAAAACTAAATAAGAGAGAGAGAGAGAGACAGACAGACAGACAGACAGACAGACAAGCAGACAGACATCTAGACAGACAGACAAACAGACAGACAGATGGGATAATTGAAAACTGATCTGTTTCTTGTTGTTGTGTTTATTATTATTATTTTTTTCTTTTCTTCGTTTCTATTTTTCCGATGTGAAACAAACAAACAAACAAAAATCATGTAAGGAAAGCGAGTATACTACAAAACAAAAGAAACATTCCCGTCGCCAAAGTAAGTATCGTTTTATCCTTGACAGTAAACTTTCCCAGAGGAAGTTTTTGGAGTCCTGTGTGCTAGTGCACCTTCGCTTCTTCTGTGCATTTTTTTTTTTTTTTTTCCTTCTAATTTGTTATTATTCCTCTGTTTGTAAGCTAATGGAAGCCAAAGGTTTGGCAGACACACGGCACACTAAAAAGATTTCATGACACGGAGACTGCACACATACGCAGATCAAGATGTGGACGCTGGTTGTTGAGACGATATACTCTGAGGTCCCATGATAATGCAGCATGCACTTAGCGCGCGCACGTAAAAGAACCTACGGCAATAAATTAGTTGTCAGTGGCAAAATTCTGTAGAAAACTCCACTTAAATAGTTAAAACAAACACACCTGCAGAAAAGAAAGAAAGAAAAAAAGAAAGAAGAAGAAGAAGAAGAAGAAGAAAAAAAAAAAAAAAAAAGAACAAGAGGAAAAATGTGGATGTATTATCGCGGCGCATTCTTCTCTGGGAGAGAGCAGCCCCATTTACACACAGAGAAAGTTGTGGCTTTAAAAAAAGAAAGAAAAAAAAAGTGTGCAATACAACACACAATGCAAAATTCCTCCCCAACCATCCATCTTATGCCTAGGCTCTCTTCAGTGCACACTATTTTTCTTCTTCTGTCTTCCTGACTGTCTCTCTGTTGTTAGAATATGTGATGGAGTCTCCCGTCGGTCAGTAGACAGGCAGGCTTATCTGTTGGTGTGTGTCCTCATATGGGAGACGAGGCCGATTCTGGACGCACAGCCCTTCCCACAGGTGTTGCAAGGGGAAAACGTCCCCAGAAGTTGAGCCCTGCTTCCTTCGCTCACGCTTCTCCTTAACCTCTTGACTGCGCTGTTGACGTACGTCATGAAATGTCGCTCAGCAATGCTGTATTGACGTGCGCCGTACGTCATGTTACAACGTTCTATGTTTCGAGTCCCGCATTACAGAAAATACAGTCTGCTAACTATTAAATTAGCTCCCCTGAGAGCTCTTTATCTCCTGAGTTCCATAACCTAAAATTATTCATTGGATTGTCATATTTATGGCGAAAGTTTTGCAAGTTTGTACGAAGCTCAAGTTGTGTTTGCAAAGCCATGGCTGAACGCAGACAAACCCCAACACTTGCACTTGTATTGAAAGAATTCTTTCGCGATGCAAACAGAAGAGATGAAGATTGTGGACTGAATGAGACAGAACTGCTTGACGTTGATGCCGAAGACACTGATTTTGACAGTGGAGGGGGGGTGGGCGGTGGACTGAGTTGTTTGACGAAACTGAAGACAGACAAGCTCAGCTGATTCAAGATGCAGGTGGGTGTTTTCGAGGTTTGTCAGTTTATTATTTGCTTTCCGTTTGTTGTAACAATGAATATGACTGCATTGTGTGTGTTTTGAATGTGTAAGCTGTGGCTTTGTCAGTCACTGATCAGTGTGTGTGAGTGAGAGAGAGTCAGTCACGTGGGTACTGTGTCTGACCATCACAGCCTAGGGGGCGTGGCTTGCTGGCTGGCTCATTGTTGATGACAGCATGTGTCGCTCGCCTGCAGCTTTCTGTGTGTTCGTTCCTGAGTGTGTATTGGTTTGTTGTTGTTGTTATTGTTGTTGTTGTGTGTGTGAGTGAGTGAGTGAGAGAGAGACGGAGGAGGGGGGGGGGAGAGATGATGTTTATAAAACTGAAATCAGAGAATGATATACAGAACTGTATGCCTAAATTACTTTGTAAATGCAACACTTGTAGAAGTGTGTGTGTGTGTGTGTGTGTGTGTGTGTGTGTGTGTGTGTGTGTGTGTGTGTGTGATGTGTTGTCATTTTGTTTTGTATGAGAAAGAGAGAATGAAGGGGGTGTGGCATACCATGAACCAGTTTCAGTGTGTGTGTGTTTTGGGGGTTTGGGGTGGGGGTGGGGTAGGTATGTGTGTATTTGTATTTCAGCTTCTGAAAACAATCAGAAATAAAATGGTACCATTTCATGATCTTTTTATATCTAAAAAACAAAACAAACAACAAAAAAAACAAACCCAAAACCCAACAAACTTAGTCTTTTATGCAATGTGTTTCAGGTATGCAGCATGGTGATGATCATGATGTTCATCCTGGACTATCTGGAGTTGACAGCTTGCCACAAACCTACAACTGAAGACCAGCAGCAGCAAGACCAAAAGGCAGTAAACAAGCCTCCAGCAATTCTGGATTACAACAAAAACATGGGTGCCATGGACCATCATGACCAACAGCTGCAGCCCTACGATGTCACAAGGAAAACCCTGAAGTGGTACAAATAGCTGTGTGTGCATTTTCTACAAATTGCCATGCTGAATGCACACATCCTCTACAAAAAAGCAGGCAACAGCAGTACACTCCTGGACTTCAGAAGGATGTAATTAGTGCCATGATTTTTGGTGACCAAGACACTGCTAAAGATGACCACGCTGTTTGTCTTGTGTGGACGACACTTCATCCCACCTACCCCACAGAAGGCCTGGCCACAAAGGAGGTGCAGTCTGCTGGAAGAAAGGACAAAGAAAGGATGTGGGGTTCTACTGCCCAGACTGCCCCAGCAAACCAGCACTGTGTCTTGAAGACTGTTTCTGCAAGTACCCCACACAGCGTTTTTACTGGCGGTTGATCCTGGGTGAGTACACCCTTTTCATTCTTTGTGTGGACTGTGTTGGAGTCTTTTGCACCTGGACACTGTTGCTCAGCCTTGACAGTGTGTGTGGTTGATCACAACAGTCACAAGAAAGGTTGACAACCTGGTTGATATTGTAGCACCTACATGATGGAATGACAGTCCCAATTTTTTTATTAATGCATTTGATGGAATTTTTCTGTCAGATTGACTCATTATTTGAACATGTGAGTATCAAAAGCAAAATCTTGGTTCATTTTCCTTTCATTTGATATATACTTTTATGCACTTATCTTCAGTACTTTTTGAAATATAAGCAAATTAAAATCATTGGCGTGTTTTTCTTGTTTTTCTGAAAATTTTCTCAGCATAGGCCATAGCAAAACGTACTAGCAGTGAAGGGGTTAATGGCCAGCGTTCTCTTGTTTTCAAACCTGACCAGCACAGGTGACGTTTTTTTAGGGAGGAGGAGTTGTGCAGTCCCTTCCCCACTCTCTCGCCTACCGACGCTCACAGTCCCACAGGTGCAGATACTGCCACGTGTAGGACGGCCTCGGCAGGTGCAGGTTTTTTCTTCGGAGCTCCGTCTCCTAGGAGGACTTCCAGCCAAGGATAAAAGCTCCCCCTGCCCTTTGGTCATCCTCTTCCGCCTTCACGGCCGTTGGGAAAGGTTTCCTCCTCCGCCTGGTCCGTCGTTGAGAGACTTCACATGCGGCAGGTAGTACTGGGTTACATGATACCAGTAGCAAGGGCTATGCCCCTGACGTGACTAGTTGATGGCAATCTTTCACATATATCCAAACAAGATATAAATGCATTTCTAGATGACTGATATCTCATCCTTTCAATTGGGGCTACGGCCTTTCTGAACAAATATCTGAGTCCTGAGTCTGCCTGTCTGTCTGTCTGTTTGTCTGTCTGTGCCATGTACAGATTTCGGTTTCAGTTTCAAGGAGGGTGTCACTGGTGGCCTGCGGAATGTTCCATATGCGCTTCATCGCTTCAGCTGCCTGGAAATGAACAGACACAAAATACTAGCGTTATCAACCCGACGCTCTGGTGTCCTTGAGTGCCAATACATTTTGCTACATGGTTACATGCAAACAAACGCGCGCGCACACACACACGCACACACACACACACACACACACACACACACACACACACACACACACACACACATACACACACACTCGCTCTCTCTCTCACTCTCATTTTCTGTCTCTCTTTCATACACGCACACACACACACACACACACACACACACACACATACACACACACTTCGTCACACACACACACACACACACACACACACACACACACACACACACACACACACACGCACACACATTTCACGGAACGGTGCAGTTGCTTACAAGATCTCGGTTTGTTTGGTTGCTTTTTTTTCTCTCCATACTTTTTGTCGACCACATATATCACCTTCTTGTCAATGAAGTCAAGCCTTCAAGCAAGTGCATACGAAAAATCTCACCCAGGCGTCAATGTTTGACAAGGAAGCGTTGCATGTTTACCCTCCTCTGACTCCCCACCCATCCCCCACCCTCTCTTTCACCCTTTTAATGTTGAAAAGAAGAAGATGATGTTGTGCTAATAAGGGGGTGGAAAAATTACAAAGCAAGATTTCTATTAAAAAAAAAAAAAAAAAAAAATCGGTTAAAAATGGAGCGACAGCCGAATGTTAATACACCCGATTACGCAACGAGTTTCCATAGGTACGAGTCAGTTTCAGTATTTTGTATTTGTATTTGTATTTCTTTTTATCACAACAGATTTCTCTGTTTGAAAGTCGGTCTGCTCTTCCAAACGGAGAGCGCGTCGCTACACTACAGCGCCCCCCCCACCCCCCCCCCCCCACCCCCCTCACACGCACACCCTTTTTTTGTATTTTTTCCTGCGTGCTTTTCCAATCCAAGTGGATTTTTCTACAAAATCTTGCCAGGAACAACCCTTTTGTTGCCGTGGGTTCTTTTACGTGCGCTAAGTGCATGCTGCACACGGGACCTCGATTTATCGTCTCATCCGAATGTCTAGCGTCCAGACCACCACACAAGGTCTAGTGGAGGGGGAGAAAATATCGGCGGCTGAGCCGTGATTCGAACCAGCGCGCTCTGATTCTCTCGCTTCCTAGGCGCACGTGTTACCTCTAGGTCATCACTCCACTAAGGCCATCACCCCCCCCCCCCACCCCCCACCCCCAATATATATATATATATATTCTTTTTATCAATGGAGGCGTCACTGCGTTCGGGCACATCCATATATACGCAACCTACATCTGTTCGGCAAATGCCTGACAGCAGCACAAACCCATACTAGCCTGTCGGATGAGACGATAGAGAGGAGGTACCGTACGTGTGCAGCATGCACCTTTTAGCGCACGTAAAAGAACCCGCGCTGCAACAAAAGGGTTGTTGGTTGGTCCAGTAGAAATTCTCTAGAAAAAAAAAGAGAAAAAAAAGAACCCACTTTGACAGCGAAGAGACAGAGCGCTTAGAGCATTTTTTTTTTCTGGATAGCGTGGTATAAGATATGTAGAGTGTTGGACTGACTTGTGGCAACGCATCCGCCTTGGAATCGTGATAATCTGGGCTTTGGAAGGAGGGTGCGGGAGGAGGAAGGGATGGAGAGGGGAGGAGAGAGAGAGAGAGAGAGAGGGGGGGGGGGGGGGGGGGGGGGGGGGGGGGGGGGGGGGGGGGGGGAGGTCGTGATAATCTGGGCTTTTACGTGAATGACCGTTTTTATCCCCTGCCTATGTAACCAGTCTTACTCCGTTTTCGGAGGGTGGATTAGCATTATCATTATTATCATTGTAATTATTATATCATTATTATTGTTTTTATTATGATTATCATTGTGATCACTATTGTAGCCAAGCGCTCAACTGGCTGCGACTGATAACCAAACGTTCAACTCACAGCACATGCCGTGAAGCGGATGACAGTTTTACTGCAGTGACGGTGTCCAACCATTCACTTGTTGACGTAACTCGTGTGGGCGAAACGCGATTCACATTCGAATTTGGAACTGAAAGCTGCCAGCCAGTCACTTTGTCCGAGGTGGCCGCTCTCAAGCACACATCGAGTGCCGAACACACAGCCCCCTCATCTTCCTCCCACCACCCCCCTCTCCTTCAACAAAACAGTTAACAGAGTAGAAGTTTCCAGCCATTGAGATGTACTCACCTCTTCAATACAAGCTGCTGAGACCTGCCAACACTTCTTCACCTCTTCACTTGACAAAAGAAGTTATGACTCGTAACGTCGTTTTTTATCTTCTTCTTAAGGTACCTTTGATTTTAAACCATCTTGTCTTTTCTTCTTCTCATCTTCTTATAGAACTGTTGTAGAAATAGATGAACAAATGGTGACTGCTGGACCTTTAAAATGAAGGGACTACATACTTGCTTTAGAAGAGACAACCCCAGTAGGAAACTACTTCAACTTAAGGCAACAACGTTTCGCACATATCGGTGGCAGCACTTTGGTGCAACAGCCGTGGTGACTGCCTACACAGGAAATGTATGGAAAGCCAGATCATCTCCCGCCTTGGCACAGTGCAACCTCATGGAATCGATGTCAGAGAGTGACACCAGTTATACTCCCTTCCTTTCCCTTCCATTCCCCCCTCCCCACAGACAACCCCCCCCCTCTCTCTCTCCTCCTTCCCATCCGCCCTCCTCTCCTTGCGCCCCACCCTCATCTTCCTCCGCACCCCCCATCCCTCTCCTCCAACACAACACTGTGAGCAGAGCAGAAGTTTCCAGCCACTGAGATGTACTCAACCTCTTCAATACAGGCTGCTGAGACCTGCCAACACTTCTTCACCTCTTCACTTGACAAGAGAAGTTATGACTCGAAACGTCGTTTTTATCTTCATCTTAAGGTACCTTTGATTTTAAACCATCTTTTTTTCCATTTTAACTTCCTTATTGTGGATATAATATATATATATAATATTAATATCATAATTATTATTTATTTATTTATTTATTTATTTATGTAAGCTTATATATATATATATATTTTTTTTCTCAAGGCCTGACTAAGCGCGTTGGGTTACGCTGCTGGTCAGGCATCTGCTTGGCAGATGTGGTGTAGCGTATATGGATTTGTCCGAACGCAGTGACGCCTCCTTGAGCTACTGAAACTGAAACTATTGTGGAAATACAATAACAGAGAACCCTTTTTGTGACTGGCCTCTATAATAATCATGCCCCTTGGCCTGTGCGAGGGGGTTTCTATCCTTTTTTTTTTTTTTTTTTTAATCCTGTGACAAGTCATTAATTCTTTTGTAACTCTTTCATATACCACTCGGTTCATGGTTACACTTTTTAAAAAAAAATCATCATTATCATAATAAGTCTACAGTTTCTTTGAGTTTCTGTGTTATCCTTGTTGCAGAGTTTCAGAGTTTTGTTTATTCCCATTAACTCTTTTGAGTCGTCATAGAGAAACAAGGAAACGTGACAATAACAGGATGACGGCCACAGAGGAAGA
>NC_134897.1:20482364-20484864 GCF_041734735.1 Babylonia areolata | reverse complement strand
TGACTCTTACCCTTTACCCCCCCCAACTCAGCCATCCTGACACTTACCCTTCACTCCCCCCAAACTCATCCATCCTGACACTTACCCTTTACCCCCCCCCAACTCAGCCATCCTGACATTTACCCTTTACCCCCCCAAACTCAGCCATCTTGACTCTTACCTTTTACCCTCCCCACAACTCAGCCATCTTGACTCTTACCCTTTACCCCCCCCAACTCATCCATCTTGGCTCTTACCCTTCACCCCCCAAAACTCAAGCCATCTTGACTCTTACCCTTTACCCCCCCCCCCCCCAAAAAAAAAAACACCCTCATCTATCTTGACTCTTACTATTTACCCCCACAACTCAGCCATCTTGACTCTTACCCTTTACACCCCCCACCAAACTCAGCCATCTTGACTCTTACCCTTTACCCCCCTCCCACCAAACTCAGCCATCTTGACTCTTACCCTTTACCCCCCCAACTCATTCATCTTGACTCTTACCCTTTACCCCCCTCCCAAACTCAGCCATCTTGACTCTTACCCTTTACCCCCCTCCCACCAAACTCAGCCATCTTGACTCTTACCCTTTACCCCCTCCCACCAAACTCAGCCATCTTGACTCTTACCCTTTACCCCCCCAACTCATTCATCTTGACTCTTACCCTTTACCCCCTCCCAAACTCAGCCATCTTGACTCTTACCCTTTACCCCCTCCCACCAAACTCAGCCATCTTGACTCTTACCCTTTACCCCCCTCCCCAACTCAGCCATCTTGACTCTTACCCTTTACCCCCACCCCCCAAACTCAGCCATCTTGACTCTTACCCTTTACCCCCCCCAACTCATTCATCTTGACTCTTACCCTTTACCCCCTCCCAAACTCAGCCATCTTGACTCTTACCCTTTACCCCCCCCAAACTCAGCCATCTTGGCTCTTACCCTTCACCCCCCAAAACTCAGCCATCTTGACTCTTACCCTTTACCCCCTCCCACCAAACTCAGCCATCTTGACTCTTACCCTTTACCCCCCTCCCACCAAACTCAGCCATCTTGACTCTTACCCTTTACCCCCCTCCCACCAAACTCAGCCATCTTGACTCTTACCCTTTACCCCCTCCCACCAAACTCAGCCATCTTGACTCTTACCCTTTACCCCCCCAACTCATTCATCTTGACTCTTACCCTTTACCCCCTCCCAAACTCAGCCATCTTGACTCTTACCCTTTACCCCCTCCCACCAAACTCAGCCATCTTGACTCTTACCCTTTACCCCCACCCCCAAACTCAGCCATCTTGACTCTTACCCTTTACCCCCCCAACTCATTCATCTTGACTCTTACCCTTTACCCCCTCCCAAACTCAGCCATCTTGACTCTTACCCTTTACCCCCTCCCCAACTCAGCCATCTTGACTCTTACCCTTTACCCCCCACCCCCAAACTCAGCCATCTTGACTCTTACCCTTTACCCCCCCAACTCATTCATCTTGACTCTTACCCTTTACCCCCCCCCTCAACTCAGCCATCTTGACTCTTACCCTTTACCCCCCCACCAAACTCAGCCATCTTGACTCTTACCCTTTACCCCCCCAACTCAGCCATCCTGACACTTACCCTTTACTCCCCCCCCCCAACTCAGCCATCCTGACACCCTTTACTCCCCCCCAACTCAGCCATCCTGACACTTACCCTTCACTCCCCCCAAACTCAGCCATCCTGACACTTACACTTTACTCCCCCCCCCAAAAAAAAACAACTCAGCCATCCTGACACTTACCCTTTACTCCCCCCCCAAACTCAGCCATCCTGACACTTACCCTTTACCCCCCAAAACTCAGCCATCTTGACTCTTACCCTTTACCCCCCCCACTCAGCCATCTTGACACTTACCCTTTACCCCCCCCAACTCAGCCATCTTGACTCTTACCCTTTACCCCCACCCCCACCCCGCAATTCATCCATCTTGACTCTTACCCTTTACCCCCCCCCCCGTCCCCCCCCCCCCGCAAACTCATCCATCCTGACGCTTACCCTTTACCCCCCCCAATTCAGCCATCCTGACACTTACCCTTTACCCCCCCAATTCAGCCATCCTGACACTTACCCTTTACCCCCCCAATTCAGCCATCCTGACACTTACCCTTTAAACCCCCCCCCCCCCCAATTCAGCCATCCTGACACTTACCCTTTACCCCCCCCCCCCAATTCAGCCATCCTGACACTTACCCTTTACCCCCCCCCCCCCCCCCGCAAACTCATCCATCCTGACACTTACCCTCTACCCTTCCCAAACTCACCCATCTTGACTCTTAACCTTTCACCCCTCAAACCCACCCATCGTGATCGTTTATCTTTTATCCCTCCAGAAACTCTCCCACCCTGACCCTTGAACCATTTTACTCTTCACCCTCAAACTCTCCCCACCATGACAATGACAATGTCACCACAGTTTCAAGCTCTCACTACACCCACAGCCACACACACACACACACACACACACACACACACACACACACA
>NC_134897.1:20462364-20474864 GCF_041734735.1 Babylonia areolata | reverse complement strand
GTTGAACATGGATCTTCAGATGAGCTAGAGAAAGTGGATACATTTCGCGGTGTGCTTGAGGCGATAGCAACGTCCCCTTTTCCGCGCACTTTAAAGATTTTCTTAAATGCCTGAAACATACCGTGGTTTGAACGGCGTTGTCACCTCGAATACCGATACCGCTACCGCTTTATCACGAAAAAAAAAAGTTTAAGCATTGATTTTTTAACGCCATTGGAAGACGCGCCTTAGCGCTGTAAGTAAGTCTACTTCCTCTGACCCGAACATGCTTCGTTCGAATCTGCTTTATACTTTTTTTTATCTTTCTCTCTTTCTTTTCTTTTCTTTTTTTTTAACCCCGAAGCTTTATAATATCAAATACAGATATTTTTAACGATTTATGAAATTTATTTATTTATTTATTTATTCATTTATTTTTTTAAATCTTATTTCATTTTCATTGCTTGTTTTTTTAAGTGAGTATCTCAAGTGAGTCTTGTAGGCCTTGCCTCTCTTGTTTTGTTTGAATTTAAAGTATACGAACCTATTAGACAGAGATGTAAACTTTTTTCAGACACCTGTTATCAGAAGGCAAAACCTTGCTGATTTGTCGACATTTGAAAATGAAGATTTCTGTTGAAAATATTACGCTCTAAGTTCACACATATTAATTAATTGTTATTTAATTTCTTAATCTGCCTGGTGGTTTGTTTGTTTAGTGAACACTGAACAGTAACGACGACACTAATTACGGCAAGGCGTACGCCTATTTGGCCCATTTTGTATGTGAATGAATGAGATACGCATATATTACGCTGAGCGATTGCTGTCTGCATGTGCAAAATAGTGTCTGATATATTTCTCTGTCCTGTGTTAATGTTAGTGTCATTTTTTGTTTGTTTGACAATGCCCATGAAACAGTTGAAACCCCCGTGTCGCCAATGCATATCTGCTGATGAACATCAAACAGTTTCACTGATGATGATGATGATGATGATGATGATGATGATGATGATGATGATATGGATACTTGCTCAGCGCCTATCCTCGGTCAGAGACCAAACTTTAAGCTCTTTAAGGTCATTCGACACAAAAGACTGCCTACCAGGGTAACCTGACAGCTGCTTCTGGGCGCTCATCATTCGTTTCCTGTGTCATTCAATCATGCTTCAGTCACGCACACACACAGACACACGGACATCATCGGTAAAGAAATACTGCGAGAGACAATATCAAACAAACAAACAAACAAACAAGCACTACTACAACTATGACTACTACTACTACAACTACGACTACTATGACGACTACTAAATGCATGATGAAGAGAGAAAGAAAGAGAGAAAGAAAGAAAACGGTCAAACATAAATCAGTTTATCATAAACGTCAGCAACATGGAATAGGAATGATAAAAAGTGGGTGTGTGTGCAGAGAAAAACCCGTGAGAAAGCCAGTCGGAAAAGAGAGAAAGCTAAAAACGGGTCATCAGATTTGTCGACAATATAGATAGGCAGCAGCGACGGTGACAAAGAACCGTGTGTGTGTGTGTGTGTGTGTGTGTGTGTGTGTGTGTAAGATATTTGTGTGTGTACACGTGTGTAGAAGGTGTGTGTGTGTGTGTGTGTGTGTGTGTGTGTGTGTGTGTGGAAGGTATTTGTGTGTGTGTGTGTGTGTGTGGAAGGTGTTTGTGTGTGTGTGTATGAGTGTGGAAGGTGTGTGTGTGTGTGTGTGTGTGTGTGTGTGTGAGAGAGTGTGCGTGTGTGTGGAAGGTGTTTGTGTGCGTGTGTGTGTGAGAGAGAGAGAGAGACAGAGAGAGAGAGAGACAGAGATAGACAGTGAAAGCGTGTGTGTGTGTATGTGTGTGTGTGTGTGTGTGTGTGTGTGTGTGTGTGTGTGTGTGTGTGAGTGTGTGTGTGTTTGTTTGCAACAACGGTATGTGTGAAGTAGTGGCACGACTTAAACAAAAAAAAAGCGACATGTACACGGAAAAGATCTAAAAGTCACATTCATGACATAGTCATTGCCTCATCACAGCAATCATTGCACCAGCCGTCACCAACCATCTTCACACGTAATCATTAAGCTCTTTATATATATATATATATATATCAATCATTCTCTCTCTCTCTCCTTCCCCCTTCTCTCTTTCTCTATCGCTCTGTCTCAGGTTTCACGTTGATTGAAACTCCAATCCGGCCCTCTACCATCAAGCCTCCTGCCCCCCCCCCCCTCACTAGCCCCTCTCCACCACCATCACCACCGCCATCACCCCCTCCTACCCGCCACCGCCCCCCTTTTTCTCTACTTGGTTCCATTCCTCCAACATAGTTACCTCTTTTCAATAAAGAAAGTGATGACGAGTGAGGGAGGAAAGAATAATGAACTCGTTCATCAATCATTCTCTCTCTCTCTCTTTCTCCTTCCCCCTTCTCTCTTTCTCTTTCGCTCTGTCTTAAGGTTTCACGAGGAAGCTGGAAGGATGGTTAAGACGTTTATCTGCCGATACAGCGTCGGTGCGTGGGGGGGTCTGGGTTCGAATCCCGGGTCTCACCCTTTCTCCCAACAAACTGCAAAATCAAGAGAGAGAGAGAGAAAGAGTTTGTGAGTGCGAGAGAGACAGAGAGGGATGGGGGAAGGGACAGATGAATAAAGAGGCGGCGATGACGAAGAAAAAAGTGACTGAAGAGCAGAAGAGATGACAACACAACAACACAACAGAGCAGAACACACTGTGAACAACACAACAGAACAGAACAGGAAAGACAAGTGATCAGAAACTCTAGGGAGAGGTGGACAGTACAAGGTCTTCAGAGAAGAAGCCCGCCCATCCATCCCCTCAGTCAAGTGTTTCGGCCCCTTGATTAACTCCTTACACTCTAAGGGGGGGCGGGGGTGGGGTGGGGGTGGGGTGGGGGGGGTGGGGGGCAGGGCCGCATCCAGGTCATGACTCCTGGATGCCCTTGTATTGCCGCCTTTTCTCGAAGCAGAACACACTGTGAACAACAGAACAGAGCAACAGACAACACAACAGAACACAAAGTGAAGGAAACAGACACACACACACACACACACACACATACACACACACACGCACGCACGCGCGCGCGCGCGCAGAGACACCAGAAGGCAGAGAGGAAGAGAGGGCGTGGGAGATAGTCATCGTACATCAAGGGGGAAGATGAGGGAGCGAATGAGATTGGGGGAAGGGGGTTGGGGGACATGGTAGAGTGTGAGTAAGCGAGAGAAGATAGAAAGGAGGAAGGAAGGTGAAGAGGGAGGGATGGAGCACGCACGCACACACACACACACACACACACACACACTCACACACGCACACACACACGCACAGACACACACATACATACACACACACACACACACACACACACAAACACACACACACACCACAACACACACACACACCACAACACACAGACACACACACACACAGACACACACACAGACACAGACACAGATACATACACACACACACACCAAAGCACACACACACACATACATACACACACACACACACACCACAACACACACACACACACACACAAACACACACACACACACACACACACCACAACACACATACACCACAACACACATGGTGGTGGTGTGTCCATCGAGATCGATGATGACCATCGTTGTCATCCAGATGGGGGATGGGGGGAGGGTGGTGGTGGGGTGGGGGGAAGGATGCTCATGAGTCTATCTGTGAGTGCGCAGATGGCTGAATAGTCCAATCTGCGCACAAAATGTTCGCTGACAGTTGGGGCAGACAAAGACAGGCATATCACTGTCAGGGAGCTTGTTTGCCCGTGACTTTCTGGCCTGCCTCTTCTGAACAGCTGCAGCAGTCCTGTTGGCCTCGCACAACTTGGCGCCTTTGTGCACAGCAGCGCGCCATTTGTTACGGTCCACTGCAGATTCCTCCCAGGAGTCAGGGTTGATATCAAACGCTTTCAAAGAGACTTTCAGAGTATCTCTGAAGCGCTTCTTCTGACCTCCGTGTGATCTCTTCCCTTGTTGCAGCTCGCCATAGAAGAGCCTTTTGGGCAGCCGATGGTCTGGCATGCGCGCCACGTGTCCAGCCCAGCGAAGCTGGGACTGCATCAGGATGGTGAAGATGCTGGGAAGGGTGGCTTTTGCGAGCACCTCTGTGTCTGGGGTCCTGTCTTGCCACTTGATGTTCAGTAGCTTCCTGAGGCATGTTGTGTGGAAGTGGTTCAGCTTCTTGGCATGTCGTTGGTACACTGTCCAAGTTTCGCAGCCGTACAGTAGTGTGGGGAGAACTACTGCTCTATAGACCTTTAGCTTGGTCTCAAGACTAATGCCTCTTCTGTTCCAGACATTTGCACTGAGTCTACCAAAAGTTGCACTTGCTCTTGCAATCCTGACATTCACTTCATCGTCGATGGTCGCATTTCGTGACAGTGTGCTGCCAAGGTATGTGAACCGCTCCACCGCACTGAGTCTCTGACCGTTGACTGTGATGTTGGGCTCAACGTAGGGTTTCCCTGGGGCTGGCTGATGGAGAACTTCAGTTTTCCGCGTGCTGATGGTAAGGCCGAAGTTCCTGCTGGCAGTGGCAAACTTGTCGACGCTGAGTTGCATGTCAGCTTCAGATCCAGCGTTGAGGGCACAGTCATCAGCAAACAAAAAGTCTCTGATGATGTCTGTCATGACCTTCGTTTTTGCTTGAAGCCTTCTGAGGTTAAACAGCTTGCCATCTGTTCGGTACTTTAGGCCGATTCCAACATCGCCATCTCTGAAGGCATCAGTAAGCATTGCAGAGAACATGAGGCTGAACAGCGTTGGAGCCAGGACGCAGCCTTGCTTGACACCATTTGTGACAGCAAAAGGAGCAGATGTTTCGCCATTGTCCTGAACTCGAGCCTGCATGCCTTCATGGAATTGGCAGACCAAGGAAATAAATTTCCGAGGGCATCCGTACTTGGCCATGATCTTCCACAGTCCCTCTCTACTCACGGTGTCAAAGGCCTTAGTGAGGTCGACATAGGTGGAGAACAGATCAGCATTTTGCTCCTGACATTTCTCTTGCAGCTGCCTTGCAGCAAACACCATGTCGGTGGTTCCGCGCTCTTTCCGGAATCCACATTGGCTCTCAGGCAAATGACCTTGGTCAAGGTGTGCTGTGAGGCGGTTTAGTAGGATCCTGGCAAGTATCTTGCCTGCGATGGAGAGCAAGGAAATGCCCCGATGGTTATCACAGGCTTGCCGGTTCCCCTTTCGCTTGTACAAGTGAATGATAGATGCATCTTTGAAATCCTGGGGGATCGTCTCTTCTTTCCACATGAGTGAGTACAGCTGATGAAGCTTCTCAGTCAGCACAGTGCCTCCATCCTTGTAGACCTCTGCTGGTATGGAGTCTGAGCCAGGTGCTTTGCCACTGGATAGCAGACGGATTGCTTTCTGGGTCTCAAGAAGTGTTGGCGGATCGTCCAGTGCTTCGTTGGTGGGGACTTGTGGGAGACGGTCTATGGCTTCATCATTTATGGAGGAAGGGCGATTTAAGACACTGTTGAAGTGCTCAGCCCATCGTTCGAGAATGTTCTCCTTCTCGGTGATCAAGGTATTCCCATCTGCACTGAGGAGGGGGGATGATCCTGAGGATGTGGGGCCGTAGACTTCTTTTAAGGCATCATAGAACCTCTTCATATCGTGCCTGTCAGCATATCCCTGGATCTCATCAGCTTTGTCACTCAGCCACTTATCCTGCATCTGGCGTAACTTTTGCTGAACAGTCCTGCGGATGGCATTGTACGCATCCTTTTTTGATGTGGACTTTGGGTTGCTCAGGTGGGCTTGATGCAGATGGCGTTTCTCAAACAGAAGCTGCTTGATTTCATCACAGTTTTCATCAAACCAGTCTTTGTGCTTTCTGATCATGGGTCCCAGGGTCTCTGAAGCTGTACTATAGATCAGCTCACGCAGGGTCCTCCAGTCAGACTCCACATTCTGGTTGTTCAGAGAGGCGGATTCCAGACGATCTTCCAGCAGCTCCACAAAGGACTGTTTGATGGTGATGTTTTTCAGCTTAGCGATGTTGAGCCGTTTTGGAGCCTTCTGGCCTTGAGGGCGTCTCTTGGGCTGGATTCGAATATTCAGCTTCGAGACTACAAGGCGATGGTCTGTCCAACACTCGGCGCCGCACATGGTCTTTGTTACACGTACATCTTGCCTATCCCTTTTCCTGACGATGACATAATCGATGAGATGCCAATGCTTTGAGCGAGGGTGCATCCATGACGTCCTGTTACGGGTAGGGAGGCAGAAAACTGTGTTGGTTATCAGCAGTTCGTGCTCTGCACATGTCTGAAGCAAAAGCAATCCATTTGGGTTGCAGTGGCCCACACCGTGCTTTCCAATCACTCCATCCCAGGAGATGTAGTCAGAGCCAACTCTAGCATTGAAGTCCCCAAGAATGATGAGCTTGTCTGCTTTAGGGATGGCAGCAATGACAGAGTGAAGGTCCTCGTAGAACTTCGCCTTCACTTCATCCGGGTTGGTCATGGTTGGGGCGTAGGCACTGACAATGGTGAGGTGCTTCTGGCCAGATGCCAGTGGGAGTTTCATGGTCATAAGCCTATCGTTGACTCCCTTTGGGATTCCAGCTAGCTTGCTGACAAGTGCTGTTTTTACTGCAAAACCAACACCAGCCTCACGTCGCTCTTCGCTTCCTCGTCCACTCCAGAAGAAGGTGTAACCAGATCCCCGTTCACAGAGCTCGCCTTCGCCTGCAAGCCGAGTCTCACTCAAGGCTGCGATGTCGATATTGTATCTGGCGAGTTCGGATGCAACTAGTGCTGTTCTCCTTTGGGGTCTGTCCGCGTTATCTCTGTCCAGGAGAGTCCTTATGTTCCAAGCACCAATGGTGAGAGGAACGATCCTTGCTTTTTTCTTTTCTTTCTCTTTGTTTCGACCGCTGATGTAGGGTCCCCGCCAGCCGCGGTATGCTGGCCAGGGTGATATGGAGCAGGCAATTTTTAGGGCACCTTTTCTAGCCCCTTCCTCATGCCAGGGAGGTGAGCAGTGCATTCCTAAAGAGGGCTGCTCAGACGCTCAGACGGCTGCCGAGCTCCATCGCTGCTCCTGTCGACGAAGAACGACCCTATGGCCTGAGCCGCCTGCGTGCAGGTCTGCGGCTGCGACTGCCAGTGTACCCACACCTGTCGTTTCGTCGCTCGCCTGTCGCCACAGGACTTGGGGGTGATAAAATGATGAAGGATGAAAGGTCATTTTGGATGACTGATGACTTGCGCGATGAGTTTGTTTAAAGTGAAGAGGAGTTGCGCAACGTCGACCTCACTCTCTCGTCCGGGTCCACCAATTTCCAGTGGCAAGACTAAGTCGAGACGACTGGAGGATGAGCACGGATGCAGTGGATGACCAAGATATCCTTTCGGTGTCTCATCTTGCTCTCTGCACTCCACAGTGCGTTGCTGTAACCGCCTTCCTCTCCGTTGAACCGATAGGTTTCTTCCGCAGATTCTGCCGGATCCAGACTTCGCATGCATGGGTAGACACACCCCGGGGGCCAACTGCGTGTGGCATGCACACAGCACGGTGGAGCTAGATGGCCGTCGGTGGCTCTCCTGAGCCGACGCCCTTTTATGGATCTCCATAAGGGTGTCTAGCCACCCGCCTCACCAGTCCCAGAAGGGAGTGGTGGGAGTGCCGGTTTAGTCGTCGGCAACCCGACCCTGAACAGGTTGTACTGGATTACAGGTTACCAGTAGCAGATCTAATGACCTGACCTGACCTAAAGAAACGATAAAAGTAGTGGTATTTCAAGGTCGCTCGCGCTCCCACCTATGCTACACCACAACACACATACACCACAACATACACCACAACACACACACACACACACACTCGCACACACACCACAACACACAGACACACACAGACACACACACACACACACACACACACACACACGCACAGACACACACACACACACACACACACACACACACCACAACACACACACACACACACACACCACAACACACACACATACACCACAACACACCACACACACACACACACACACACACACGCCGACAATGACAGAGAGACTCAGAGACAGAAAGAAGAAGGGGGCTGCTCGTGGGGATGGTGGGGGGTGGGGGGTGGGTGGGTGCAGGGGAGACACAGAGATGGAATGGAGATAGAAAGAGATAAGGAGAGACAGACAGACAGACAGACAGACAGACAGAAACACTAGACTACAGGAGGTGGAACGGGTGGGGATTGGAGGAAAAGAGAACGGCCTAGTTTCAAACAGATGTTCTGAATATTCCCGGCATAACTAAATTTCAAAATTGAAACTGAGATGCAAAGTCTGAAAAGTGAGGAAAGAGAGAGACAGAGAGACAGAGACAGAGAGAGAGCTCTACTGAGAAAGAGAGAGAGACAGACAGACAGACAGAGACAGAGAGACAGAGAGAGAGAGAAACAGAGACAGAGAGACAGACAGACAGACAGACAGAGAGAGAGAGCTCTACTGAGAAAGAGAGAGAGACAGACAGACAGAGACAGAGAGACAGAGACAGAGAGAGACAGAGAGACAGCTCTACTGAGAGAGAGAGAGAGAGAGAGAGAGAGAGAGAGAGCTTCCAGCAGCGACCAAAATAAATAATCAAAACCTCAAAAGGCTTGTTTGTTTCTTTTTGATAGAAACGGTTATTCACTCCAAAACTGTTGATTTGATATCGTAGTCACACAGCTACAAATAAGGAAGAGAGAGAGAGAGAGAGAGAGAGAGAGAGACAGAGACAGAGAGACAGAGAGAGAAGTTGAACACCATCAACAAAAACATAATGATGTCAAAAAAGAAAGAAACAAAAGAAAGAAAGAAAGAATGGATGAATGAATGAATGAATGAATGAAAGAAAGAAAGAAAGAAAGAATGAGTGAATGAATGAATGAATGAATGAATGGATAAACGTACAAAACTCAGGAAAAGATTAAAAGTTTGTTCGGAAGGCACAGCGCATAATCGTCAAAACTAATTACAATTCGACATTTGTCATCACGTGCTTTCTTCATTCGTCATTAAGTGCGTTCTTCATTCGTCATTAAGTGGGTTCTCCATTCGTCATCACGTGCGTTCTTCATTCGTCATCACGTGCGTTCTTCATTCGTCATCACGTGCGTTCTTCGCTCATCATTCTTCATTACGTGCGTTCTTCATTCGTCATTACGTGCGTTCATCATTCGTCATCGCGTGCGTTCTGCGTTTTTCATTCGTCATTACGTGCGTTCTTCATTCGTCATTACGTGCGTTCATCATTCGCCATCGCGTGCGTTCTGCGTTTTCATTCGTCATTACGTGCGTTCTTCATTCGTCATTACGTGCGTTCATCATTCGCCATCGCGTGCGTTCTGCGTTTTCATTCGTCATTACGTGCGTTCTTCATTCGTCATTACGTGCGTTCATCATTCGCCATCACGTGCGTTCTGCGTTTTTCATTCGTTATTACGTGCGTTCTTCATTCTTCATTATGTGCGTTCATCATACGTCATGACATGCATTCTTCATACGTCATTACGTGCGTTCTTCATTCGTCATTACGTGCGTTCGTTATTCGTCATTTCGTGCTTTTGTTATTCGTCATTACGTACGTTTTTCATTCGTCATAACGTGCGTTTTTCATTCGCCATTATGCACTTTTTTCATTCGTCATTTGCCATTACGTGCGTTCGTTATTCGTCATTAAGTGCGTTTTTCATTCGTGATTACGTGCATTCTTCATTCGCCATTACGTGCTTTGCTCATTCGTTATTACGTGCGTTCTTCATTCGTCATTCCGTGCGTTCATCATACGTCATGACATGCATTCTTCATACATCTTTACGTGCGTTCTTCATTCGTCATAACGTGCGTTCATCATTCGTCATCACCTACGAACGCATTCGTCATAATAACGTACGCTCACCGTTCGTCATTACGTGCGTTCTTCATTCTCCATTCGTCATTACGTTGGTACCCATTTGCCATTAGGCGCGTTCTTTATTTTGTTATTACGTGCGTTCTCCGTTCCAAACCGTGATTAAGCATCAGTTATCAGAAAAAAAGAGAGAGAAAAAAAGGTAAGCTTGTGAAAGAGGAGACTGCTGGTGAGGGTGACTGGAATGCGAGGGAACGTCGGATATAAAGACGGTAAACAAACAAAAACAAAAACAAGAGAGGCAAGGCCTTCAAGACTCACTTGTGATAAATTAAGTCCCCTAGCATTAATTACAGAGTAATTTCCCTTTTTTTTACTATCTGCACCAAAACGTTTTCAAAATCAATAAAAATTCCATGCTTAACAAAAGAAGTTCCTGTTTGAACAAAAAATGATAATAATGACTCACTCCTCTTGTTGTTGTGACAGAATAAGAGGTCAAAGCGCCAAGTTTAGAGAATACAAAAATATAAATATAACAGTAAATGCAGTTTGCATATAATTAGGCTTCTTTAAAAAAATTTTTTTTATGCCTATCCCAGAGGTGCAATATTGTTTTAAACAAGATGACTGGAAAGAACTGAATTTTTCCTATTTCTATGCCAAATTTGGTGTCAACTGACAAAGTATTTGCAGAGAAAATGTCAATGTTAAAGATTACCACGGACACACAGACACACGGACACACACATACACACACACACACACACAACCGAACACCGGGTTAAAACATAGACTCACTTTGTTTACACCAGTGAGTCAACAAACAAAATGATTGCAGATATAGAAAGATGAAAAAAAGGAAAAAAAAAGAAGAAGAAGAAAAAAAAAGCATGCAGGTGAAATCAAAACACTTCTGATTGCTGCAAAGCTTTAATGTTTTTCTTCTTTTTTTAAGGACAACCGTCATGCCTTCAAAGCCAAGGAATTGAAAGTGGCATTCGCACAATTCTTAGCTATCTATCTGAATCCCTGACGTCATCCAAAGGAAAACAATTTGCTTCCCTCAGACATCAACTTAAAGGCAGCCTTTGGTGATGATGAGAAGCGTGTGATGTTCAATTGCACACACACACACACACACACACACACACACAGATAGACAGCGAGAGATAGATAGATAGACACAGAGAGAGACAGAGAGAGAGAATAAGTGTGTGTGTATGTGTGTGTGTGTGTGTGTGTGTGTGAGTGAGTGAGAGAGAGAGAGAGAGAGAGAGAACAATAATTACATCATCATGATAGCAGCTATTCCGCTAGGTATATCTCTTTCTTCTAATGACGTCAGAGATACGCTGAAGATCATATGACTGCCATTTAAAGCCACAGTTTGGAGTGAAGGGTCGTATCCCACACACAAAACAGAAAAAAAAACCCACACACCATAATTCAGCTAAATTCGCAGCTTTGATACAGAGAATTCCCTTTGAACATGTGCAAAAGAAGCAATAACGAAGAAACAGTAACACTTTTCATGTATGCGTGTGAAAACACACTATTTCATTTATTGCCAGAATCTGTCATTTGTCATGGGGGGGAAAAATACAACACGAAAATTCCAGCTCGTACAAGAAAATATGAATTTCTTTTTTTCATTAGCCATGCAGACCTTTGAGTAGTTACTTGATTGCTTGGACCGTGCAGACCATTTAGTAGTAGTTTGATTGATTGATTGATTGATCAGAGGATGTAGACTTGATTAGTAGCTGTTTGATTGATTAACTAGGTCGTGCCTACCACTCAGTAGTCCGTAGACTGGCTAATTAGATCGTGCATATCACTTAGAAATGGCTTGGTTGGTTAATCAGGTCGTGTAGAACTCTTAGTAGTAGTTTAAAGGTTAAAGGTCCCCTAACCTTTTGTACGGTCATCGAGGGCAGTGAATTCATATCCACTGTCATCGAAGGCAGTGAATTGATATCCACTGTGTTTTTTCGTGGTTATCGAAGGCAGTGAATTCATATCCACTGTGTTTTTTCACGGTCATCCAAGGCAGTGAATTCATATCCACTGTTGTTTTTTTTAGTCATCGAAAGCAGTGAATTCATATCCACTGTGTTTTTTCACGGTCATCCAAGGCAGTGAATTCATATCCACTGTTGTTTTTTTTTGTTTTGTTTTTTTAATAGTCATCGAAGGCAGTGAATTGTTATCCACTGTGTTTTTTCACGGTCATCCAAGGCAGTGAATTCATATCCACTGTCATTGAAGGCAGTGAATTCATATCCACTGTGTTTTTTCATAGTCATCGTAGGCAGTGAATTCATATTCACTGTGATTTTTCACTGTCATCGAAGGCAGTAAATTCATATCCACTGTGTTTTTTCAGCATGCATGCTGGGTATGTCCTTGTTTCCATAACCCACCGAACGCTGACATGGATTACAGGATCTTCAACGTGCGTATTTGATCTTCTGTGTACGTAACATACGCACGAAAGGAGGTTCAGGCACTAACAGGTCTGCACATAATCATGTTGACCTGGGAGATCGGACAACAAAAAAAAAATCTCCACCCTTTACCCACCAGACGCCG
>NC_134897.1:20437364-20444864 GCF_041734735.1 Babylonia areolata | reverse complement strand
CGCTAAGTGCATGCTGTACACGGGACCTCGGTTTATCGTCTCATCCGAATGACTAGCGTCCAGACCACCACTCAAGTTCTAGTGGAGGGGGAGAAAATATCGGCGGCTGAGCCGTGATTGGAACCAGCGCGCTCAGATTCTCTCGTTTCCTAGGCGGACGCGTTACCTCTAGGCTATCACTCCACATAAAGCGCATACCCCCACCCCACCCCACCCCCTCTCTCCCTTCCCCTGTCTCTTCCTCTGTACCTGCTCCGTGTACGTGCCTTGTGCATTTACGTGTGCCGGCCTGGGTACGGGTTCTTCCCCCTTCTTTTTCATTTCTTATTAAAAAAAAAAAAAAAAAAAAAATCCAGTTTCAGAATATACGTATAAGTGCATACATGAACTGATACATTGTGAAGGAAAAAAAGAAAAAGACGGAAAAAAAAATTAAAAAAACCAAAAAAAACCCAAACAAACAAACAAAAAAAAACAAAAACAGTGCGTGCGCTTTGATCTCCGGAAACTAGGAACACACATATGCGCTCGCAATCCCCCCACCCCCATTCCCCCGCCTTCCACCCCTACCCTCCACCCTCCCTGATAAATCATTGCCAATGGCCCCTGAACGTGAAACGGCAAAGTGGGAGAAGAAGAAGAAGAAGAAAAAAAATATTTAAAAAAAATAAAGATAAGAAAAATAAAAGACGAAAAAGAACAAAGAAGTGTCACCTTTCTTCCCCCTCCCCCACCCCCCCCCCACCCCCCCCCCAAAACCAGGATCGTGTTCTCGGGGAAACAGGACCACACAGACATCACGGGACAACACCGCAGACCTCCTCCTCCTCACAAGACCCTCACCATCAGACTCCTCCCCCGTCGCCTCAGAACATGAACACTTCACACACCCCTTCCGCACCCCCCCCCCCCCGCCCCCCACCCAACCCTCCTCCAACCCCCACCCTCACCCCCTCCCCTTATTCTGTCGACCAGAGCTGTGAAAGCTAACGTGGTTTTTCTAGAGCAGTATTCAGTTTGAAAAAAACAACAACAAACAAAAAAAAAACAACAACAACAACCCCACAACAAAACCAAAACCAACAACAACAGCAAGAATTAAAAAAAAAACCCAAACAAACAGTGCGAGATGGTTTGTTCAACCCCCCCCCCCCCCCCCACCCCCCTTGCCCCTTATTTCCTTTTCACCCCCCAAGTACTGACGTCCTCTCAGAAGCTGTAGTTCCTCTGCCTACAAGACTGGTGAAGAGGATTAATGGTGTCCTTACACTTCAAGGGCGTGGGGGATGGGGTGGGGGGGTGGGGGCGGGGGATTGGAAAGTAAAAGCGTTAAGACGGAAGGAGGAGGAGGAGAGAGAGAGAGAGAGAGAGGGGAAGAGTTGAAGAGGGCGAGGAAGAAAAACAGTGAGGTCCTTATAGTGAGGTGGTGATCACGGGGCGCCTTGCTTCACTCCCTTCGTGGCTGTGATTTTTTAAGTTAAGGATGTGTGTGGCCTTGACTGACTTGAAAGTACATGTTGCAGACACGGTGCGACTTTAAAAAAAAATATTCTCTCTCTCTCTCTCTCTCTCTCAAAGCCTGACTAGGTGCGTTAGGTTACGCTGCTGGTCAGGCATCTGCTTTAAAAGATGTTTATTTATTTATTCATTTATTTAGTAAGACGTCTTGCTGTGTAGCGCATATTCTTCAGTGAAGCTCCATGCGCTTTAAAACAGCACTAATTTAAAAAAATTTTTTTTAAAGCATTAATGTGGTGTAGCGTATTGGATTTGCCCGAACAGCCGTGACGCATTCTTGAGTAACTGAAAACTGAATACAATACTATTCAACACAACACAACACAACACAACACAACACAACACAACACAACGCAAAACAACTGGAAAACAAACAACAGCAACAACAACAAGAGCAACATCAACAACAACAATAATAACAACAAAACAGGACCCCCCTCCCCTTCCCCCACCCCCGTCCCTCTGGACCCCCCCCCCCAACCACCCAGAAAACACATAAATGCCCAAAGAAACACACACACACGGACGCACACACGCACACACACACACACACACACACACAGAGAAGACCTCCCCATACAGTCCCTCCCCCTGTATGGCTCCCCAGGGTGTGGAAACACTTCACACTTCTGAAAGAACAAGACCCCCCGCCCCCCCCCCCGCCCCCCCGCCCCCACCTGCCCCCCCCCCCCCGTTTGAAACTAATGCCTCTTTTTAGCATTCACTGTGCCAGGGGGGGAGGAGGGGAAGCGCGACTGGATTTTTTTTGGTGTATGTGTGTGTGTGTGTGTGTGTGTGTGTGTGTGTGTGTGTGTGTGTGTGTGTGTGTGTGTGTGTGTGTGTGTGTGTGTGTGTGACTGCCTGTGTCCGAGTGTGTGTGTGACAGTCCGTGTGACTGTCCGTGTGTGTGTGTGTGTGTGTGTGTGTGTGTGTGTTCTGGAGGTTGATAGGTGTGTGGAGGTGGTGTAAGCATGTGGTCGAGTGGGGAGGAGGGGGGGGATGGTGCAGGGCGGCAGTTATTGAGTTTCCAGAAAGTGTATCACCTTTCTCTCCCCAAGCTAGGCTCCTCAAAGAAAGATAAAAAAAAGAGAGAAAAAAATCAATAAATAAATTCAGTGTTGGAGGAGAGGAGGAGGAGGGGAGGGAGAGAGAGAGAGAGAGGGGGAGGGGGGGGGGGGGTCAGCCTGTTTGTTTTGTTTGTTTGCTTTGTTCTGTTTCCTCTGTCTTTCTGTCTGTGTGTCTGTCATACTCTCTCTGTGTCTTTCTGTCTGTGTGTCTGTCATACTCTCTCTGTCTTTCTGTCTGTGTGTCTGTCACTCTCTCTGTCTTTCTGTCTGTGTGTCTGTCATACTCTCTCTTCTTTCTGTCTGTGTGTCTGTGTGTGTCTGTCTCTCAGTCTTTCTCGCTCTCTCTTCCTTAGTGTATGTGTGTGTGTGTGTGTGTGTGTGTGTGTGTGTGTGTGTGTGTGTGTGTGTGTGTGTGTGTGTGTGTGTGTGTGTGTGTGCGCGCGCGCGCACGCGCGCGCGTGTGAATCAGAATCAGAATCAGAATCTTCACACACACACCCTCCCCCCCACACACACACGCATGCACGCACGCACGCACACCACAAACAGACAGACAGACAGACAAGACAGGCAAAAGAAATCAGTCAAGCTGTCATTATGTGCAAAGAGCGCGCGACACAGCTGAGCCACCCGGTCAGCAAGTACTGACCTAGCTTCAGCCACCCACAGTCCACATCCAAAAATCAGCTCACTCAGTACGGCCAGTCCTCTCTTCTCCTCGACACAGACCCCTCGGATGTCCAGTGGGTGTCTGAATGACCCAACCTTTAGCTTCCGTCATCAGAATTGTGGTATTCTTTGTCAACATTTACCTCTTCAGTATAAGAGCCTTCCGCTTGCAATATTTTGATGATGGTAATTGGGGTGAAACGCTGTTAACGTTGTCTCTTTCGCCGTTCGTATGGAGAGAGTTAATTAACTCACTCAGTACGGCCAGTGAGTGAGTGAGGGAGAGACGAGAGAGAGAGAGAGAGAGAGAGAGAGAGAGAGAGAGAGGGAGAAAGACAGACAGATAGAGAAAGAGCAGAGAGAACGATACAGACAGTCACTGAGAGAGAGAGAGAGAGAGAGAGAGAGAGAGAGACAGACAGACAGACAGACAGACAGACAGACAGACAGACAGACAGAGTAAGAGCAGAGAGAACGATACAGACAGTCACTGAGAGAGAGAGAGACAGACAGACAGACAGAGGTAGAGACAGAGACTCAGAGAGACAGAAAGAGAGAGACAGAGAAAGAGGAAGAGTGAGAGAGGGGCAGAGAGATAGAGACAGAGACTTAAAGAGAGATAGAACGAGAGAGAGAGACAAGCACAGAGAGACTCAGAGAAGCAGAGAAAGACAAAGAGACAGAGAATCAAAGAGATAGAGAGACAGAGACAGAAACATAGAGACAGATTCCAAAAGACATAGAGAGAGACACAGAGAGAGAGACAGACAGACAGACAGAGTGATAGAGACAGAGGCTCAAAGAGATAGAGAGCGAGAAAGACAGAGACAGACAGAGAGAGAGAGAGAGAGAGAGAGAGAGAGAGAGAGAGAGAGAGAGAGAGAGAGAGAGAGAGAAGCTCAAAAACACAGCGAAAGAAAGATAGAGACAGAGACTCAAAGAAATTTTTTTGTATTTTGTATTTTGTATTTCATTTTATCACAACAGATTTCTCTGTGTGAAATTCGGGCTGCTCTCCCCAGGGAGAGCGCGTCGCTACACTGAGAGCGCCACCCATTTTTTTGGTATTTTTTCCTGCGTGCGGTGTTATTTGTTTTTCCTATCGAAGTGGATTTTTCTACCGAATTTTGCCTGGAACAACCCTTTTGTTGCCGTGGGTTCTTTTACGTGCGCTAAGTGCATGCTAGCACGCGGGACCTCCGTTTTATCGTCTCATCCGAATGACTAGCATCCAGACCACCACTCAAGGTCTAGTGGAGGGGGAGAAAATATCGGTGGCTGAGCCGTGATTGGAACCAGCGCGCTCAGATTCTCTCGCTTCCTAGGCGGACTCGTTACCTCTTGGCCATTACTCCACATTCTAGGCCATCACTCCACATAGAGATAGAGAGAGAGACACACACAGAGAAAGAGAGACAGAGAGAGAGAGAGAGAGAGAGACAGACAGACAGACAGACAGACAGAGAGAGAGAGACACAGAGAGAGACAGAGAGAGAGAGAGACAGAGAGAGAGAGAGAGAGAAAGAGAGAGAGAGACAGAGACGGAGAGATAGAGAGAGACAGAGACAGAGATGTGTAACGAGGTGGGCGGAGGCAACGGAGTGTGGCTGATGGGAGCAAGGAAGTGACCAGTGACCAGTGTCCAGTGGAAAGTGACCAGTGACCAGTGTCCAGTAGAAGGAAAGTGACCAGTGACCAGTGTCCAGTGGAAAGTGACCAGTGACCAGTGAACAGTGAGGACACCAGGACGGCTGACCACCCACCTGGCGACACCGTGACCTTCACCTTCACCGACTGACCCGTAAGCTCAGCAGTTCCCCCCTTTGGCCTGGAACTGAAGCAACTGACCGTGAGCTGATGTTCTGTCCAGCCTCCTTATACACCTGCTTTTTAGTGTGTGTGTGTGCGTGTGTGTGTGTGTGTGTGTGTGTGTGTGTGTGTGTGTGTGTGTGTGTGTGTGTGTGTGTGTGTGCCTCTATATCTGTTTGGAGGGGGTGGAGGGGTGAGAGGGAAGAGAGAGAGAGTATGTGAGGGGAATATACCAATTAAGCTTGCAGGTAAATTGAAAAATGAAGTTTCGTCTACCTGTCTCTGTCTCTGTCTCTGTCTCGTCTCTCTGTCTTTGTCTGTCTGTCTGTCTGTCTCTTTTCCCACCCTTCTCTCTCTCTCTCTCTCTCTCTCTGTCGCCCCACTCCTTCCCCTTCCTCCCTCCCTTCCTCGCTCCCTCTGTGTGTGTGTGTGTGTGTGTGTGTGTGTGTGTGTGTGTGTGTGTGTGTGTGTGTGTGAGAGAGAACGATTTAAAAAAAATCAGATAACAATTTTATTCATCGCTGTGTGTGTGTGTGTGTGTGTGTGTGTGTGTGTGTGTGTGTGTGTGTGTGTGTGTGTGTGTGTGTGTGTGTGTGTGTGTGTGAGAGAGAGAGAGAGAGAGAGAGAGAGAGAAATCGAAATCGAAACTTTTTTTAATTGAGAGAAAAGGAATAGGCACTTATCGGCCTGTTTTCATCCTACCCTCGCAAAGAAAACGTATAAACTAATCAAGGTTATACAAAAAAATTAGGGACAAAATATACATCGCATGGCAACAACAACAACAAGAACAAATAAATGGTATAGAAAATACACAGGTCCCCCACAAAATAACATAGTATGCAAATGCGTGAAGGAGAGAGGGAAGGAAGAAGGTAAGGGAGGAAGAGATACGAAGAAGGAGAGAGAGGAAAACTGGTGAGTGAGAAAGAGAGAGAGAGGGAGGGGGTGGAGGGGGGAGGAAGGGAGGAAAGGAGATAGACACATAGACAAGCATATTGAAAATACATCATTTGTTTTTTCAGTCTCAGTAATTTCAAGGGTTCGTAGAACTTAGCTCTGATATTAGATGTTTATGATATAGTCTTTTGAAGACACTGAGACTGCAGTTTAAGTGTAGAGGAAATAGTATTCCATAAATATCCGTCAGAGGATGTGAGACTTGTTTTTTTTATAAAGATCAGTTCTTGGCCGAGGCAATGTTATTTTATGTGTGTGACGGTGACTATTTACTGGAAAATTACTTATGAGAGAGGATGGGGCTAAACCTGATAATATTTTGAACATAAATATGGCTTTATTATATTTAAGTTTTAATTTTATTTGCAAAATATCAAGTTCTATGTAATCAGAAACAGATAAAGAGGACGATTTTAGATTAATTAATTTAAGAGCACGCCTATGAAGACTTAGAAGTGGTTTTAGTATATTATCACTCGCTGAATCCCAGACAGTTCATACAAGATTCAATGAAGGCGTAGAAAATTATTTTTCGAGTATATAAATCGAAAAAAAAAAGTTTTATTTTAGAAAGTTGATATACCTTTTTGGAAACAGTTTTATATAACAGAGACATGTGATCAGACCAAGTCAAGTCGTTATCAATAATCACTCCGAGAACCCTGTGATTGTCGACTTCTTCAATGATTTTGCCATTTATATAAAGAAAGGAGGAATCAGTTGCCACAGCTTCTGGTTTCTGTCTGGTTGTAATTAACATGCATTCAGTTTTCTGTGGATGCAAACTCAGGTGGCTCGGGGAAAGAGAGAGCTTTCTCTTGAAATACTAAATCTCTTGACACCACAATTTGGCTTCAAAATAGATAAAAACAACAACAGTAAACAGTTCTTTCCACACATTTCAATGATAATGACAATGCAACTTTTGGGAAGGGGGCACATGATTTTAAAATATCTTTCCACAGTTACTGTTACATTTCACAAAACGTTCTTTTTAAAGAATCATTTTTAGTTCAAATAGGAATTTCTTTTGCCCTGGTATACAAGTTACATTGTTGCAAGCATCTCCGAAATGCGCCGAAATTCGGCTCAGCAATGGGACGTTAATCTAAATGCACTATTGGATTGTATTTTGTAAAGAAGGGATCTCACTCATCTAAAACCTTACAATTTCAATTATGCCCCTGGGCATAGGAAGGACTCTGTGTCTTACACTCAGTGTGAAGGTCTTGCACTATCTACTTTCGCCAAAGTGATCTTTTTTTCCCTCGGAAAATACGAGAGCGTGCACTTTTTAATGAATATTTTAGTAGCATGCACGTGTGATTGTTCGCGATTACACAATAAAGATAACAAGAGGCAAAGCCTTCAAGACTCACTTGTGCTTCGCGCTTTATCCAGTAAAGGAATCACGAGAAGAGAAAAAAAAAGATTTAAAAAAATCGTTGAAAAGTCCTCTGTACTAGATATGATATAT
>NC_134897.1:20427364-20432364 GCF_041734735.1 Babylonia areolata | reverse complement strand
CTCTCTCTCTCTCTCTCTATATATATATATATATTATATATATATATATATATATATATATATATATATATATATATATATATATATATATACATTGTATTTGTATTTGATTTCTTTTTATCACAACAGATTTCTCTGTGTGAAATTCGGGCTGCTCTCCACAGGGACAGCGCGTCGCTACACTACAACCCCACCCATTTTTTTGTATTTTTTTTTTTTTTCCTGCGTGCAGTTTTATTTGTTTTTTTTTTCCTATCGAAGTGTATTTTTCTGCAGAATTTTGCCAGGGACAACCCTTTTGGTGCCGTGGGTTCTTTTACGTGCGCTAAGTGCATGCTGCACACGGGACCTCGGTTTATTGTCTCAACCGAATGACTAGCGTCCAGACCACCACTCAAGTTCTAGTGGAGGGGGAGAAGAAAATATCGGCAGCTGAGAACGTGATTGGAACCAGCGCGCTCAGATTCTCTCGCTTCCTTGGCGGACGCGTTACCTCTCGGCCATCACTCCACACACACACACACACACACACACACACACACATACATACATACATACATACAAACTCTCATCACACACACAGTCATGTAAGTATACTGTACACAACATTGACAAGCCTCTCTTACTCTTCTATATAAGGTAAAGTTACTTATCTAAAAAAGCGAGACGAAGGGGCTGTCAGTTTTCGTTAACCTTATTATTATGCGCAGTCATCGTTTCCACAATTAAAAGGTAGAACTAACCAGCTGGAAACACGTCTCGCCGCCCTTTTGAAGCTGTGATACAGTCGTGTGTGTGAATAAGCTAAAGCCTCGTTGTTGGTGTGTTTTTTTTGTTTTTGTTTTTGTTTTTGTTTTTTGGTTTTTTTAAAGGAAGAGGTCCCTTACTTAATTATTCCAGCTCTGTGGACTGCGAAGCGGGGGTTAATGACACTGACCTCTGACCCAGGGGTCAGGGTCACCGCCTGACTGGGGGTGGGGGTGGGGGGTAGGGGGTAAGGGGGGGAGAGTTAGGGGGGGGGGGGGGGGCGTGGAGGGGGAGACGGGGAGAGGGGGTGTGCCACTCGCATCGGGTGTTGAGAATGAAGTTGTGAGTTAGTTACTGCCCCTCATTACTCACTCCTACACCCCTTTCCCCGAACACACATGGTTTGATTACGGGGGGGCAAAAAAAGGGGGGGGGAATAGAGGGAGGGGGGGGGGGGGGGGGGGAGGGGTGTGTGTGTGTGAGATGTTGCAGGACATTGACATTGACTGCATGCTGCTACTGCTGCTGTTGTTGTTGCTGCTGCAACTGCTATTGCTACTGCTACTGCTGCTATTTATTGTCGGTGCCACTGCTGCTGCTGCTACTGCTGCTGCTGCTACTGCCTCTATTGCTGCTACTGATGCTACTACTGCTGATGCTACTGCTGCTACTGCTATTCGTTGCTGGTGCTACTATACTGCTGCAACTGCTGCTGCTGCTACTACTGCTACTGCTGCTACTACTGCTGCTCCTCCTCCTGCTCCTCCTCCTCCTCCTGCTCCTCCTCCTCCTCCTGCTCCTCCTGCTCCTCCTCCTCCTCCTGCTCCTACTACTACTGTGACTACTACTGTTGTTATAGTCGTTTCTGTTGAGCTGTTGATGCAGCTGCTACGGCTGCTACAATTATTGTTACGGGTTCTGCCAGTGCTAATTCCGCTGCTGTTTGTTGCTCCAGCTGGTATCACTATGTAGTAGTAGCATCATTGTTGTTGTCGTTGTTTTGTTGCTGCTGATGTAACAATGTACGACTGTTGTTGCTTCAGTTACATCTCCGTGTTTGTTTGTTTGTTGTTTTTTTTTGTTTTGTTTTTTTACTCACTTGTCTGTGTGTGTGTGTGTGTGTGTGTGTGTGTGTGTGTGTGTGTGTGTGTGTGTGTGTGTGTCCGTGGTAAACTTTAACATTGACATTTTCTCTGCAAATACTTTGTCAGTTGACACCAAATTAGGCATAAAAATAGGAAAAATTCAGTTCTTTCCAGTCATCTTGTTTAAAACAACATTGCACCTCTGGGATGGGCGCAAAAAAATAAAAAAAATGAAGCCTAATTATATGCAAACTACATTTACTGTTATATTTATATTTTTTGTATTCTCTAAACTTGGCACTTTGACCTGATATTCTGACCCAACAACAAGAGCAGTCATTGTTATCATTTTTTGTTTAAACACGAACTTCTTTTGCTAAGCATGGAAATTTTTATTTATTTTTTGCAAACGTTTTTTGGTGCAGATAGTAAAAAAAAGGGAAATTACTCTGTAATTAATGCTAGGGGAGTTACTTTGCTTTAAACTGATCTTTCTCATCTTAAACATTACATTTTGAAATTATACTCTATACATAAAAAGCTTGGATTTTTTTTTTTAAGTGTATCACAAGTGAGTCTTGAAGGCCTTGCCTCTCTTGTTATATATCATATTGCCGTGGTTAACAGCTACCGGTATTCCACGAGTGCTGACTGCTGCTGTTGTCATGAGGGTTAGTGTCCGCTTGGACCACGTGATGAGCTGTGCTGTCAGTGACGTCACTACTGTTTCCAGTGCTGTTGTTTCTTACACCAACGTCACCATGTGTCGTGTCAGTGACGTCACTACTGTTTCCAGTGCTGTTGTTTCTTACACCAACGTCACCATGTGTCGTGTCAGTGACGTCACTACTGTTTCCAGTGCTGTTGTTTCTTACACCAACGTCACCATGTGTGTCGTGTCAGTGACGTCACTACTGTTTCCAATGCTGTTGTTTCTTACACCAACGTCACCATGTGTCGTGTCAGTGACGTCACTACTGTTTCCAGTGCTGTTGTTTCTTACACCAACGTCACCATGTGTCGTGTCAGTGACGTCACTACTGTTTCCAGTGCTGTTGTTTCTTACACCAACGTCACCATGTGTCGTGTCAGTGACGTCACTACTGTTTCCAGTGCTGTTGTTTCTTACACCAACGTCACCATGTGTCGTGTCAGTGACGTCACTACTGTTTCCAATGCTGTTGTTTCTTACACCAACGTCACCATGTGTCGTGTCAGTGACGTCACTACTGTTTCCAGTGCTGTTGTTTCTTACACCAACGTCACCATGTGTCGTGTCAGTGTCGTCACTACTGTTTCCAGTGCTGTTGTTTCTTACACCAACGTCACAATGTGTCGTGTCAGTGACGTCACTACTGTTTCCAGTGCTGTCGTTTCTTACACCAACGTCACCATGTGTCGTGTCAGTGACGTCACTACTGTTTCCATTGCTGTTGTTTCTTACACCAACGTCACCATGTGTCGTGTCAGTGACGTCACTACTGTTTCCAATGCTGTTGTTTCTTACACCAACGTCACCATGTGTCGTGTCAGTGTCGTCACTACTGTTTCCAGTGCTGTTGTTTCTTACACCAACGTCACCATGTGTCGTGTCAGTGACGTCACTACTGTTTCCAGTGCTGTTGTTTCTTACACCAACGTCACCATGTGTCGTGTCAGTGTCGTCACTACTGTTTCCAGTGCTGTGGTTTCTTACACCAACGTCACCATGTGTCGTGTCAGTGTCGTCACTACTGTTTCCAGTGCTGTGGTTTCTTACACCAACGTCACCATGTGTCGTGTCAGTGGCGTCACTACTGTTTCCAGTGCTGTTGTTTCTTACACCAACGTCACCATGTGTCGTGTCAGTGACGTCACTACTGTTTCCAATGCTGTTGTTTCTTACAGCAACGTCACCATGTGTCGTGTCAGTGACGTCACTACTGTTTCCAATGCTGTTGTTTCTTACACCAACGTCACCATGTGTCGTGTCAGTGACGTCACTACTGTGTCCTCTACTGCCTATAAGTGGAGTGATGGCCTAGAGGTAACGCGTCCGCCTAGGCCGAAGCCAGAGACTCTGAGCGCGCTGGTTCCAATCACGGCTCAGCCGCCGATATTTTCTCCCCCCCCCCCCCCCCCCCCCCCCCCCCCCCCCCCCTCCTCCACCAGACCTTGAGTGGTGGTCTGGACGCTTAGTCATTCGGATGAGACGATAAACGGAGGTCCCGTGTGCTAGCATGTACTTAGCGCACGTAAAAGAACCCACGGCAAGAAAAGGGTTGTTCCTGGCAAAATTCTGTACATAGAAAAATCCACTTCGATAGGAAAAACAAATAAAACTGTACGCAAGGGAAAAAAAAAATACAGGAAGAAACCTCTTCACGATTTTGTCCTCAATTCCTCTGGGAATGTTGGCCCCCTAACTGTAAGCTTATGACAGTCAGTGACACCAGCAGTTAAAGGAGTATCATAAGTAAAAAAAAAAAAAAAAAAAAAAAAAAAAAAAAAAAAAAAAAGAGAGAAAAAATAAAAGACACAGCGATAGTGAAAAGACCGTGTGTCTGATCTAACCTGTACAGCTCGAATCACATCTCCACCCCCCCACCCCCCCACCCCAACCTCCCCTCTTCGCCCTCCCCCCCCCTCCCCCCCCCTCCCCCCCTCCCCCCCCCACCCCCCCCCCCCGCCCCCCCACACACACACACCTACACCCTCTCCCCCTAAAAAAAAAAGAAGATAAAAACAACAACAACAACAAACAACAACAGAGATTATATTATTTAAAAAAAAAAATTAAAAGAGGAAAGAAAAGGAAAAGCAAAAAAGAAAGAAAATTTCACACATCTCGTGAGAACCAGACAACTGGCATTACCAGGCCACAGGCACAGCAGGGTAAATCCTCTGGACTTTTTTTTGTTGTTTTTTTTTCTAGCAGACACCCCTTCTGTTTCCTCCCCAGAAAACCCTAAAAAGAAAATAACTAACAGCAACAAAACACACACACACACACACACACACACACACACACACATGCCCGCGCGCGCGCGTGCGTACTCCAGTCGCCCGGCCGTCCGTCCTAACCACAAACCAAACTCAGTTCATGCAGGCATCTTCAGTTCAAGCCACACACACACACACACACACACACACACACACACACACACACACACACACACACACACACAC
>NC_134897.1:20404864-20407364 GCF_041734735.1 Babylonia areolata | reverse complement strand
TCGGATGCTGTGCTGTCATGGCTTCCTGACTGACGATGAAACCATTCATGATTCCTGGACAGGATTGCTCTTCCTCCTGCAACTCCTAGACAACAACCTGTAGGGTTGACAGAACAATACACAGATAAAGAGAAGAAGAAGAAGAAGAGCTGAGAAGAAGAAGAAGAAGCATCACCGATATCTACCTCATCTGAAATCATTCGAATGTTGTTGTACTGAAGTGCCCGGTGTGCATAGAGACTTAAAGACTCCAGAAACTATAGAACACCAACATCATCTTATTTCACCTTGCATCTTATTGCTTCAAACAGCAGACGTGGGTGTTGCTAGCGTGTATGAATCAGTCGTGCTCTGACACCTCTTCGATGCAAATACTGACTTCGGAAACGTGCATTACCGAATTTGTATGTTCAGCCATAACAGAATAATTGATTAATTCATCAATCAATTAATTACTCTAAGTGCTGACTGACTGATTTAACACCACCACCACGACAGTCAACTGAAACATACCCGCTTGCGGCGTAGTGTTGGAAAATACTCCCGGTGTGTGTGTGTGTGTGTGTGTGTGTGAGTGGAGAGGAGGGGGTAGGAGTAATATACGGGGGGGAGCTCTTGTCAGTTACAGCACCACAGAGCAGTCAGTGACTGACTGGGTCAAGAACACCTCGGCAGTCAGCTCGCAGCTGAGAGGAGGAGCTGACTTTGCTCACTGAGGTCGTCAGATTGTTGTAAGCCGACCAACTGTGTTAGTGGAGCTTGGCGGTATATACAGGAGCAAAGTTCACAGACGAACTGGGTGTACATACAGTAAGCTTATAAGTCTGCCCCCTTTTTTTTTTCTTCTTTCCAACCCTTTGACGGGTGGAGTTTTTTTTAAGTCGTATCGACTTCTTGGATTGCTGGAGACGGACTTTACCCAGTGTTTTGATTCTTGAGAGGAACTGACCTGGACCTGGAGAGACTGGGACTACAGTTGCAGCGTGTGTGGGGACTCCCGATCATCTTTGAAATCCACCTCCCCCTCCTCTTCCCTCCCACCCCCCCTCCCCCCACCACCAACCACCCGGTAGTTGTTGTGTGATGGGTACTGGTTGGAGGATGTGTGGAAGTGCAGTGTCGGAGGCCGGAATGGGCAGGAAGGTGTGTGAGGTGATGGTGATGATGGTGGTGATGATGATGGCCATGTGTGTTGTTCAGTGTCACGCTGCGCTCATTTCTTCTTCTTCTTCTTCTTCGTCGTCGTCGTCGTCGTTTGGAAAGGAGCAGTTCGTTTTCCGCGATAGTCGCCAAGGTGAGTGAGGTTTTCTTTTTGTTGTTGTTGTTGTTGTTAAAATGGTTGTGTGTGTGTGTGTGTGTGTGTGTGTGTGTGTGTGTGTGTGTGTGTGTTGTTCGTTCTTTAGTTTAACGTCTTTTCACTGTAAGTGATATTAGACGAGTGTGTGTGTGTGTGTGTGTGTGTGTGTGTGTGTGTGTGTGTGTGTGTGTGTTGGGGAAAGGGGTTTAGGGGTGGGGGGTGCGGGAGGCTCTGTGTGTTTGTGTGTGTGTGTGTGTGTGGAGTGGGAGAGGGGGGATTGTGCGTGTGTGTGTGTCGGGGGTGGGGTGGAGGGGCAGGGGGGGGAGGCCGGATGGGTGGTTGTGTGTGTCTGTGTATGTGTGTGTGTGTGTGCGTGCGTGCGTGCGTGTGTATGTGTGTATATGTTCTCTGCGTGTATATGAGTGCTTGTGTGTATATTTGTGTGTGTGTGTGTGTGTGTGTGTGTGTGTGTGTGTGTGTGGAGAGAGAGAGAGAGGCCGGGGGTGAAGATGTTGTGTGTCAGTGTGTGTTTGTCTATGTGAGCAGAGTGTTGCGTGTGTGTGTGTGTGTGTGTGTGTGTGTGTGTGTGTGTGTGTGTGCGCGCGCGCGCGCGCGCGCGTGCTCAGCTGGAAGAACAATGCTGTTCAACGTTCAACGCGGTATACAGTGTTCACAAAAAGTTAAGGACCCTTTTGTATCTGGCACAGTTTTCAACTGAGTCTTCTGGGAGCTATATATTGAAATGACGCTGAAGTTCAAGCAAACAGCCGTGTATGTATGTAGCCAGTGCAATGCCTGAGAATTAACTCGCCATAACCAGGGGTACTCTTTTTTGGCACATGTTTTTCCTTTTTCTTTTTCAATGCAAAACCACCGCCACAGCTTTCGTTTACCAGCAAACAAAGAATGAATAATTGTGTAGATTTTTTTTTTTGGCTGAAACTTCGTCGGATTTAAAAAAAAAAAAAAATTCAACGCAGTTTACAAGGTGTTCACGGTGTATTGATGTGTGCCTGAGACCTGGCTGCTGTTGATATATTCAGTGAGTGAGAAGCTATAATGATAAATGGTAGATCTTGCATAATTTTGATCCTAAGTCGAGGTTTTAACATTTTATTATGAAAACATCGGCTGCTGTTCATATGATAAAATTATTCAATGAGAGGCTAATGATAGACCTTGCATTATTTTGATCCTAAGTCG
>NC_134897.1:20372364-20387364 GCF_041734735.1 Babylonia areolata | reverse complement strand
AGCAACAGAAAATCGCTAAAAACAAACCAAAACAAAAAAACCGTACACGCACACACACACACACACACACACACACACACACACACACACACACACACACACACACACACACACACACACACACACACACACACACACACACACACACACACACACACGAACCAATTCTGTTTGCGTGGTAGTTGGCATTACAAAATAGTCACTCCTTCTCTTTCTCCTCCTCCTTATTCTTCTCCCTTTCTCCTTGCGCTTCAACACTCTCCTCTTCCCTCTCCTCCACTTTTTTCATCCTTCTGTTTCTCCTTCTCCTTCTTCTTTCCCCCCTCCTTTTTCTTTTTCTCCTTATATTTCTTCGTTCCTTCTTCGTCTTCCTCGGTCTCCTCAGTCTATTTTTCCTTTACCCTCTCTCCCTTCTCCTCCTTTCTTTCCTATTTCTTATGCTCCTCATCTTCTTCCTCCTCCTCTTCTTTCTTCTTCTCTTTATATTCATTTCCTACTTCTCTTCTCTGTATGCTTCTTCTCCTCCTCTTTCTCACTTCTCTTTATGTTACTTCTCTTCTTTCTCCTCTTTCTCACTTCTCTTTATGTTACTTCTCTTCTTTCTCCTCTTTCTCACTTCTCTTTATGTTACTCCTCCTCTTTCTCACTTCTCTTTATGTTACTCCTCCTCTTTCTCACTTCTCTTGATAGTTTTCTCCTCCTCCTCTTTCTTCTTCTTCTCTTTATATTCCTTTTTCTCCTTCTACACCTTTTTGCTCTCTTTTTATATTTTTTATACCTCTCCCGTTCTCTTCTCTTTATGTTACTACTTCTCATAGATTCCTCCTCAGCCGTTTCCGCATTTTTTAAAATAATAATTCTTCTTCTTCGTACGTTTAAATTTTTTTTTTTTATCTTGTTTCTTTTTTATAATCTTTCTTTTCTTCTTTTCTTTCTTTCTTCTCTTCTCGTTTTCGCCAGTTGTTCATTTTTTTCTTCTTCAAATTTCATTATTCGACAATATCTTCTTTTTTCCATTATTTTTTTTTCAATGGTCACGTATTTTACGTAAGAAGTAAACAATTTGTCTGAAAGTTGTGAAGATGTGCATCTCTATACGTTTGTCTGTCATCAGTCCGGACGTCTGTCCATTCGTCTGTTTGTGTGTCTGTTCGTCTGTCTATTTGTCTGCCCCCTTGTCTGTATGTCTGTCAGTCTGTGTGTCTATCTGTACTTGTTGTTCCTCGTATCTCTCTCTCTCTCTCTCTCTCTCTCTCTCTCTCTCTCTATATATATATATATATATATATATTTAAATACCTGCATCTGCCTACTCAGCTTCCTGTCTGGTTTTTCCGGTTGTTTTTTTTTCTGTATGCCTGTCAGTCTGTCTGCCCGCCTGCCTGTCTGCATGTCTGTCTGTCCGTAAGCCTGTCTAGATGTTTGTCAGTCAGTCAGTCCGTCCGCCCGTCTGTATGTCTGTCAGTCTGTCTGTCCGTCATCCTGTCTGGATGTCTGTCTGTCCGTAAGCCTGTCTGGATGATTGTCTGTCCGTAAGCCTGTCTATATGTTTGTCAGTCTGTCTGTCCGTCTGCCTGTCTGCATGTCTGTCTGTCCGTCATCCTGTCTGGATGTCTGTCTGTCCGTAAGCCTGTCTATGTGTTTGTCAGTCAGTCTGTCCGTACCCCCGTCTGTATGTCTGTTAGTCTGTCTGTCCGTCTGCCTGTCTGCATGTCTGTCTGTCCGTAAGCCAGTCTATATGTTTGTCAGTCAGTCTGTCCGTCCGCCCGTCTGTATGTCTGTCAGTGTGTCTGTCCGTCCGCCCGCCAGTCTGCATGTCTGTCAGTGTGTGTGTCTGTATCTACCTGTTCCTCCTCGTATTTGTATACCTGGTCTATCTGCCTGGGTCTCTCCTACCCGCCTTCTGTCTGTTTTGTTTTTTTCCCCCCGTCTGTCTGTCTGTCTGTCCGCCTGTCTGTATGTCTGTTTGTGTGTCTGTCAGTCTGTGTGTCTGTGTATGTGTGTGTACCTGTTCCTCCTCGCATCGGTTCACCGGATCTGTCTAGGCTGTATCTGTCCATGCATCTGCCTTCCTGTCTTACTGTCGGTCTGTGATTATGTATAAGTCAATCATGCAAAAAATGTGTGCGTGCGTGCGTGCGTGCGTGCGTGTATGTGTGTGTGTGTGTGTGTGTCTGTGTGTCTGTGTCTGTGTCTGTGTGTCTGTATGTTTGTGTCTGTGTGTAGTTGCCACTTGCAGCCACAGCTCACGAGAGCGGAAAACAGATGCAAATTGAAATGATAATAATGATGATGATAATGGGGGTCCCCACATCAGCAGATAGCCATCACAAGTGAGAAGTCAGGCAGCTGCCATTTCCTTGTCAGACCCCCCCCCCACCCCGCCCCTCCGTGCCACCTTCCCGCGGGTGTTAGTGCATACATTAGAAAAGTGGTGGCCTTGAGTTCAATACCGAAGGCTGTTTTTTTTTTTTAAATATTTTATTTTTATTTATTTATTTATTTTTTTTTTTTTTTTTTTACCTTTTAGGCCTTTGCGTGTAGTTCAGAAATCACACACACACACACACACACACACACACACACCCACCCACCCACACACACACACACACACACACACACACACACGACCACGCATACACTCACACACACACACACACAAATATATATATATATATATATATATAAATATATATATATATATATATATATATATATATGTGTGTGTGTGTGTGTGTGTGTGTGTGTGTGTGTGTGTGTGTGTGTGTGTGTGTGTGTGTGTGTGTGTGAATAAATCCCGTCATGAAAAAAGGACAAAAAAAGTGGAAAGAAAGAAAGAAAGAAAGAAGGAAAGAAAGAAAGAAAGAAAGAAAGAGGGCAGGGAAAGGAAAACAGCAAGGAGGAATGCAATTTTACAAACAATGAAAGAAAAGGAATTGGAAAAACAGAGAGAAAAAACAAAAAAACAAAACAAAACAAAACAAAAACACACACATAGAGCTGGATACGCGCGCGTGCACACACACACACACACACACACACGCGCGCGCGCACACACACACACACATACACACACACACATATATATACCCACACATACACACACATAGATACACACACATACACACACACACATACACACACACACACACACACACACACACACACACACATACATACACACACACACATAGGGGGAAGGGGGTGAAAGATAGGGAGAGCAGGAGAAAGAGAGACAGAGACAGAGAGACAGACTGATTGACAGACAAGGCACAGAGAAAAACTGCATGAATTTCGTGGTTTTCATCAGGAGTAAAAAAAAAAAAAAAATCGCGATTGGAGTTGAGTGGGGCCCTGATTGGCTGTTCAGTCAGCTCAGTCCTGTTTCGATTGGCTGACTTTTCCCCCCCTTTCTTTTTGGCGGGTTTCGCGAATTTGTCGTCTGAGCGTTTCTTGTCGTGAAGTTGAAGAATTTCGTGCTGGGTGTAAAAAAAACTGTTTGAACCATTCTTGGAGTTTCACATGGAACAGAAAAGACAGTGTGCGAGTGTTGGAATATGTATGTGGGTGTGTGTTCACGCCTTGGAAATGAAACTTGTTGGAAGTGGTTTTCTTTCTGTTTCAGTCTTTTTTTTATATTTTATTTCATATCTTTCTTAATAACCTGAAGGTAAGTGTGCGTCATGTTCATGTTACTGTCAACCCCCAGATTCGTTTGAAATTAGGTGTAACTTGGCCCCAGTTTGTTTATATTTCATTATTTGTTTTTATTTTAATTCATCAATAGTTTTGAAGTCGGGTGTTACATGGCCAAAGTCAGTTACATTCGTTTTAGATTGATTGATTGATGAACTGCTGTCAGTGGGTGCATGTATCATTTTGGTGGTGCATGCCGTTGAATGTGTTATGTGTTTTGGGTGTGTTGATTTAAGCGTCTTTGATTCACTAAGCAATGCAAATTTCAATGTTTTATATACAAAACTATTTGTATTTGTATTTCTTTTTATCACAACAGAGAAATTCGGGCTGCTCTCCCCAGGGAGAGCGCGTCGCTACACTACAGCGCCACCCACTTTTTTTTTGTTTGTGCATTTTTTCCTGCGTGCAGTTTTATTTGTTTTACCTATCGAAGTGGATTTTTCTACAGAATTTTGCCAGGAACAACCCTTTTGTTGCCGTGGGTTCTTTTACGTGCGCTAAGTGCATGCTGCACATGGGACCTCGGTTTTATTGTCTCATTCGAATGACTAGCGTCCTTACCACCACTCAAGATCTAGTGGAGGGGGAGAAAATATCGGTAGCTGAGCCGTGATTCGAACCAGCGCACTCAGATTTTCTCGCTTCCTAGGCGTACGCGTTACCTCAAGGCCATCACTCCACGTACGGAGAAAGAAAGAAAGAAAGACCACTTGAGCCAAAATCAGTTTGACCTCATGCCATGCTTTTCCACTCAGTAATACACACGGTAAACAAATGCAATGGCGAGTGATAAACACAGTAGCATGTCCGCCCTCGCCCTCTTTGACGTAAGACACATCCCCGAGTTACTGTTGACGTGAAGTCCCGTAACTGACCCTTGACGAAAGTCGGTTGTGTACTTATTATTATTATTATTATCATCATTATCATCATCATCATTATCATGACGTAATGTCCCGTAAATCTCGCTTTAAGTCGGTTGTGTAATTGTTATCATCATTATTGTTATTGTCATTATTATATTATTATGATTATTATGACGTGAAGTTCCGTGAGCCTTGCCTTAAGGCGGTTGTATACTACTACTTCTTATTGTTATTGCTATTATCATTATTGTTATTATTGATTTTTTTTTTAACGTGCATCCTCTGTGCGTGTGTGTGCGTGTGTGTGTGCGTGCGCGTGCGCGTGCGCGTGTGTGTGTTTATTAGTTTTCTCCACACATCAGTAACGTATCATGAAGTCTGAGATTAACCTGGGGAAGGAGGGAAAGAAGGATGGAGGAGACCAGGACGGGTGGAGGGTGGGGCGGAGTTCGGGTGGGGGAGGGGAAGGGAGGGTGGGGGGGTGGGGGGGGAGGGTGGCTTGCAGCTGCCCACGGGTGATGATGATGATGAGATAGGTGTTTGTGGTTCCGCTTGCCAGGTTAGTGCTATACTGACGCCGCGACTGATGCCAGAGGTCGGTTTCTGTTGGTCTCTTGTGTTATCTGTATTGCCGGCTAGGCTGGTTCCAGCGTGTGGTATGTATGACTGGCCGTGGAAATCTGTTGTTTTTCTGTTTTTTTTATTATTATTTTTTGTAAGCTTTTAAGCTGTGTGTTTTAGTTTATATGTCTCTGTCTGTCTCTGTCTCTCATTCTCTGTTCCTGCCTGTCGATCTGTCTGTGTTTCTCGGTCTCTGTATCTGTCTCTCGTTCTCTCTCTCTCTCTCTCTCTCTCTCTCTCTCTCTCTCTCTCTCTCATTCACTTTATCTTTCTGTTAATAGATATGCTAAAGTATTCCAGAGCCCTGCCAGTCTATAATTTAAAAAAGAAAAGAAAAAAAAGAATGAAGAGACGGAATGTATTTCAGATTAACCCCCCCCCCAAAAAAAAAACAACCAACAACAACAACAACACAACAACCAACAAACAAAAAACAAAAAAACAAACAAAAAACAAACAAACAAACAAAAAACAGTGGAGCTTCTGTACCGTGTTTGGAAGCCGACAGACGAACTATGACAATGATACACACGGCCAGAATTATAATGACTGTGCAGGAAAATGTCTCGGCAAAGTAAGGTAACAACACCCCGTGCGTATTTCCCAGAGATGTCAGTCAGCGTGAGCCAGGCATTGAGGGACAAACACTTGTCAAAGTAGAAGTGACAGTGATGTTCCGTCCTTGACTCTGCACACAACAGACTGCGTGGAAAAGTAGTAAGGTTTAAAGGCCCCACAGCCTTTCAAGGCTATAGAGCGCGCGTACGCGCGCGCGCGCGCGCGCGCGCACACACACACACACACACACACACACACACACACACACACACACACACACACACACACACACACACACACACACACACACACACACACACAGAGTAAGCCTTGTGAGAAACTATGCGAAAGAGCGCAGGAAAGGGCAACTGCATTTATTATTCCGGACGATAAAATATTTTCGAACCTAAAATCAGCCCCCAAAAGACCTATTGTTCTCTCTCTCTCTCTCTCTCTCTCTCTCTCTCTCTGTGTGTGTGTGTGTGTGTGTGTGTGTGTGTGTGTCTCTGTCTCTGTCTCTCTGTCTCCCCGCCCTCTGTCTGTATCAGTCTCTTCTCTCTGCCCTCCTGGCCAGGGGAATGGCGTTTTGCTTGAGTTGCTGCCTTGTTTTATGATATGGGGGTTTCGGTCGTCACTTCTGGCTCTCGGTCCCAGATAATCGTGTCCAGTGCCAAACGCACTGAACTGTTGTTAACTCCCTCTCTCCCTCTGTCTGTCTCTCCTCCCCCCCCCTCTCACACCCATGCCCCCCACCCCCACGCCCCCGACCCATTCCTGACCTCCCACCCCCACCCCGTCCTCCATGTGTCCGTTTCTCTTGTCCGTGTGTGTATCTGTCTGTCTGTCTCTCTCTCTCACACAGAAATAACAGTAATGATGAACATAACTTTTTGAACAGTGTTTGACCACTTAGCCCCCCCCCACCCCCCCGACACACACACACACACCTCCCCCCTCCCATGACACATGTCCCACATTTCTGTGTTGTGTACGGGTCTGTGGTGGCCTTCAGAAATACAATCAGTCAGTATCTCTTGTCAGTGTCTTAAAAAAAAAAAGAAGTGATATAATTCAGGGATCAACAGCAATTTTGCTGGTTGATATTATTGAAGGTGTCAGGGGAGGATGAATTCATTTCAGTCTGACACCTTCAGTAGTAGTCTCTCTCTCTCTCTCTCTTTCTCTCTCTCTCTCTCTCTCTCTCTCTCTCTCTCTCTTTCTCTTTCTCTCTCACTCACACATACTCTCACTCACTCTCTCTGTCTTTCTGTGTCTGTGTCCCAGTCTCTTTCTCTCTGTGCGTCTGTCTTTTACCCTCTCCCTTCCGACTCCTCCGCCAACACATCTGGAGGAGTCCTACATTTATTCCCACACCTGGCCACACACGTGAACCCGCACCCGCCCCCCCCACCCCCACCCCAACGCCCCCCACACTCCCCGAAAAAAAACCCCAACAAAACAATTGGTTTTTCCAACAATGGAACTTTTCATCGTATGGGGATCAGATGTTGTGTCATGGGTGATACTTCTTCGTCAAGTGAACCTTCCCGTGCACCCTCTCCTCACTCCCCCCCCCTTCTCCACAGACTTCCCCCACCCCACCCCACCCCCTCGGTCCCTCCCTTCCCCCCCCCCCCCCCCCCCATAGAGTGCCCGCATTCCTGCACCAGACTTCCAGTCCCCTTTCTTCAACAATAGAACTCCGGATTCTGTCACGATCAGATCTACGTGTCGTAGGTGATGCTTCGCTACGTCAACCTTTCCGTGGTGGTACTCCCCACGAACAATGAGTGCTCTTCTGCGCGCGTCATTCCTCCCACCACAACGACTGGAAGCAATGCCAGCGCGTTTCTGGAGATGTAGTGAATGATCTAGGTTGTCTTGAACAGAAAGCCAGGGAGGGATGGGTTCATTACACCATCTGGCGTTATGTTTTATTTCTTCTATTTTCATCACTTTGACCCGAATACTTTCTTTCCGTTATTGTTTAGGGAGAGGTTTGGGGGTTGGAGTGGGGTGGGGGGGGGGTGGGGGGGGGGGGGGAAATAACGAAACAAAGAACCTCTGGAAAAGCGAGTTCACCTAGTTGGTCTCAGCTAACGATGAGGTGTCCCATTTGATATGATGTGATATATTGTGATGGTTCGCCAGCATGACCCAGGCAGACCACCTCCCAGCTATTTTCTGCTCCGTAATCAGGTCTGTTCCGAGGAAACAATGACACGCATTGAGCGGGGTGAGTGACTCTGTGTGTGTGTGTGTTTGGGGGGGGGATGGAGGGGGGGGAAGAGCAGGGGAGGGGAGGTAGGGGGGTGAAGAGGGGAGATAAGCGATGCATCTGTGGGTCGTTCAGTCTGCCTCGTCTGATGACTTGGAATTCATTGTGGTTTGGGGTTTTTTTTTGTCGTTTTTGTTTTGCTTTATATTATTTGTGGGTTTTAGTTTTGCCTCGTTTGGCTAATCTTTGGCAGCGTTCACGACCAGATCTTTAAATTGCTAAAAATATTTCGTTTTGTATTTTTACATATATATGTTATTGCATAATGCATTGCGTTGTATGATATTCATTCCTGAACCTTTTCTACACAGAATATAAGATCAATAGATGTGGACAACTGTTCCATTTAGAGTGCATAACATGTGGCCATGTCGTTTCTTCTGCATTCCAGTATAATTGTTTTCTCAGTTGAACGATTCCACACACAGAGTGTTTGTACTTGCAGATATAATGCGTGCTTTTTTTTACGGCATCTCGTTTCACTGATTTGCTTCATTTGAAAAAGCACCCCACGTGACTATACCTGTCAAGCCCAAACGGAAGAAACATACAATATTTCTTGTCCCGCTTTGTTATCGTTTTCTGAGACGTGTTTAGACTGTACATTTCAGGTCTGAAGGAACGGTTTACCCCTTCAAGCAAAAAATTGAATGCCCAGGTCAACAAGTGACATTTAGGATATTTGAAGTAAGCGTGAGCTTTGCCTTTCGTTTTTTCTTCTTTTTTTTTCCCCCATCAGTCCGTGGGTGGCATCCTTCTCGGTTTTCTTTCCACCGTTGAGTTGTATGGCTGAATTCGCACGTGCACTCTTGTGCACCAGATCGTTTTCACGTGTGTGGCCCTTTCTATTATTTTAACCACACCGTTTAGGCAGCTGTATTCTTGTTTTCCTGAGAGGCGCAAACTGCATCTTTCCCTGTTTCCCCAAACCCAGCGAAGCGACCGCTGACGTGGATTTCACCATCCAAACCGCGTGGGGTGTTGGGTGCACTAGTTATGTTTGCGTCTTTCACAGAAAAGAGGGTCGGGCTCTAGCAGATGCGCTCTGGCGTAAACTCCTAAATGGTCGTCGTCATTGTTCGCCGTGTGGTGCAGGGATTGAGGATTCAAACCCCAGGCCTTCTGGATGGGCTCAAACGCATTGTCCACTTGGTTGGTGTTGTTATCATTTGGTTTTGCGACTGCCGGGGTTCGACTGCGAATGTCGATCTCGGAACTTGGTAAATGAATAGTAAGTTAACAGTGCGGAAGTGGTGTGTGAACGTTAGTTGTTTTTTTTTTTCTTTGGTTGACATTGTCCATCTGCATGATAGTCTGTCGTGTCCCACTATGACCATCAGGACAGCAGAGGAGGCAACTGCGATCCCGACTGTCTTGGCTAGAATTGGATTTTTGTGGAAGGTGTCTTGCCCAAGTTACATCCCCATTCTCTCGGCCAAGAGGGCTTTAGGACGGTTGGCGTTGGGATGGTTCCCAAAGTTTGAAAGTCATAGCCTTTTTTTTTTTTTATTTTTTATTTTTGCCATTTTGAATGAAATGGCCTTGAAAAAAAAGGAAAAACAAAAGAAAGGAAATAAAAGCGTCATAGGCCTTTACAGAAGACAAAACTGTAAATGAATTCCCAACACAGTGGAGAAACCGTTGCTCATACAGCTCTTACTTTGCTATTTTGTCCAACTGTAGGCTTATGTCAGTCTCTGATACAGCGTGGAGCCATACTTGTCCATCTGACGCAGCGGCAAAGCTCCTTCACTGTCGGCAGCAGCAGTTTGTTCTGAAGACCGGGATACTGCTGCACGGAGGCAGATTGAATAACGACGCAGACTGCTGATTATTATTTGTGGGAACGAGATAAATGGATCACGATACCTTATGTACAATGCAGGCTTTAGTCTTGTCGACCAAATTGTCATCTCAGTCGGGGTTGAAACAGAGAGAGAGAGGAGAGAGAGAGAGAGATAGAGGGAGGGACAGAGCGAGAGAGAGAAGGGAGAGAGGGAGGAAAGGAGAGAGAGAGAGAGAGGGGAGAGAGAGAGAGAGGGAGAGAGAGCGAGCCTTAAAAGAAAGACGAAGATAAATTGGTCATATGTCTGTTGATCAGTGATCGACTTTAAGAAAGGTCTTCGAGTGAATTTCGTCTCACATTTGTTTTGCGTAAATGAACAACAACAGCAGATGTGCACTGAAAGATCGGCTGTTTATCTTCTCTCCTTTGGCAGGGGACCAAAAGCTATTACGCAACCACTATAACTGGATCCTTTGTCACGAAAATAAAATTAATCATTCCAGACCAGAAGACTGACTATCGTTCAGGCCTGCCATTCTTCCAGTATCTCTCGTCTGCCGGTGGTAGTTAAATCAAATTCGGTCAGGTTTGAACAGAGTATTACTTTCAATTATTAGAATATCTCTCTTCTCTCAACGGTAGTTAATCCTAACTTGGCAAGCACTTGAACAGACAAATACGGAGTATAGCTTACAATTATTAGAATATCTCTCATCTCTCAATGATGATTTAATCTAGCTCAGTCAGTCTTGAGCAGACAATACCGAGTATTGCTTACAATTATTAGAATATCTCTCATCTCTCAACTGTAGTTAATCCTAACTTGGCCAGCACTTGAACAGACTAATACCTAGTATAGCTTACAATTGTTAGAATATCTCTCATCATCTCAATGATAATTCAGTCTCAGTCAGTCAGTCTTGAGCAGACAATACCGAATATTGCTTACAATTATGAGAATATCTCTCATCTCTCAACAGCAGCTAAAATCCAACCCGACCAAAACTCGAGCATACACAATACCGAGTATTACTTACAATTATTAGAATATCTCTCATCTCTCAACAGCAGTTAAATTCCAACTCGGCCAAAGCTTGAGCATACACAAAACCGAGTATTGCTTACAATTATTAGAATATCTCTCGTCTATCATGAGCAGTTAAAATCCAACTCGGCCAGGCTTAAACAGACTTGACTTTGACGGCGCGATTCTGGCAGACATATCATCTGTGTAGACAGACCCTGAGTGTCTCTGTACAAGCCTTTCACACTGTGTTGATCTTCTGTGGGCAAGATCCTCTCACGCTTAGTATGGGATTGTCGTCAGCTTTTCCTGTTTTCCTCACACTTTATCAGTTTGCGGGGGTGTGGAGGGGGGCTGGGGGTTGAGGGAGGGGAGGGGGGGGGGTGTTGTTGTGTGTGCCTTTTTTACGTTTGTTGGAAAATGATATGGTTTGTTATCTGAATGGCAGCGGCGCATGTAATCTTATGTTGAATAAGAGGGAGGGAGGGTGGGAAATGAGGGGGGGGGGGGGGGGGGGGGGGGGGAGAGAGAGAGAGAGCGATCGAGAGAGATTTGATTCGGGAGAGAAACAGATACAGACAGAGATTGTGTGTGTGTGTGTTTGTGTGTGTGTGTGTGTGTGTGTGTGTGTGTGTGTGTGTGTGTGTGTGTGTGTGTGTGTGTGTGTGTGTGAGTGAGTGAGAGAGACAGAGAGGGGTGGGGTGACTTTTCATTGATGGACATGAAAAATATAGAGAGAGAGGAAGAGAGAGTGCGCGCGCGCGAGAGAGAGAGAGAGAGAGAGAGAGAGAGAGAGAGGGGGGTTGACTTATTGGGGGACAGAGAGAGAGAGAGTGAGAGTGGGAGAGATAGAGAGGAGGGGGGGAGGGTGCAGAGTCAGTAGTGACAGTTTAACAAAAACAAGCAAGAAGGGGGGTGGGAGAGGGGGGGGGTAATCACCAACAAAAAAACAAACTCAGACGCGGCATGATAAAAAGATGGAATAACAGGAGAGAAAAATAATACATGCTGATCCTGACTTTGATAGTGTCTCGGCGGTGCCAGGGAAGACATGGCCAAGGCCCAGATGAGTGATGATGGTGTTCACTAAAAAACAGGAGTGATTAAAGTTGGAAGGGGGGCCCAAGAGGGGGGGGGGGGGGGGGGGTGCGAGTTCAAATCCCTGACGTTCAGTGCCTTCAAGTTCCTTCCCACTCCCCGCTGTGGAACAAGATTGATAAGGATACAGTAATAGAGGGGGTGAGGAAGGGTGTGTGTGTGTGTGTGTGTGTGTGTGTGTGTGTGTGTGTGTGTGAGGGCGACAATAATAATCTCGTGTGTGTGTGTGTGTGTGTGTGTGTGTGTGTGTGTGTGTGTGTGTGAGGGCGACAATAATAATCTCGTGTGTATGTGTGTGTGTGTGTGGTGTGTCTCGTGTGTGTGTCGCGTGTCTCGTGTGTGTGTGTGTGTGTGTGTGTGTGTGAGGGCGACAATAATAATCTCGTGTGTGTGTGTGTGTGTGTGAGGGCGACAATAATAATCTCGTGTGTGTGTGTGTGTGTGTGTGTGTGTGTGTGTGTGTGTGTGTGTGGTGTGTCTCGTGTGTGTGTCGCGTGTCTCGTGTGTGTGTGTGTGTGTGCGTGCGTGCGCGCGCGCGTGTGTGTTTTGGTTGAGATGACTGAGCGTTGCGGAGGTGTTTTATGTCCGGAGTGCAAAGAAAGGACGAAGCGAGAAAGCATACATGCCATGGAAGGTGTCACATGACAGCTACCCATCTACACAGTGACAGGAACTAGTGAGCACTAGCCGCTAGTCCAGGAACTCACACCACTGATGTATCTTCCGTGTCCACTGTCATCTGTTTTCGGTTGCGGTTTCATTCTTCGTGTATGGTCTCCAACTCTGCCGCAGACTCTCTGTTTCGCGGTGTTAATTAAAGAAAGTCAAACACGCTATCCTGTAAAACACCGTTTTTCGCACGTAACCACCACCCCACTCCCGTCACCCTCCCTCTTCGCACAACACACACGCACACGTGCGCACACGCTAAGACGCGACCGGCTATCCCTCTTTTAAAAAAAAAAATTAAAATAATTTTTATTTTATTTTTTTTTATTTTTTTTTAAGGAAATGATTTGATTTGTCACCATTTAACATAATTCATTGTTAGGCTGGTCCTATGGTCAGTTCACAACACAAAGAAATGTACGTGCAAAATCAACCCACTTCAATCACAGCCGACGCATGAGTGATGTCCAGCAGTCATTATTCTGCAGACTATGGGGGGGGAAAATCACTTTTCTTTTGCATTCGTAGCCTAGATCTACCTCTTTGACCCTGGTGTACCAGTGTTGTTTTTTGTTGTTGTTTTTATGTGTATGACCGGTTTTTACCCCGCCATGTAGGCAGCCATACTCCATTTTCGGGGGAGTGCATGCTGGGTACGTTCTTGTTTCCATAATCCACCGAACGCTGGCATGGATTTGCAGGATCTTTGACGTGCGTATTTGACCTTCATGCATGCGTACACATAACAGAAGGGTAGGAGTACAGGCACCAGCAAGTCTGCACGTTATGTTGACCGGGGTGGGCGGGGGCGAGGGGGTGTGGGGTGTGTGTGTGGGGGGGGGGGGTGGGGGGTGGGGGGGGGGGTGGGGGGGCAGGCAGGGAGGGGGGGGCGGAGTGTCTCCACCCTTTAACCCACCAGATGCGCCCGCACCGGGGATCGAACCTAGGAAACCCGGCTGAGAATCGAGCGCTCTGACCATTCGACCTCCGCACCCGTCGTCACTTCTCTCTGTCGAGACTTGAACTACCAATTTTTTTTTTTCAGAATTAGGTGTCTGAAAACGAAAGTGTTATTAATTTTCCTCGGTGTCATTACGCAATATGTTTTAGCTTCAGGAAAACAGAAATATCAGTGGTTGAGCTTTAGGAATAATCTCACAGCAGCCATATAGAACAACAGTGTGATGTGCATGAAACCTTTTCATTATGGACATTGATAACTCCTCTTCATTATCGACAGCTCTCCGATGTGTGCAGACAATTACTGAATGGCTGGCTGGAAATGATGATGATAATGGCAAGTGGACTTTAACTGCCTAATGGCAAAAAGCCCTTGTGGTCAAGTTGTTCTGGGTTTGGGTCTTGATTCTGTGACGGTTGCGTTGTTTTTTTTGTTTTTTGGGTTTTTTTTTCTGAAGTCTACAGGAATAGTGTGAGTGCCACCGAACATTAAGTAGTCATTGTAGCAAGGAGACCTTTCTGAAGTCTACAGGAATAGTGTGAGTGCCCGCGAACATTAAGTAGTCATTGTAACAAAGAGACCTTTCTGAAGCCTATACAGGGAGAGTGCCAGACAGCCCCAATGAATGCAACGGAAACGTAATCATTGTATCATGGAGGATACAGGAAGATTGCTAGAGAGTCCCCGTGACCATTACGTAATCCTTTTATCATGGATACCCCCTCCTGAAGCCTACAGGAAGAGTGTTAGGAAGTTTCCATGAAAACTACGAAATAACTGTGTCATGGAGACCTGTCTGAAGCCTAACGTAATTATTGTATCATGGATACCTTTCTGAATCCCAATGTAACTGTGTGATTGGTGCATTTTCCAAGCCCAGTGTAACCATTGTGGTATTAAGACCTTTCTGAAGTCCGATGTAACCATTGTGTTATAAGACCTTTCTGAAGTCCAGTGTAACCATTGTGTTATTAAGACATTTCTGAAGTCCAGTGTAACCATTGTGTTATTAAGACCTTTCTGAAGTCCAGTGTATCAAGGAGACCGTTCAGAAACTCAGTGTCATAACTGCATCATGGAGACCTTTCTGAAGTCCAGCGTAACCATTGTGTTATAAGACCCGTTTCTGAAGTCTAGTGTAACCATTGTGTTATTAAGACATTTCTGAAGTCCAGTGTAACCATTGTGTTATTAAGACCTTTCTGAAGTCCAGTGTAACCATTGTGTTATTAAGACCTTTCTGAAGTCCAGCGTAACCATTGTGTTATTAAGACCTTTCTGAAGTCCAGCGTATCAAGGAGACCGTTCAGAAGCTCAGTGTCGTAACAGCATCATGGAGACCTTCCTGAAGCCTACAGGAAGATTTTTAGGGAGTCCCCGTGAAAATTACGCAATCATCGTATCACGAAGACCTTTCTGAAGCCCAATGCAACCATTGTA